>NC_069684.1:2400000-2755625 GCF_023699985.2 Odocoileus virginianus
TTCATTACCTAATACTATAATGACCCATTATAGTATTATTTTATTATCACTATTAGTTTAAACAAATATCTATCAGATCAATCTAGAATAGAAATTTATTAGAATCAATTTTATCTTTATTTATTCCTCCTCAGAAGCTCTTCCTTTCTTTATGTACATGGAAGTTTCTAACCTATATTATTCTTCGACCTAATGAGCTTCTTGTAATATTTCTTGAAGGCAATATCTGATGGCGGTGAATTCACCTAGTTTTTGTTTGTCTGAGAAAGTCTCTATTTCTCCTCATACTTGAAGACAGTTTATAGGTTGAGGAAATCTAGAAGTAATTTCTAGATATAGAATTCTAGACTTATGTTTGTTCTCTTTCAACTTTTAAAAATTTATTTTGCTTTATTCTTGCTTGAGTGGTTCTGGCAAGAAATCTGCTGTAATTCTTATCTGTGTTCTACTATAGATTAAATGTCTTTTTTCTCTCCTTTGTTTTCTTTAGAACATTTTTTTTTTTTTTTACTTTCTGAACATTTAATCTGATATATCTAGGTGTAATGATTTGGTGTTTATCCTGCTCATTGTTCTCTAAGCTTCTTAGATCTGTGGTTTTTATATCTATTATTAATTTTAGAAAGCTCTTGATCACTATTATGTCAAGTATTTCTTCTACCCCTTTCTCTCGTTTTCTTCCATTTTCTTTATTTTCAGTTTGTTGTTGTTCAGTTGCTAAGTCATGTCCAACTCTTCGTGACCCCATGGACTGCAGCATGCGGGCTCCTCTGCCCTCTACTCTCTCCCAGAATTTGCTCAAATTCATGTCTGTTGAGTCGGTGATGCCATCCAACCATCTCATCCTCTGCAGCCCCCTTCTCCTTTTGCCTTCAGTCTTTCCCAGCATCAGGATCTTTTCCAATGAGTGGGCTCTTCGCATCAGGTGGCCAAAGTATTGGAGTTTCAGTATCAGTCCTTCCATTGAATATTTAGGGTTAATTTCCTTTAGGATTGACTGGTTGGATCTCCTTGCTGTCCAAGCGACTCTCAAGAGTCTTCTCCAGCACCACAGTTCAAAAGCATCAAGCCTTCAGCACTTAGCTTTCTGTATGTTCCAACTCTCACATTCGTACATGACTACTGGAAAAACCATAGCTTTCAATTACATGCACTTTGTAACTTGATATTATTTCACATTAATACATTAAAAAAATCCCTTCTTTATATTAGTTTAGGATTTTCTCTCTCTCTCTCTCTCTCTTTTTTTTGATAGTTGCATTAGCTAGCTTTTACTGCATAACAAACTATCCTAAATCTTAGTGAATTAAAATAACACAAATTTATTGTTTTTCATGATTCTACAAGTTAGCTGAGTAGTTTGCTCAGCTGATTTCAGCTGGTCTCAACTTAGCCAGGCTTGCTCACACTGCTACAGCCAGCTGCTCAGTTGCTTGGTTGGGAGGAGAGAGGCTGGCTGGTCTGGGATAGTTGTATCTGGGATGAATTGATTTTTTCCCTGGAAGTTCTTAACTTCTCTCCAGCGGTCTAGTGTGAGCATGTATTTTCATGTTAGCTCATGCGTGTACTTATGGCAACTACAGAGGGGTTGGAGAGGGAGAGGGAGGGAAAAACCGGGAAGTGAGGAGGAGGGAGCGGGAAGAGGAGGGAAACAAGAAGAAGAAGAAACACGTCCTTTTAAAGGCTGTGCTTTCATGAAATTTATTATTGTCTCATGACCTAAAAAAGTTATATGGCAAATCCAGAATAAGTGTGGGAGGGCACTACTAAACTATGGATTTAGGGAGGTGGGAAAAATTAGAGGCCATCAGTCAATCTACCATGCAATCAATGTACCAAAGTACTTATCCTTAAATTTTACTACTTGTGACATATGTATGTATATGTTGGCAGTGAAGCTAATAATTTTCCCTGCTATCCTAATGAACAATGTTAAGATTTTTAAAGTTTTCCCATTTCTTGTATTTTTGTTTTACGTTTTAGTATCTTTATTTAGATCCCATTTTAGTTGTTATTTTATATAGTCAACATTTTCTTCATCTTAGCCACTTTTATTTGTTCATTTGTTCCGTTCCTTCTTGTTTCTTATTTATTTTTTCTTGAATAATTTTCAGTTTTCTGAAGTACTTCTTTACAACTTATTATAGGGGAGCTCTGTTGGAGGTGGGTCTTCAGAAATGTTAGTTGAATAAATGGTGTTTATTTTGTTTGTTCCTGAAGATGTTTCGCTGTTCCTCTGGATTATATTTTATTTTTAAAAATTGTCAACGGCACCCCACTCCACTACTCTTGCCTGGAAAATCCCATGGATGGAGGAGCCTGGTAGGCTGCAGTCCATGGGGTCGCAAAGAGTCGGACACGACTGAGCGACTTCACTTTCACTTTTCACTTTCATGCATTGGAGAAGGAAATGGCAACCCACTCCAGTGTTCTTGCCTGCAGAATCCCAGGGATGGGGGAGCCTGGTGGGCTGCCGTCTACAGGGTCACACAGGGTTGGACACGACTGCAGTGACTTAGCAGCAGCTGTTGATTTAATTATCATCTTTCTAGTAATATGTCTTTTCTTTCTGACTGCTGTAAAAATCTTTTTTTGTTGTTTTGTTTGGAATTCTGCAGTGTCACTCTGATTGTCTTGGGGTGGATTTTTTATTTTTCCTGCTTGTGTTTTATAGCAATTTCTCGAATCTGACTTCTCAGCTGTATGCTTTTTTAATATAGCCTGTCTCCCAGTTTATTCTATTCTATACCTCTGTTATTGCAGTTATACATAACATTTTTTCTCTTATTTTTTTAGCTTCTTATTTATATTTTACACATTTTTGTCTCTGCAGTTTCTGGGTTAGATTGATTGGCATTCATTACTTCTCAGCTGTAATGCAATCTACTGTGTAATCTCCCACTCAATTTTTAATTTCAGTGATTTTTTTTCCTTTAGGGTTTTCCCCCCCTGAACCTGGATGGGGTTGTAAATAGTAACTTAAGACTTTTGTGTTTTTGAATTGATCTTTGCTTAAAGAAAATGCTTAAAATATGTCTATTTTATTTTTTTGCAGCTGATTATACATGATCTAAAATCATTGGAAGTAAAAATCTGTTGTTTTCTTCTTATATTGATTTAAGGTTTTATTTTTCATAAGATGTAGATTTATTGCTTTTGCAATTTTATAAACAATATAATTTTATACAATATTTCAAGTTATCTTAATAATGTTTTCCCTTAAATATATCTTTTTGTTAATGGATAATTTTATCAACCTTGTTTTGCAGATATTTGAGCCAGACGTGTGAACTTTGGCTTTTTCTAGTTAGAAAAGTTTCTCTTTCAAATCCAGTTCAGTATTTTCTGACCTTCTCACCGTTTTGTGGCAGTGTTGAAAGATAAATAATCCTTTGGGCCAGACATCATGTGGTTGGGGAGTTCTGTCTGGTGTAGATACCATTTAAATCACACCCTGCTCAGTTTGATGATACTGATTGTATTTTGAGTTTTAATCATTAGAGGCAGAAAAACAGCAACAAAGCACCAAAATGAATTAATTGTAATGCAAATGAATGTATTTATAGAGCACATATCCATAAACACAAGTACAAGCATTTATAACCTGATACATACACATCATGTGTGTGCAGACATACCTACATAGATGTATTGTTTAACCAAGTACAGGAAAGTCATGTAATTTTAATTTTTAAAAGCTATAGGTTAAAATGCCAGGAAGTAATCTTCTCTCTCCATCTGTACACCAAACCCACTTCTTCATATTTCCAAAGCAGAATTCATTACCTGTGGACTTTTCATTGAGTTATAGTTGCTATACAGTATTCAAGATTCCATAGTACTTCATTACTGGTAAGCCCTGTGTATGTGAAATATCCCGTACGCTGAACTGCTAACAGAGTGTAGAATAAACTCTGTTGGGTAGTTTCAACTAGGGAGAACATGGAGTAAATTTTGAGGTAAGTATTGGGTTGGCCAGAAATTTTGTTTTTTTTCCTGAAACCCTAATGAACTTTTTGGCCAACACAGTATAACATGAGACAGGCTCTGGAATTAAGGAATGAGATATACTTTAAAAAATTGCTCCAAGGAAATGATAGTAAGGAAGATAAGGAATATAACAAATTCCTGTGCTTTTCATGAGGACCAATATTTTCAGTATGTGATAAACATTCGTTACAGTTTTCTTTGGGCTATTGCTCAGGCTATATTCTATTTAGATCATTTGTCTAGAGTAAGTTTTCAGGAAATTTGATGTTGATTACTGGTTTTCTTTTTCTTTGCTGCATAAACAATAATAAATCAGGAATAACAAATCTAAAAATAAAAAGGTAAACACAATTTTTCTTCTCTTGTTCATATGCATGTACAATTTTCATAATTACAGTGCTTTCTGATTTTTCCTTTTGAATTTCTGTGTCTCTGCATTTCTCTTATTGTTCACTGATGTCCTCATTTTTAGTGGCTTCATCACATTTTACCTTTGTGATGTAGGCTCATTTACTTAACTCTGTCAGTGGTGAACATTTACGTTGCTAGGCTTCATTTGTAAGAAGCACTTCTGTTTGTCCACAGGGCATCCATTCCCCTCTTTTTCCTTTCTAACAGGACTCAGTTTTGTAACGATTCTCACACATCTCCTGTGGGACTCACGGGAGGACGTGTCCATCTGTAACCTCAGGGTGAGTTTAGTGAAGCTAGTTGGCACCTGGCATTCCTTTGGTGAATGCTAAGGGAGACCAAATGTCACTGGTCTCGGCTGGCTTAGGGCAATGCCACCAGACAGAGGGACTTGCATCCCCTGTGTCTCTTATGTGACTGTGTGACTCGAGGAATGATATTTAATCACTCTGGGTCTCATTTCCCTCATCTGTAAGTTAATGATTATAATAGCACTGGCAACCATGGTTATTTGAAGAATAAAAAGGTGAGTATGCCTTAAGTTCTAAACTTATTTGTAAATGCTTAGCATAGCATGGGCACATAGCAAGTATTCTGTGTCACTTGTATTTTTCAGAGTTCTATCACTTGTAAAGTCTCACGTTTTCAGAAAATGGCTCAAGATAGGATTCCTTCTATACTGAGCACACATTGCGTTTGTGTGTGTGTTTAGGTGCAGAAATTGGAGACCTTCATCTGTTACAGTTTTATAACTAGGGCTCTTATTTAATCCATATGACAAATAAGATCCAAAGAACTAAAGAAAATTTACTCAAGTCTAACTTTTAATGACTGCTTTTCGTCTGTTCCCCCAGTCAAATGCTGTCTTTTAACATTTGCACAGATAACACCATGGTACTTTCTTGTTTGTCTGTCCATCTAATTATCAAAACCTCATTTTAAAAACTCTTACTCTGGGCCAGGAATAGCTCTAGCTTCTGGGGAATTCAGGGAAAAAAAAGACTGAAGTTTGCTCTAAATATGGTGAGAAGCCATCGGCTGGCTTTGTTTGGGCGAAGGCAGGATGTAAGTCATATTTAGGAAGGATCATTGCTCTGTGAGCCTGGACTCACAGAGCGAGTGGAAGAAGATGGCGCTCCCAGGGAGGGCAGGTAGGAGATCTGATGAGGGCTGATGGTGGCCTGGCCCAGGGAGGGCAGGTAGGAGATCTGATGAGGGCTGATGGTGGCCTGGCCCAGGGAGGGCAGGTAGGAGATCTGATGAGGGCTGATGGTGGCCTGGCCCAGGGAGGGCAGGTAGGAGATCTGATGAGGGCTGATGGTGGCCTGGCCCAGGGAGGGCAGGTAGGAGATCTGATGAGGGCTGATGGTGGCCTGGCCCAGGGAGGGCAGGTAGGAGATCTGATGAGGGCTGATGGTGGCCTGGCCCAGGGAGGGCAGGTAGGAGATCTGATGAGGGCTGATGGTGGCCTGGCCCAGGGAGGGCAGGTAGGAGATCTGATGAGGGCTGATGGTGGCCTGGCCCAGGGAGGGCAGGTAGGAGATCTGATGAGGGCTGATGGTGGCCTGGCCCAAGGAGGGCAGGTAGGAGATCTGATGAGGGCTGATGGTGGCCTGGCCCAAGGAGGGCAGGTAGGAGATCTGATGAGGGCTGATGGTGGCCTGGCCCAAGGAGGGCAGGTAGGAGATCTGATGAGGGCTGATGGTGGCCTGGCCCAGGGAGGGCAGGTAGATCTGATGAGGGCTGATGGTGGCCTGGTGCAGAACGGTGGTTGCAGAGGAGGTGAGAAGGACAGGGGCCCAGGGTACAGTCTCTGTTAACATTCTAAACAGCATCTCTAGGAAGGAAGGAGTGAAAATACCCCCACCGCATGCTTGTCTCCAGCATCAGTCTTGTCAGAGACAATCGCTGTCATCAGTTTAGTGTGTTTGTATCCCCAAACCGTTTTCTACAAATAATCTACACCTTTTTATGTACATTTAAAATTTGTCATTGACAAATAATTATTTGTCATTGACAAAGTAATTTACACATTATTGTCTTTTACCAAAAGCTTGTCATTTATAAATAATTATTTGTCCTTTAAAAATAATTTATGTACACATAAAATAAATATTTTTTTGGAATTTATTTTCAATTTTTTTCTTATTTTATGCTGACGTCTTTCCTGGAACTGAATTATGAATTAATAATGATTTGAAACTCCTTGGAAACAACCTCCCTGGTAATCAGTCTGTGATATAAATAGTTTATTAAGACAACAAGCCAGTAAGCTGATGACATTGGCGTAGGTAAGTCTTTTTTTTCTCCCCTTTGTGTTAGGAGAGTGCAGTTTCCCAGGGTTTGAATGCCTATTCGACTCTCTTCATTTCATTCCCTTTCCTTCTTTTTCTCAGTTTTAAACTTCGGGCTGGAAACCAGTAGAGGGCAGTGATAACCCTGTAGATGCAAGAAGTCTCATGGAAAGATGCAAACAAACAAAAAGTGGAATAGGGTTTTAAGACAGTGCAGTACAGAAATGCAGTTTGGGGCTTTGTTTTTGAAAGTCAGAACTATTTATACTACTAGTGGGAGGGACCCTGGGACCCTCCTCACCTCGCTTTTGAGTGTGGGCTTCTAAAAAAGTATTCTAATATACACAACAAGTGATCTTATTAGAGTGAAATGTTTAGCATTTTCTCATATAACTATAAATCATTTTATTTAGTCAAAAATGTTCCCAGACTGAAATCTTTTGAGCTGTATAAATTGGTTAGAAAATTGAAGTAGGCTTGGTTGAGAGTTGTTATGTTTTTACTTGGTTTATTCTTTAAGATTGTGTGTATATGTGTATCCAGTGTTTTAAAAAGTGTTCATGAGGTTATATCTATGCCTGTCATGTGCGTGTAAAGTGTCTGTGAATAGCAAGTGTAATTTGAAGTCATTATTTGTTCCTGTTGTGAAAAACCCAAACTGATGCAAGTTTTGAATTTGGGTTTCTAACAACATGTAAACAAGCAGAAATATTCTAGAATTAGTGCATACATTTATTCATTTATTGACAGAGGGAATTCAGCCTATCGAACTACTATATAAACCAACCCTTTTAAAATAGTCAAACAGGAATGTCAAATGATCAAGTCCTGGAAGAAGAACACATGGTTTTCTCTAAGTCAGAGCCTGTGTATAAGGAACTCTCAGTGTAATCTCAGCGCTTCTCAGCTATGCAAAGTCTTTCAGGATTTTACTCATTAACTGCACTAAAATTATTTACCGTCTACATGGCAAATATTTTTGGAAGCTCATATTCAGAGGCTGAGCAGCGGTCTATGTGATGGATATCCCCGTGTGCTGATAGATGTTTCATGGCCAGGAAACGGTCTATATTCTACCCTCGAAGATGAGGGCTGACTTCAGAAGCGTCCATCTCAGTGTCTCCACTGAAGCATCGTGTGGCTTCAAAACAAGAAGAGTAGAGGTTTTCTAAGAAATGTAAGAGAGTTCATTTTCGGGATAGTTTGTGCTTTTGTGCATCGAGGAGTCTGCGGAGGTGGCCGGCCTTGAGTCACAGGGGGCTGTGTCCCCTCTCCCCATGAGTAGCTCTGAGGACTCCAGGCTACATTTTCCGATTCACGACGCCAGTGGGACCTCAGGTCCCGTGACGCCTGATTCTGGGTCTTAGTTTCCCAGTCTCTGATGATTTAATGAGCCAGACTGCAACAATGCGCTGGTTTTTCTTGGCTTACTTCCTTTATAGTAAAACTGGAATAGGATATGGCAGCTCGTGGCTTCCCGCCTCTGGATGGCAGTAACTCCTGCCTGAATGTTCGCAACCTTTAACTGCAATATCTCGAAGTCAGGATTTCCCGTCCTTTGTCGGTTTTCCATCCAAAGAAAACACTCATTTTACTTAGTCTGAAATTATGTATGTACATGCATGCATATATATCTTTTAAATTTATATATATTTGGAAAGTGAGTATAAACTAGAATCTGTTTAGTGTTAATAGTTGATAGCATAAATCCCAGGTTAAAAGGAAAATGAGGACACAATGAGCCAACCTAAGGAAAAAAAATTGGCGGCTGGACCTTTCCATATGTTTCTATGTGGTTCATGTTCCTTCTTACATAAATTAACAAACGCTGCTGAGCCAACTGTATTTCTTACCTCGCGACCACAGGACATGGCTAAGGCTCTCGGAATGCCTCCAGGCCCTGGGAGTGGGCACGTCTACCACTAAAATGATGTTCTCTGATTAATGCTGTCCATCTGGATTTTCTGTGACTTTTCATAGACACAAAGAATTAGAGAGCTTAAACATTAAACACAGTGAAACGCACACGCTGAATTCAGGTCCCCTGGCCTCTGCACGCAGCGGCTGCTGCAGGGCCGGGCGGCATCCAGCTGGGCTGTGGGCTCCTTTTCCGCCTGCGTTAGCTTCCTGGCCCTCCTCTCCTTCTCCTAAGCACTGCTCCTTTCCTTTGAGTCCCTGGTTCTCCGCAGCCCCAGACGTGCTGGCAGGATCGCGCTCTGGGATCTCTGTGCTCCAAAGACTGCGCGCGGGCCCCGCGGGGTGCCGCCCTCGGTTGAGGAGCCGGCTGGGCTTGAGGGGCGCGGCTGCTGCCTGCTCAGCTCTGCGCTGCCTGCCGCCCCTGCAGCAGGAAGAAGATGCCCTTGGGAAATTCTCCACGTCAGGCTTGCCGCCGCCTCCTCTTCTATTGTTCTTTAAACAAGTATTCCTCCGAGAATTTAAGGTGTTTGAAAGGGATTCATTAAGACCAAAATTTACTGCACTGCTCTTGGATCTGTCACCTTTTGACATCTAACTGAAGTGACTGCAGCTGCTGAGGACTTCACGTAACTGCCTTCAAATTGTTGATTTAGTTGACTTTCCTGTATACCCGTACATGTAACTCTTTTTAACTCAGAAAAATGAATGTAATTTTTATGGCTTCTAGATGATAAAATTTTCAAGTAAATATTATTACTATGATAATTTTCTTTGCCTCAAATGAAATAGTCTATTTATGAGGACAAGGGCAGCGTTTCCTTTGGGAAAGAATGGAGAATCTTCTTGCGGAAATAGCTAGAACAGAAAAAGCTCCACACCAAGGAGAGCATGAACCTTGGTAGAAAAGTCAATTTTCAGAGGAAAGAATTCAGACTCACGGAATCCAATAGTGTTGGAAGCAGGTGTGGAATCTGGGATCAAGTTAACAGGAATAGGAGTCCAGCAAATCGGAAGGTGAGACGAGAGGAGGTCCTGAGGCTCAGCTTCTGGGGTGCTTCCTTCTTTTCCTTTCCGAAGTTTCAGGTGTAAATCCGTGCTGTCGACTTGGCGCCTTCACCTGCTTGTACACAGTGACTCATGCTGGTCAAATAGAGCAGTGACCCTGGGCAGTTCTTGTACACGGTCATCATCTGGCTGGGGTTATTTCCAGCGTGTAAAGACAGCACCAATGCCCAGCTCGGTAAGAACTGACCACATTGCCACGTCATGGACGGAACCCGACATTCTGAAGATTTGTGTTGAGCTAGGTCAGGGCCCTTCGTAGTTTCCACTCTGCCCACTTCTGAAATTATAGGATACCTTTCTTTTCTCTTGTTCTGTTTTATTGAGATATAATTGTTGTACAGCACTTTCAAAGGTATATAGCATAATGACGTGACTTACGTACATCATGAAGTGATTATCACAAGTTTAGTGAACATCCATCTCATAGAGATATAAAATAAAAAAAATTTTCTTATGATGAGGAACCTTAGATTTACTCTCTTAATAACTTTCATATATAACATACATCAGTATTAACTGTATTTGTCATATTGTATGTTATATCCCCTCGAGGAGGAAATGGCAACCCACTCAGGTGTTCTTGCCTGGAAAAGTCCATGGACAGAGGAGCCTGGCGGGCTACAGTCCATGGGGTCACAAAGAGTTGGACATGACTGAGTGAGTGAGTGCACACACACATTTATTTATCTTTTAACTGGAGTTTTGTAGCTTTTGGTTGTCTTTATCCAGTCACCCCCACCCCCCCATTATGATCTCTTTTGCTGTGAATTTGTTTTTGAAGTATAATTGACCTATAGCACTAGGTTAGGTCCTGGTACATGACAGTGATTTGATATTTCTAAACATTATAGAATGATCACTATGGTAAATGCAGTTACCTTACATCACCATACAAAGATCTTACATTATTATTGACTGTATTCCCCACACTGTACATTTCTTACCTATGACTTTCATTTTGTAACTGGAAGTTTATACCTCTTAATATCCCTCACCTGTTTCTTTCCTTTCCACTCCCCCCTGACAACCACCTATTTGCTCTTGGTATCTATGAATCTCTTTCAACTTTGTTGATTCATTTGTTTTGTCTTTTAGATTCCACATAAAAGTGACCTTATACAGTACTTGTTTCTCTGACTTACTCCACTTAGCACAATAACCTCTAGGTCTATCCGTCTTGTCACATTTGGCAAGAGCTCATTCTGTTTTATGGCTGAGCAGCGTTTCATCGGGTATATGTACCACGTCGTGTTTATCCGTCGGCTCGTGGACACTTAGGTTACTTCCATATCTTGGCTATGCTGCAGTGAACATAGGGGCGCAGGTGTCTTTTTGAATTAGTGTTTTTGTTTTCATCTAACGTATCCACCAGCAGTGGAATTGCTGGTTCGTATGGTAGTTCTAGTCTTTATTTTTTGAGGAATGTCTACTCCATAGCAACTGTACCAGTTTACAGTCCCACCCACAGTGCACTTTTAATCTGTGTATGTCTTTAGCTCTGAACTGAGTATAGGCAGCAAATATATGGGTCTTGTTTTTGTATCCATTCAGCCATTCTGTGTCTTTTGATTGTAGCATTTAGTCCATTTACATTTAATGTAGTTATTAATAGGAATGTACTTATTGCCACTTTGTAAGCTGTTTTCAGTTTGGTTTTGTAATTCTTCTTTGTTCCTTTCTTCTTTTCTTCTCTTCCCTTGTGATTTGGTGCCTATCTTTAGTGTTATGTTTGAATTTCTTTCTCGTGTGTGTGTGTGTGTGTGTGTGTGTGTGTGTGTGTGTGTATCTATTATATATTTTTGGCTTGTAGTTACTGTGAGGTTTACATATAGCAATATGTGTGTGTATGTATTTTTTACTCTCCCCACATTTAATGTTTTGCCACCATATTTTACATATTTTTTTGGTTTTGTATATCCCTTAGCTGATTATTGTGGATATGGATGATTTTACTGCTTTTGTTATCTGACCTTCCTACAAGCTTTGTAGGTGGTTGATCTATCACTTTTGTTGCCTTTACTAAAGAGATTTTTCTTTTGTAATTTTTATATTTCTAGCTGTGTTTTTTTCTTTTCCACTTAAAGAAGTTTCTTTAACGTTTCTTGTAGAGTTGGTTTAGTAGTGATGAACTCCTTTGCTTGTCTGTAAAAGTCTTTCTCCATCAAGTCTAAACAATAGCTTTACCAGGTGGAATAGGTTTTTCCCTTTCAGCACTTTAAATTTATCATGCCACTTCCTTTGCTGTAGAGTTCCCATTCAGTTTACAGTCTCATGGGAGTTCATACATAACTGATAGTTTTCCCCTTGCTGCTTTTAATATTCTCTGTTCTCTATTCCCCGCCCCCCCCCCCCCCCTCCAGTTTGCTGAGCATTTTTGTGATCATTACCTTGAACTCTTTATCAGGTAAATCACTTATCTCCACTTCACTTAGCTCTTCTTCTGGGGTTTTATCTTGTTCCTTCATTTCAAAAATACCACTCTGTTGTCTCATTTTGCCTGTTTTCTCTGTTTCTGTATCTGTGTATTAGGCAGGTCAGTTACATTTCTTGATTTTGGAGAAGTGACCTTATAGAAGATGTTTTGTAGGGCACAGCAGCACTCTCCCCTCTGGTGACCAGAGCTGACTTCTCTAGGCGTGCCTGCTCTGTGGGCTGCATGGGCCCTTCTGTTGTGGTGCGCTGACCCATGTGGGCCCGCTGGTAGGCATGACTGGCTTCTGGCCTGGTTGCCTGCCAGCCCCCATCTAGTGCAGAGACTGTTAACCTTTGATGTTGCCAGAAAAATTGGGTTCTGGGGTGGCTGGCTGTGGGCCGGAGTCCCAGAGCTGGTGTTAGCTTGCTGATTGGTGGGCCCATGTCAGGAGTGATTGACTCTGGGGATCTATGGGGTCTTAGGCTTGTGCTGGCCTGCTGCAGGGTAGGGTGGCTGCCTGTGGGTGCAGGGTCCCAGAGCTGGTGCTGGCTGGCTGGTGTATACAGCCGGGTCCCAGGGCTGCTGGCTGAGGGGCCCAGGGAGTCTTGGAGCTGATGTTCCCGCTCTGGTGGGCAAGGCAGGGGGGTCATGCCTGCTCTCTGGCGGCTGCAGTCTGTCTTGGGGCTAGTGCTAGCCTGCTGCTGGGCAGGGCCAGATCCTAGCAACTCTGATGGATTGGGCTGGGAACCAGGGGGCCGAGAGGGCTCGTGGAGGCCCTGTGACTGCTGCCCGCCCCCCAGTGGGAGAAGCTGTGTCCCCAGGTAGCCGGCTGCTTGGCCTGGCGGCCCAAGACTGGTGCTGACTGGCTGGTGAGCCGGGTTGTGTCCTGGTGCTACTTAGCTAAAGGAGGGACTCCATAGTGTCACTGGCCAGCCCCAGTGTCCTCATGGTAGGATGCGCACCCAGAGAGTTGCCGCCAGCATCCGTATCCTCAGGGTGAGTCCCAGGTGCCTCCGCCTCTCCAGGAACAGCCCTCTAAGGAGCCGGGAGCCCTCCTGCCTTCCAGGACCAGCCGGTAGGTCTGACATGGCTCCTTTCAGACCGCTGCTCCTGCCTGAGTCTCAAACGGTGTGAGATTTTGTGTGTGCCCTTTAAGAATGGAATCTGTTTTCCTGCAGCCCTCTGGGGCTCCTGAACGCAAGCTGGCTGGCCTTTGAAGCCAAAATGTTCTGGGGGCTCATCTTCCCCGTGCCGGACCCCCTGGCCGGGGGGTTTGATGTGAGGTGTGATCTCCTTGCTCCCTGGGGAGACCCTCTGCAGCTGTGATTATCCTTCCATTTCTGAGTCACCCCTGAAGGGTGTGAGTTGACTGTACTGTGTCTGTCTGTCCTACCCATTTCAGTGTCATTCCTCCTTTACGTCTTTAGCTGTAGAAGATCTTTTCTGCTCATCTTCGTGTCGTTCTCATCAATAATGGCTCTAAGAAGCAATAATTTTGGTGTTCCCATGGGAGGAGGCAAGCCCGGATCTTCTTACTCTGCCACATTTTACATGATACCTTTCAAAGATATCTCAAGTGTGTTTTTAATTCATTGGAATTCTAGTAAGTTCTCTCTGGGCCCTTCCTCCCTGGATCCTCCCTTTGTTGGTTTCTGTGGTTTTCATTCTCTTACTTTGTGTCTAGACATCATGTAACAAATATTTATTGAGTCCCTATAAACCACGAAGCTTTGTGATGGATGCTAGGTGTAAAGTGGTGAAGAACTAGACACAGATCCTTTCATCGTGACACTCACAGTTTGAAGGGGGATGTAGACACACACACACACACACACACACACACACACACACCCCTCCAGCCGGAGGGCTGGGTGGGGGTGCTGTGGGGCCCCTATACACACACACACACACACACACACACACACACACACACACACACACACACACACACACACACACACACACACACACACACACACACACACACACACACACACACACACACACACACCCCTCCAGCCGGAGGGCTGGGTGGGGGTGCTGTGGGGCCCCTAGCAGTGGTGGAGAGCTCAGGGAAGGGCTCCTGAAGGAAGTGATACCAACTCTGATATCTGTTGTCTGTAGGCAGGGTGGTCAGAGTCAAAGCCAGCCAGAAAAGGTTACCCCCCAAAAGTAAAAGCCTTCCAGAAAAAAATCCACCCTCCCCACCGCAAAAAAAAAAAAAGCCAAAGCCAGCCAGGTCAGGGGAGGATAGCTATTTGGGTGGGCAAAACAGCACACCAAAAGACCCAGAAAAGAAAACCAGATACAAGGGACTGTGCTTGGTGAGTCCTCCAGAAGGCAGATGCCAGCATGAGAAGGAGTAGGTGCACGAGGGATTTATTGAGGGAGGCTCTTGTGAAGGAGCAGGAGGAGGGAAGCGGGAGTTGCGAGGAAGGGTTTCGGAGCTGGCTGCAAGCCTGGCGTCTGGGAGCAGAGCAGGACGGCGAGGAGGCGAGAGGCAGACAAGCCCCCGCTGCGGGGCACCCCGGGGCCTCCTGGGCCAGGCCTGTGGGGCTCCAGGGCACGAGGACTTGTTGGAAGGGTCCCAGGAGGGCCAGGAATGGTCGGGATCCGGGACCCGCTGTGCTGGGTTGTCGGCGGGAGCACCCCGGAGAGCGGGCTTTAGTGGAGGCTGGGCGGACTGCTCAGGGGCCGCACTGCAGCTGTGGGCGCACCGCTGCTCTCCCCTGAGCAAAGCCCCCTTGAGGGGAGGGCTGGCTGGCTGGCTGCCCCGTGGCTGCCTTGGTCCACCCTGCCCACGGCAGCGTGTTCACAGCCGTGTTCAGGAGAAGCACCTCCATGGTGCCCGTGGTCATCCCCTCGGGGCGGGGGGCGGCGGGGGAGGCAGGTTAGCCTGAAGAAACACAGCCCGCACCGCTGCGCTTGGTCTCAGGGCTGTGACGGGGGTTCATCATCTCCCCTGCGTTAGCCATCACCTCCTCAGGTCTTGGTGTTTTAGTTTATGCTGTAATCCTCACCCTCGTTCTTGAGGGGCAGAACCCCTGGTCATCATAACCTTCTTCAGTTCAGTCCAGTCACTCAGTGTGTCTGACTCTTTGTGACCCCATGGACTGCAGCACGCCAGGCCTTCCTGTCCATCACCAACTCCCGGAGCTTACTCAAATTCATGTCCATCAAGTCGGTGATGGCATTCAACCATCTCATCCTCTATTGTCCCCTTCTCCTCCTGCCTTCAGTCTTTCCCATGAAGATTGAATAACCCAGAAAGATTCAATAACTTTCTTAGGTCAGCGCTGTTGCACACTCAAGTTCTAACTTGGCAGAGAGCGGATCATCTGAAGTGAACCAGGTGGGTCACCTGGCGCCTCCTGTGTTCTTGCCTTCACCCACTCTGAGAAAGAAGCAGTGTTCTGTTGCGGATCCAGATCATATGTCCCGCCGCCGTGATGACTCCCCTTCTTGCCTGCTGCTCTTTGCAGGCAAGTCTGGAGTGCACCAGGGCAGCCATGATTTGTGGTTCAGGGGACGCATTTCAAGAGTGTGTTCCTTTGGGAACCAGGACTTCTGTCCTGGAGCTCTGGTTGTGAGAAGCATGAAGTCCCTCAATGGGTCATTAGAAGTGATGATGATTGAGGCCACTCCTGTTCTTCTCCTTGGTCCCCTGACTCATGTTTCCTTCCTACTAGAAACAGTACCATAGTGAGGTTCTCTAGTGCAGTGTGTATTCCTGCAGAGTATTGCTTCCAATGGAGAAGGAAATGGCAGCCCACTCCAGTATTCTTTCCTGGGAAATCCCATGGACAGAGGAGCCTGGCGGGCTACAGTCCATGGGGTTGCAGAGTCAAACATGACTTAGTGATTAGACCATCACCACCACCATTGCTTCTAAGTTGGCACTTCCATCCCATTTTCAAGACAGTTCCAGTTCGTCTATGAGGGTGGCTGCTTCTGGATGGTGCAGGAAATGATTTGACAAGTTGACCTCCTGCTCTTGAGGCATCTTGTGCAGTTTGTTCCCTGTGCAGTGAATCCCCTGTTAGATGCTGTGTTGTACAGGATCTCATGACTGGGGATCAGGGACTCTGTAAACATTCACAAAACGGTGCTGGTTGAGGTTCTCTGAGCAGAAAAGGCAAACCATACCCAGAAGAGGTATCTGTCCCTATAAGTGTTAACCACTAGCCCTTTCAGAATGGAAGGGACCCAATGTGGTCAACCAGCCACCAACAGGAGAGCTGTTCTTCTTAGGCACGTGTGTCTTACTGGGGCTGTGTTCCGAGATCATCTGACCAGCAGTTAGGTCATCTTAGGAACTGGAAGTCCATGCTGTTGGAACCAGGCACAGCCCACACCCCTCCCAGCATGGCTGTACCAGTCACGTGCCCTTGTTAGTTTCGGGGTTGCCAGTGATGGTGATGGACTAGTATCAATGGGGTGAACTGTATTCGTGGTTCTTCAGTGCCTTTCCCTGGTGTATGATTGCTGGTGGATGTTGGTGTAACACAAAATTCCTCACACTGTGTTTGCATGTGCCACTGCCTGTCTTCCTTCTGTGTCTCTGATCGGACAGCCAGACCATTGGCCACTGCCCAGAATCTGCTTGTGTGCTAACAACACTGGCCCACTTTTGAAAACTTCCACACAGTGTGGGTGACCAGATACAATGCCTTCTATTCCACCCACTAAGAAGATTTCCCCTCTCCACTCTCCTTTAAGACCACTCATGAGTGTGGCTAGAATGAAGTCTTCCTCTTTTTGGTTTTTACTCATATATTGGGTTGGCCAGAAAGTTCATTCGAGTTTCTCCGTCAGACGCGGTGGGAAAACCCGAGCAACCCTTTTGGCCAAGCGCCGTGTGAACAAGGATTGTTTTTCTCTTCCTCGGCTGGGTCGTCCTCTGTGGCCCCCACGTGGTCTTGGGTGTGAGCTGGGGGAGGGGCACTGGTGCAGCTCTGGGATGTGGCTTGGTGATCGCACTAAGTGCTCGTGCCCTCCAGCCCTAGCTGGGCTCGATTTCAGAGGCAATGTTTCCATCTCACAATGCGCTGATTCTGGTTCCCCTGGATTTTATGACTGTTTGTGCCCAACAGATTTAGGCCAAGATGACTGGGCTTTCATACCCCTGCCTAGCCTGGGCTTCCCAGGGGGTGCTAGTGGTGAAGAACCTGCTTAACCACTGCAGGTAGACATAAGCAACGTGGGTTCAATCCCTGGGTTGGGAAGATCCCCCTTGGAGTAGGAAATGGCACTACACTCCAGTATTCTTGCCTGGAGAATCCCTTGGACAGAGGAGCCTGGTGGGCTACAGTCCCTGGGATCGCACGGAGTTGGACACAGCTGAGCACACATGCATGAGAGGTGGTTGATTCTCTGGGAGTAATGTTCCTAGAGATAAATGACTCTAGTACCGTCCTGAGCCTGGCCACAGGAGGTCGGTTGCTTAAGGGAAGTTTTGACCTCAGGTGAGGTGACTGTCTGCTGACTGCTCTCCCAGGAAGAAAGGACATCATGAGCTAAAGTGTTAGAACAGGCAAAGCTGTGGTGGGACAGCATGGCATTTTCTGGTGGCACGGATGTTTACATGTTTTCAGAGCACAGACCACAGGGCCGAGAGAAGCTGCAGGACTTATGCGTGCAGAGTTAGAGAGCTCGAGATAATGACTGTGACTGCGGTTTCTATGGAATGCTTTTATTGAGTGATTATTATGTATATGCCTTGTGTTTTATTTATAGTATTCTCATTTATTCCTGAGGTTGCCAAGATATTGTTATTGACAGTTTACTCATCAGGAATAAGGCTCAAAGAGAATAACTAATGCCCAAGATCACACATTGAATGCATGGAAAATCTAGGATTTCTTTGTGCCACTAAACCTTGTTTATATCAAAAAGACATCCATTGACTGAAAGTGTGAGAATTACATGGTCAGATTTTCAACTTAGATGAATTTATGGGGAAAAGTATGGGAATGGGTCGTATGTTAGAGATAGGAAGGTCAGACGAGAGGCTGCTTGAAAAGTCTAGGTGAGAGATGACTGACACTGGCCTGAGGGGTGGTGAGCATGCGGATGGGAGGAGGAGTTGGAGCTGAGAACATTCGTGAAGTAACACTGTCTCGGTGTTGAGAGTGACTGAAAGCAGAGGCTTCAGAGGGTAAGGGGTCACTGCAGTTTCTGCTTTAGGGCCATTGTGAACGGAGGTGATGAGAACAGGAGCTGTGCTTTTGAAACCCTCTGTGTGTATGTTGTCTCCTCCGCTAGAATGTGGTCAGAGACTGTTAACGGCTCGCGAGGTCCAGCAGTTAGCACAGCAGCTGACTCAGTCCGTAGGCCCTGTGTGGACAGGCATGGCCTTTGCTGATAGCAATTTAATCACTACCATCACGGCATGGAATTTTTAATTGAGCTAATATTAATCAAGGATAGTGAGCTGATTGAGGAACACAAAAAGCGATTATAATATGTTATAGTTTTTATTTTGTGGAAGTGTAATTTCTCTGTAGTCTGGATTTCTGTAGTTAACTTTTTCTAGTATATCAGGTTTTTTTTTTGATGTTTTATTTTGTATTGGGGTATAGCCTATTAACAATATTGTGATAGTTTCAGGTGAGCAGTGAGGAACCTCAGCCATACATACACAGGTATTTATTCTTCCCCAAACTCCCTCCCATCCAGGCTGCCACATAACACTAAAGAGTTCCATGTGCTGTACAGTGGGTCCTTGTGATCGATGTTAAATACAGTGGTGTGTACATGGCCATCCCCAGCTCCCTAACTATCCCTTCCCCCACCCCCTTGGCAACCAAAAGTTAATTCTCTAAGTCTGTGTGTTTCTTTCTGTTCTGTAAATAAGTTCATTTGTAACATTTCTTTTTAGATTTTACATACAAGGGGTGTCATATGATATTTCTCCTTCTCTGACTTACTTCACTCACTGTGACTATCTCTAGGTCTATCCATGTTTGAGCGTATCTACTTTTAACATCATTTTAAGAAAAAGGTTTATTTCTAGAAAATAATTATTTACAAAGTTAGAAGACATGAATCAAACTTGATGAGAATTTTTTATTTAGAACTCAACCAGACAGTGGATAAAGTTCATGTAGCAAGATTATGACACCATTGTACACCAGGGTCTTGGTATAATGGGCCTTTCACTGCTTTTACTGTCAGTTGCCTTCTAAATAAAACCACCTTTAACTAGGTTCTTTCAAAATTCAGTAACTAAACCATTAAGTTTTATCTGTCATACAATAAATTCTGCTCTTTATAGAGATATTAGTACATTTTTTATCACTCAAAGATCTAGGTTTGTAAAGAGATTTAAGCAGCACACGAACCAGGCACTTGTCACAGGAGAATTTAAAAATGATCAGTGAACACTGTCCACTCCTGTTATCCAGACAGCCTTGTGGAAGAGCCCGTGTGAAGTCAGGTCCAATCTGAACCTCCCCTTGGTTGGTTACTGTGAGGTAACAAAGTCAGTCACATAACCTCTCCAGGACTCAGTTTCTTGTCTGTAAGATGAAGATAATAGCACCTTGCAGGATTGTTACCAGGATTATCGCTAGCGAAGGTAACGTGGCTGGCCCGTAACAGGTACTCAGTGACAGGAATTGCTGCTGCTGCTATCGTTATTCACGGTCCAGCTGCAGGTTACAGGACCTGCAGCCGGGAGCCCTCTGAGCTCCTCCCATTCATTCCTCAGTCTGCAAAAGGGTGTAAATTACATTTTAATTCCAGTATAAGCACAGTTGTGATAAGTCCAGTGGGTCCTAGACATGTCCGTATTACTTTCAGACAAGCCAAAAGTCAACCCCTCATTTAAGTGGGAATTTTCTCGAAGAACTGTGTGAGAAAAGCCTTGAAGTACAATGTCTGTTCTGTTTTTACTTCCTGCAACCTCGTGGAAGACTCGCCATTTGGGGATTGCCTGCATCAGTGCTTGCTTCCATTAGCAAGGAGAGGTGAAAGTTGACTGTAATTAGCTGTAATTAGCTACTGATCTTCTTGGACAACCAGAAAGTCCGGTTTCTCCTCCAGACATGAAAGGGGTGCTCAGAGAGGAGAGGACTTCTACAGTGGGTAATTCTGAAGCAGAGGATACTGAATCTTTCAAAAGCAGCGCTATTTACCATTGTTGCTTCTGTATCTGTTTTTAGGGTATTTATTAAGATGTGTCATAGTCTAATGGGGGAAAAGAAAGAATCAAACACGAAAGAATTTTCCAAATGGATGTAGGGCGCCATATGTAAGACACTGAGGCTAATTGAACTGAATGGCTCTGAGCCCCTGGAAGTCACGAAGTGACAGGGTTTGCTTGACAGCCAGTGAGCGTTTTTTTTCCCACCCCACTGATTAATTTGGTCAGTTAATGGCAAGTAGGAATGTCACAAGTGGGAAGGGTAGTGAGAGTCACTGTCAGTGTAGAAGTCAGGCCGAGAGCAGCCTTGTCACAACAGGGCTCTGTATTGGCTGGCTCCGGCGCTGATGGGGCTCCTTCCCGGGAGACTGTTACTCCAACTGGAGCTCCCAGAAATTCAGATGGACCGACAGCAGCACTGTCTTCTGATGTACATGGAGAATACTGTTTTTCGGAAGTGATGTTTGAAAAGTTTGCCTGTTCTTTTAACCTTTTGATGGTGTCCTCACATTAAAATCCACAGCTGCATTTTAGGTTAAGTCAGGTAGAACCGAGTCCGGACAATGCTGAGCAGAACTGTGGCTTCTCAGTTGGGGAGCGCCAACAGAACAAGCCCGCTGTGTTCATCTTCTGTGGATACTGTAAAAAAAAAAAAAAAGTGCTCTAAAGGGGGCAACTTAACAGAAACGTATTTTTTCTCAGTTCTGGAGGAGAAGCCCAAAGTCAAGGTGTCTGCAGGGGTGGTCCCTTGCTGAGGCTCCGAGGGAGAGTGCATTCCCCGTCTGCCTCTCAGCTTCCGTGCCTTTGCAGGGCTTGGTGTCCCCAGGCTTGCAGATGGAGCTTTCCATCTCTGTGTCTGTCTTCACAGGGTCTCCCTGTGTTTCCTTTCCTTCTCTTCCACAGTCAGCTGTCCGTGGATGTAGCGCCCATCTTAGTCCAGGATGACCTTATCCTGAGGTCCTTCATTCCATCTTCAGAGACCCTTTCTCCAAGTAAGGCCCACATTTAAAGGGTGCAGGGAGACATATCTTTGAGGGACCACTCTTCACCCCACCACATGCATCTCTATAGTGACCGCCTTCCAGTCTGATCATGCCCAGGAGTGAAAGAGAAAGGTTCTGGGAAGCAGGCAGATGCTGTGTGTGTGAAGGCAGGAATTCATTGTCTTCATACTGCGGCTTCAGCTGCTTGTGGCTTTGGGGTCGCCCGTGCCATCCAGACCGAGGACATCAGCTCTGCTCCCTCATCCCCTGTTTGCGTGTCCTTTCCTGCTCTGACCCACTAGCCAGGTCGTCATCAACCGCCTCTGGTCACGGGGTACGTGTCCGATGTTTCCCCTCCTCCTCGTTTGTTGTTTGAGGTCTGCTCTGATGTTGCCATGACCCCAGGAGACCAGGTCCTCCTGGAGCTCGGCCTCACGGAGCCCTCAGCGTGAGAGCCTTGCTCTGCATCCCTGTCCCTAGGTTGGCCACTGAGCATTTTGGAAACGGGGCGTGTTATCAGAGCCCCCTCCCGGCTCTCCCACCTTGCTGTGAGGTGTCTAACGTGCCCAGCGCGTCCCATCGCTCCATCAGCTTGACACTCTCACCTAGAATCTCCTCACATTCCCTTTCTCTAATGAGCCTCTCTTTTCCCCAAACAGTCTGCTCCAGCCAGGTGCTACGCTGTCATAGAGATGTCTTCATTCGGAAGAAGGAAGCCAGGTTCTTGGGAAAGGAGATTCTCTCTGTCTGAGCTCAGCTCTTGCGTTCAGGGCCCTGCGCTGAGCCTGTCTGGCCGGTGCAGCTCCTGGGCTTGTCCTGTGGGCGTGGCTTCCTGCTGTTACCGTGGGATGGGTCCACTTTGGGCTGTCTCCTGCTGCCAGCTGCTTTCCCCCAAACCACGGCTC
Organism: Odocoileus virginianus; assembly: GCF_023699985.2. Lineage (NCBI taxonomy): Eukaryota > Metazoa > Chordata > Mammalia > Artiodactyla > Cervidae > Odocoileus > Odocoileus virginianus. The sequence continues at coordinate 2,422,125 of NC_069684.1, forward strand.
ACACTCTTGCTTAAACTCTTATGCTTTCTGGTGATCCTATGATGACCATAAGGTAAAACCATTTTTTGCATGGTATCAGGTCTGACTCTGGCCTGGCCCTGGGCTGTTTCCTCTGTGGTTGGAGCAGAGACTCGGGAGGCGCCCCCCTACCTGGTGCCTGAGTGTGAAGCATGATGCTCCCTGCATCTTCTCCCGTCGACGCCTCGTTAGTCCTTCCAGACCCATCGGCTGGGTCACCCCTGCTCTCTCTCGGGGCGGGGCTCATCTCCCTCCCTCAGCTCCGTATTTGTGCCTGTATTATAGCAGGCATGCAGCTTCAGTAGTGAACTCCGGGTGGCCATTCATTCAGAGACACACGTGGGCGCGTTCACCACAGGGAAGTGTGCCCTTCCCAGTCAGCGGGCCCCTGGCGGAGGTGACGGCGGCTGAGCTGGGGTCGTGCGCAGTGGTTGCGGACTCTGCCTCAGTAAGTACCTGGTGAAGAGGTGAGCGAGTCAACGCCCGGGTGGAGGGGGAGAGCGAGTGTTGCTAAAGGCGATGACGTGGATCGATTCAGACACATTCTTCAGCAGTAGGTTTCCAGGCCAACTTTCATATGATTCTTTACATTCAGCCCTTATCATTTGCTTCATATTATAAAATATACTAAGCTGGTATGCCAAGGGAAACTACCTATTTCAAGCATAATTGACTACTTGAGGGAAAAAGGGACCAGTGTTCGCTTTTCTTCAGAAGTGATACCAATTCTTCTGCCTTCAGGCCATCTGGAGAGCCGTCTTTCTGCACATAAACTCCCTCTAAAAAGCCCTCTGTAGAAGAAGCAGCGTCTCCCGGGGTGTGCGTGTCACACGCGCACGTCCCATCTGCACGCGCGGGGCAGCCTTGGCCTCGTCTGCTCTGGCCTTGTGCTTCGTCCCAGCGGAGACGCAGCGCCGCCTGCGAGCCTGTTCGCCGCGTCTGCTGACAACGCAAGGGCGCCGCGGCGGGGCGTCAGGTTGACTCAGAACACCTGCTGCGGTTCTGTTAGCATTGGCGCCGGGCGGAGGGGCGGGCGCGGCGGGGAAGGTCGTTCACAGCCCGGTGGCCGGTCGGGCTTTCGCGTGCTCCCGTGCCTGTGCCTCCCTGTGACACTCCTGACTCGGACGCCACACCTGGACGGGTGTGTGGCGAGAGCCGTCAGCGCGCTGTCCCTCTCCCGTCCGTGTGGCTGGAGCGAACGGCGAGTTGTCCGTTTCTGTGTCTCATACTTTATGAAGTGTACCTCTGCCGATGTCCATCTGCAGGGCAAATTAGCTGAAAAGAATAAGAAAAGAATAAGACTCTGCTCATGCAAAGGCATGAGGTGCTTGTGCATGAATCTCAAGAGTCCTTCCGTTACGTATCTGGGGCTAATACCATCTAGACTGTGGTATATGTTCAGGTGGACAGAGTTGGTTCTCACATAGTGTACAGTTTAAAACAATTTTTTTAAACATTTACTTTTAATGAATGGAAACTATGTTATGTGTTAAAAGACAGGATATAAAAGGAAAGATGATGCATTTGTAAAAATAGTTGGGTTAAGGGTTGGCAGATGTTTATACACTAGATTTATGATGTTGGGCAAGTAACTTAACCTCTTTTTGCCAAGTTTCCTCATCTGTAAAATGAAAGGCTTGGATAAAATCAGAATACCCACTCGTATGTAGCCTTTAATCTTTTCCTGGCACTGTTCTAACTGCTTTTCGTGTAGCCCATTGAATGCTCACAGCACTCCTATGGAGTAGGATCTACGATCAGCTCTCCTTTTTTATAGCTGGAGAGAGGGAGAGAGACAAGTAGTTTGTTCAAAGTCCCACAGTTCAGAAGGGACAGAACTGAAGTTTTCACTGAGGGATCCTGGCCTTGGGACCCATGTTCTTAACCCCTATCTTATGTTCCTTTGAGCACTTTAGTGACTGTATTTTTAGTGTTGTTTTGGAAGGGAAAGGGTTATCTGAAAACTAGTACCTAATTTTGTATAGAATTAATGTTCTCGCCCAGAATTACTAGGAGGTATATATTCATACACCAAGCCAGAATGAATCTGTGTTTAAAAGTCTTTCATGGAGCACTTTCTTGAAACTATGATGAATCATTGCAACAGAGAGGATGAAAATAGGACAATGTGGCTGAACAGTGTCATTTCCAGTGACTCTGGGAAAGAATTCCCGCTTCTTAATGATGCTGGGCTGGTTCGGTCACAGGGGATGAAATACTGTCTCGGGATGCTGATCGTGAAGATGGAAGGGAAAGCACAGCACGGCCCTGCATTTCTCGCATGCCGGTGTCTCCTGGATGGATTCTGTAGAAGAAATAAAAGCACGTGTCTGGCTATGTTACCAGGAGCTGGACTCGGTCTGGTGTGGAGAGGATTCCAGCCTTGTGATAATGCTATCTGGGTGCTGTGTAAGAACGTGGCCAACGTGCAAACTCTAAAGTGAGAAAAAAATGTCAGTTGCTGGAAAAATTTTTCTGAGCAGGCCGTGCTGCACATAGTAAGAAGATTATAACATATGAACTCGAAAGGCTAGACACTTTTACATATTTTTATTTATTTGGCTACAGCAGCTCTTAATTGCAGCATGCAAGATCTTCCCTTGTGCGCTGCGGTCTTCTCTCCAGTTGGGGTGCTTGGGCTGGAGAGCACTCTCAGTAGTTGCAGCACGTGGATTTAGTTGCCTCGCAGCAGGTGGGATCTCAGGTCCCCCACCGGGGACTGAACCCATGGCCCCTGCATTGGAAGGCAGATTCTTAACCACTAGACCCCCAGAGATACCCCAAAGGGACATACCTTGAATCCAGGATCCATCATGTCATGGTTTCATGGTCCTGGAAGAAGAAACATTGTATCCCTTAGATTGGTCATCCCTAAACATGTGGTTAATGATAACTTATCTTACAAGTCTTTGTACTCAGCACCTGCAGTACTTTGGACACAGGAAGTTACCGTTGTGGTTGTCAGGCACCACCTGTGACGATGGCCTCCTCTTGTGTTGGACTTAATACTTTTTTCCTGCATCTTAAGGCTCGTGTGATATTCTCCAGGTTTTTAATATTCTGATTTTTAGAAACATGGTTTTCACAAACAACATATGCTCAAATAGAAGAGGGAACAAAATGAAATTAGGAAAAGGCTAATAGAAAATAAAAAATTCAGAGGAATGAGACAGGGGAGCGATCATCTTTTGATACGTCTGGCCCATTTGATCCGGTGACACGCCGTTGTATTTAGGTGATAACACTTGGCCTGCATGTGGTGCCTATGAAGCTGTCAATCACAGGTTCTCACCCCCAGAAGGGTGGCCTTGTGGCCCAGACATGGCCATTGTTTTGTCCACTGACCAATGAATCAGAGTCCCTGGAACGCTATTGATTCCTAAAGAAAAAAGCTCTCCGCTTCGGGATAAGTAGATGGGACAAGATAACCACGGGGCTGTCTGTGGCTCTGCCCCAACTCCAGCCGCTCACCGTGCCTCAGAGGGAGTTTACCTGTGGTGGGAGGGGCGCGCGGGAGGCGCCGGGTGCAGAGCGCCCTCACCGACAGCGGGCTTCCACCTCGCGTCGCCCCCTCGCCCCCGTTACTGACCGAGTGCCGCAGGCCAGGTGCCAAGACTGTTCTAGGCTTTTGGGATTCAAAACAGTTAAGAGCACTTGCCTCGTGGGATTTATATTCTAGTAGGGAGAGGCAGTCAAAAAACATGATCCAGGAAGTGACTTCCGATGTTAGAGGCGGTCAACCCTGTGGGGCGGGGAGGATAGAGAATGGTGAAGAAGGAAGCAGCCAGACTGGGAGAAGGAAGGCAGAATCTTTCAGTTTAAACGAAGAGTCAAGGTAGGCGTCTGAGCGAATGCTTGAACGAGGGGATGGACTGAGCCATGCAGACCTCCCCGGAAGGCTGGTCCGGGTCCGGAGACAGTGCAGCAGCCCCAGTGAGCCCGCCTGGTGTGGACCGTGCCCAAGCGATGGTGAGGACCCACCCACCCGGCCTGGACCGTGCCCAGGCAGTCGGTGTGGACCCACCCACCCGGCCTGGACCGTGCCCAGGCAGCCGGTGAGGACCCACCCACCCGGCCTGGACCGTGCCCAGGCAGCCGGTGTGGCTGAGCTGATCGAGGGGAGGACTTAGAGAGCGGTCAGAGAGGAAAGGGGGTCCAGGTGGCGTGGGGCCGAGTGGCCCCTGCAGAATTTTGCCTTTAGCGTTGTGAGAGTTGAAGCCCCCTGCGAGGTTTTGAGTGGCAGAGTGAAATGATCTGCTTTTAAAGGGCGTCCTGAGGAGGGCTGTGAAGGTGAGCAACAGTGGAAGTATCAATAAAAGACCTAAGGAGGCCACTGTAGGCATTCAGGAAAGAGGCGGTCACTGGTGACGTGGCCGTGGTTGGGAAACGGTTGGGTGGCGCGTTTGAAGGCGGGGCAGGTAGGGTTTCCTGACGGGTTGGATGGGCAGGGAAGGAAGGAGAGGGAAGGATCGACGCTGGCCTCGTTTTTCCCTCTGAGCAGCCGGCAAGCGGTACTGCTGTCGGCTGAGGTGCGGGCGGCGGTGGGCGGAGGGGAGTTGGCTTTGGACATGCGTCTGCTGGACAGCGGAGCGGCCAGGACAGGGGCCTGGGCATCCGGTCTGGAGCTAGGAGGATGAGTCTGACGGGTATAGATGTGCATCTGGTGACGTGAAGATGGATGAGACTGCCAGAGCGGCGTGTGCGGGCAGAGGGCGGGGGAGCAGAGGCCCGGGGTTGTCCAGGTCATGGCCCGGTAGCTGCAGGTCTCCTCTGAGAAGGAGGGCGCTGTGAGGCAGGCGGCCGGCGAACAGACTGTGTCAGCGAGGTAGGAGCCGTCACCTGTGCAACGGGGGCCAGCAGGGAAGCCATCAAAGATCTTGACCGGAGGCGCTTCCTGGAAACGGTCCCAGTGCCTTACCTGGAGCAGAAGCTTGACTGCAGTGCGCCCGAAAGATCGTAAGGTGAGAAAGGGTGGCAGAGAGTGAGGAGAGACCCCTTTAGTGTAGATTTTTGCTGCAAATAAGTCATCCTTTGGCTGGAATGAGTCATTTTTAAAAATTATTTTATTTTTTGAGACGAAATCATAGAATACTTTTAGATCCATTGGGGATGATGTTGACGAAAGAGAAACATTGGTGATGCACAAGGAAAGCCAGGCGGACTCAGTTCCTTGAGGGAGGGGGAGGAGGCGGGGATTGAGGGCCCAGGCACAGGAGGGTTTCCTGAGAAGCCACTGCGTCTCCAGGACCAGCAGGGAGGGCCGTCCTCGGGGCGGAGCTGGCAGGGGCAGAGGAGGAGGCCGCGCCCGCCGCGGCACGTCTTCTCCCGTTTCCTGAGCCAGCGGATGTGACCAGTGCCTGTTCTGCTTAGTTTCTGACGTAAGCGAGTCTCTTTAAAAAAGTGTCTTCTTGGCGTCCAGTCGCCTCGCAGTGGTGTCCGTTTCTGCGGCGCAGCAGAGTGAGCCCCTCAGTGCAAACGTGCGTCCTCTCTGGCTTGGAGCGCCTTCCCGTCTAAGGTCGCCACACAGCACCGGGCGGGGCTCCCTGCGCTCCGCAGCGGGTTCTCCTTAGTTACCTCGTTCGCACGTGGCAGTGTGTATACGTCAGTCCAGCCTCGCAGTCCATCCACCGCAATCCACGTACATGTGTTTGACCTTTGTGTCTGTGTGTCTCTTTCTGCCTAAATGTCCATCAGCAGAGGAATGGATGAAGAAGGTGTGCTATGTGTGTACAATGAACTGTCACTCAGTCATAAAAGGGACTGAACTGGGTCCTTAGTAGGGATGTGGATGGTCCTAGAGACTCATGCAGAGTCAAGTAGGTCAGAAAAACAAATATTGTATATTAACACGTGTGTGTGGAATCAACAAAAATGGTATAGATGACTTCATTTGTGAAGCAGAAACCAAGAATCTCTTTGAGAGAACAAGCAAGAGAAGTTAAATAATTTCCCCAGGGTCACAGGGCTCGCAAGATAGCACGGTGTTAATTAATCAAGTGACTCTGGCTTCAGCGGAGGCTGCTTTGGACCCCAGTTCTAACCTGACTCGAGCCTGCAGAGAGCTTCTTACTCATCAGTCTTGACAGCTGTTTGGTGTGTGACTAACAGGCACCGCAAGGTAAACAGGCAATATGAGACAGCGTCGGTGAAGGAGAGCTGCGTGGCGCCCTGCTGGGTTACAGCAGGCGGGTTCCTCCAGGTCAGAGGTGTCCAGGGAGGCATCTTCAGAGTGAGGCCTAAGCTGAGGGTGGAGAACGGGAGGGGCAGAGGGAGGGGGAGAGCATTTGAGGCCCGGGGACCCAGGTACAGGGTAGGCCCCCGAGTGAGGGGGGAGCGGAGGCCAGGGACTCTAGGAGGAGCTCGACACATGCTGAGCGTGGAGCTCAGACGGGGCCAGTCATGGGGCTTCCGATGGGGTGTTTAAATACACATAGTTCACACGTAAGATAGATCGCCAGCCAGGACCTACTGCACAGCATGGGGAGCTATACTCGACGAGTCTGTAGTAACCTAAAAGGGAAAAGAATCTGGAAGATGTTTGTAACAATCACTTTGCCGTGCACATGGAACTGACACAGGCTTGTAATCAACTCTATGTCAGTCAGCCCGTCAATCAATGCAAGTAGTTGGTGTCATGAAGCGCGGATCCAGGGTGGGATGAGTGCATGTGTAAAACACCGATGGCAGTGAGAACACGGCAGCTAAAATGCATCCACATAGGCAAGCTCGTTTAGTTCTCACAGACTAGATGGTTTTTATTGCTTCAAAGGTGACTGTTTCTCATGGCAATAAATATTTTAATTTTTGTTTCATTTTTATAATGACAATTTTCAAGTTTATTTCCTTCTTTTTAAATACAAAGCTAAAACACAAACCGGTACAGTCATTTTAGATCACATTTACACACTCCCATTGGATCCTCCTCCAATTTGCTAACCAATGACTTGGCAAGTGCTCCCTCACCCCCAACCCCCACCCCCAGTTGGGGGGTGGGGAGGCTTCCTTAGGTAGCATTGTCTTGAATGGCTGGAGGGCATTTAAATTGAGGACAGGCTCCCACACCTATCTCCATTCATCCTATCTCATACCTATCTCCACTCACCCACCTTTCTGTTTACTACAGGTTAACAGAAAGTGGGAATCATAAAAAATTAAATCATTTTAATTTATGTGACAGATGAGGAAACAATTTAAAGGCATTTGCATGCCAAGGTGGTACATCCAGTAAGTGGGAGAGCTGCAGTGTAGACCCCAGCCTGTTTCCAAAACCTCATTTCTTTTCACTAAACCCCTCTTTTTTCCACCAGGGTTTAGGACACATCTTCTCAAGTGTGCAAAAATGACAAATGATTCATGAATATGATCCTTATAGTGCAACATAGAAAAGTATAATAATATGAAAATTAATAAATGGTAAAGGAAAAGACAATCATAGTTTAAAATATTAGACATATACTTGGGCAGTTTTTATGACAAATACTGTTTCCAAGATTTTTTCAACATATAGGACCTTGAAGGTAATCATAGTTTGAAATATGTGTATGTACTTTTGAAAATCAGTGGAAAGACCTACAGTTTAGAAGATAAAGCTGAAAGATAATTTGTATTAGTTAGTAAATGCCTTACCCCAAATTAAAAACTTCCCCGTCTTAAGTTATGTATATTTTGAAAGATGGAACTGGCTTGCTTTGTACAGTACGTTCTACTTATTCAAGCTTGCTTCTGAGAAAGCATTCTAGACCCAGCTTTATCAATCATTTCCTGATGTCCCTGGCAGGAGGCGGGACACTGTGGGTCACTGTGCCGGCACCCTGTGTGTGCTCCGCTTCTTGTGTCTTATGTGACTGCTGATGGGACAGGTTTAAACTGGGAGTGCTTTTCAAGTGCTCCTTAATTGTCTCGTCTTTATTTTGTGGGTTTAATTGGAGACTTGCTCTTAACCAACTTTTTGCATGGTGCTGTAGAGAATAAGATAATTCCCATCCTCACTGGGATTATAATTGATTAACATAGATATAAAAATAAAATTATAACAATGGGAGGCAAAATATGACAGTGAGTAGAGCTATTCATTGAGTAACCATAGTGTTCTATAGATATGTCCAGTTTCCATGTACTGCCTCGAATCCAAAGCTCTAGGCCAGTAGATAACTAGGCTATGGTTATATGGCAAAAAAAAGGCAAAAGTCAGGGTTAAATTGTCAGTCTGGGAAGTAGAGGTTTATATATGCATGTATGTATGTATGTATATATGTGCACACACAAAGTATTAATAATTCTTCATTAATGCCCTTGTGTTCTATGTCTAGCTAACTAGCTGTTTCCCTGGTTGAAAACAGAGGCACACATAAGGTCACAGCATGCATTATTATTATTTTGTTTTAGCTCTTCATTGTAGTTTGTTATTTTGAATGTTTCCTTTTTATTTATAAAACTATAGAAAATTAGGAAATATATAAAAATCAAAGAGAAGCAGATACAAATTATCTGAGAGCTTGTCAGAGATAGTCATTCATATTTTAGAATAATTTATTTCTATGCATATGTTTATATGCATATAATTATGCTTTATATGCATGTAAGTTTTGTGGTATAAAATTATGTTCAGGTTATCTGTACAACTGGCATTATATATATATTAATATATATACACAGATAGACACACATGTGCTTTTTCACTCGATGGTTTTTCATAAATATTTTTCAGTTATCAAATATACTTTGAAAACATCATTATTAAAGTTTTGACAGTATCCCACATTAAATTCATGTGTGCTAAGTCACTTCAGTTGTGTCTGACTCTTTGCATCCTCATGGACTGCAGCCTGCCAGGCTCCTCTGTCCATGGGATGTTCCAGGCAAGAATATTGGAGTGGGTTACCATGCCCTCCTCCAGGGGATCTTCCCCACCCAGGGATTCAACCCATGTCTCTTATGCCTCTTGAGTTGTCAGGCGGGTTCTTTACCACTAACACCACCTGGAAAGCCCCCTATATTAAGGTTTTCCCACAAGTTAGGTAGCTCTTTTCCTTTTGTTGTGTTTTATGTTTTCAATTTTATAGTGTTTTAAGTAATTCTGCATGAAATAGAAATCTGTACAAATTTGGCTGACAACTGATTCTCTCTCTTTTGAGTGTGTTCTGGGCAGAGACATTGTTTTATTAAATAATAATATGTAATAGAAGACTAGAGTCTTAATGCAGGTCACCACACTGTACTGTGTAGGTGTATCGCCGCATCTGGGCGATGCAGGGAGTGTGAACAGGACATGAGGGTCTGTCACCATAGCCCATAGTAGGGACCAAGGGCTCTCTTTGGCTCTGGGGAGGTTTGTTCCAATCACATGTGCTCAGGAGAAGTGCTGATTCTGCTTCCTGCAAGCCGACCACTCACGCTCAGGGCCCCTCCGCTCCCAACTCGACCCCAGTGTGACATCTCTTTCCCGAGGAGCTGTTCCTCCATTTCGGTTATTCCTTCTGCTTCTTGAGTCACCAGACATGGGTTGGACCTTAATTCTTTCCTATGTATTTGTGAATAGGCTAGCATTTAAAGCTTTTGCCTCTGTAACACAAGGATAATAATATCACTGACATCACATGGGTTTTGTTAGGATTAAGTGACACAGCGCATGTAAAGCAGTATCGTGTCTTATGCATAACAGGCTTGCAATAAATGTCAACTGTCATTACCCTGGTTCTGGGTGATGCGGATTGAAGTGTCAGCCCAATACTTACTCAGGCCTGGAGCAGCTCTGGACCTTAATCCTCAATGACGGCTGAAGATCGAGAGCAACAGCGGTGAGGAAAGTGGCATCAGACTGGCTGTGTCACAGCTGGGTGGGATGCAGAAACAATACTCCTGAAGCACCTCCTGTTTAGTTCTTTGGGGACTAGTCATTGTTTCAGCTGCTTTGCGTGTATCAGTTTTACCTTGCAAGCCAGGTGCTAATATGTTCCTATTTTGCAGACGAGAAAATGGAACAAAGAGAAAGTAATCTGGTTAATTGTCCAAGAGGAGTTGAACATGGCAATTCTCTGCTTGACAGTTACAAACGAGATCTTTCTCAATTCCTTGAACATTTCAGAGTAGATACTGAAGTAAATATTATCATCCTCACTTCACAAATGAGGAAAGTAGGACTCAGTATCAGGAAAGTGTCCCTGGTTCCACAACTAGAAGGGTAGCTGCCGCTGAACTTGTGTGGATCTTACTTTCAGCAGTAAACACTGAGTCGTCTCAAGATTTACCTGTATAACAATTAACAGTTATCTTGAGCATATATATGTATTCTGGAGTATAGTCGATTTACAAAGTTGTGTTAGTTCCAGCACAGGAACAGCGCAGGGATTTACTCTCTAGCAGTAGTGTTAGCCGCTCCGCTGTGTCCCACTCCCTGCAGCCCTGTGGCTGAGCCAGACAGGCGCCTCTGCCCAGATTCCCTGAGCAAGAATCGGGAGAATTCTGGTAGCCATTCCTCTACATATTCGTGTATTTCCAGGTGGTAATTCCAGTGGTAGAGAATCTGCCTGCCAGGGCCGGAGATCTGGAGATGTGGGTTCGATCCCTCTGTTGGGGAGATCCCCTGGAGTAGAAAAGGGCCCGACTCCAGGTTTCTTACCTGGGAGAGTGCATGGGCCGAGGAGCCCCAAGCTGCAGTCCACGGGGCTGCTAAAAGTTGACAGGAGAGAGCACGCACATCTGTTCTTCTTTAGATTCTTCCCCACACACGTTATTGCAGAGTGTCGAGGGGAGCTCCCTGTGCTACACAGTAGGTCCTTGTTGGTTGTCTATTTTATATCAAGAGGGAATATCTGTCAGTCCCATCCTAATTTATCCCTCCCCTCCCCTTTTGTGGTTTGTGTTTGTTTTCTACCACTCACCCAGTAGACTGCAATCTAAACAAGGACAAGAATTTCATAGAGTAAACAAGGGGGTTTTTCTCAATGACCTTTAAGGAACACATCACACAATTTGAAGATTTAATATTATTCCAAGTTTGCATTTTCTTTAGAAGCATGCAGAGATACAAGCATTTTGATTTTGACAGTTGTGAGAGATGCTCCTTGCTCTCCCCTCTCCTCAAAGTCATCCTTGAAGAGAAGGCAGCAAGGTCTGGTTTAGAAGTCTTCTCTAGGTCCTTCCCCAGAGAATCCTGATTGCAGCTGCCCCCCCCCCCCTGCCAACTAGAGGAGCTTTCCCATTGGAGCCAAGTGTTTCTTCTGCAGTATGGAGCCTGATGCAGAAAGCCCGGTCAAGGCCTAGCATCGCTGTGTGACTGGCATGTAGAAACCCCACGGGCCACAGGAGAAGGGACAGCAGGCGCCCCCATCTGTGGACCCCTCAGTAACGAGCGTGACCAAGGCAAAGTCATCGTGGTTCCCTCTCCCCAGCAGTAGGAGAGCTGCCCGCCTCTGATCGGGAGCACAGGAGAGGTGGTGGCTGGAATGGGCCTTTCCTTGCAGGTTTCAGTATTCAGTATGAGGTTTGTCAGACTCAGGTGCACTGTGAGGCGTTAAGTGCTAAACCACCTTCTCTGTCTCCCTGAAGTGCTCCCCAGCAGTTTACCAAACCCCACCATGTAGGGACTGTCTGGGAGAAGTCAGGCACTTAAGTGTGGGAGCCCCAGGCCAGTTCTTTGAAACCCCAGTTCTTAGCAGCAGAATTCTGTGCTGCAGAGTGTAGGTAACTTCTTCCATCAGAGATGAGGACTGTCAGGAAAATAAATATTTAATACAGATCCAGAGTCCTTTGCCTGCAGTTCCAAACCCTGAAAGCAGAGCTTAAAAAACTTATAGGGTCCGTGTTCAGTTAGGATACACCGTGTGTAACTTCCCACGCTTCCAAAACAAGATACAAACCATGGCCCCTGAAGTTTCCTCATCCTGCAAGCTGTTTGCTCTCCCTCACAATCCTCCTAGCAACCGTCTTCCGACTCCTGTCAGCACAGGTGAGTTCTGCCTGTTCTTGGACTTAACATGACAGAGCATGTTCTCTTCTGTGTGTGACTGCTGTCACTCGGCATTTTGAGACCCATCCTTACTGTATCACAAATACACTCCTTTTTTCCCAAGTGGTGTTCCATTCTGTACATACAGCAGACTTCGGAGAGCCTTGCTGGTGGGCATCTGCGCTGTTTCCAGTTGTTGGCTGTTGTGAACAATGTTGCTATGATCATCTTTGCACAAATCTTTTTTGTGGACATCTATTTTTATTTTTCTTGGATCACTGGGTAGAACCGGAATTTCTGGTTGTAAGGTGGTTTTTTAACTTAATAGGAAAGTGCAGAATCTTTCTCTAAAGTAGTTTACCTGCTCTGTCCTCCCACCAGCTCCTCGTCTCTCATACTTGCCCTGCTTCTTGGTCTTCTGGACTTCGGGGAGTCTAGCGGATGTGGAATGGTGTCACACTGTGTGTTTAGATATTATAGTTAAGAATTCTTTATATATTTTAAGCTCTCTGCCAGATACATGTATTGCAAATATTGCTTTCCCACAGTTGGTGGCTTACTTGTTGATTGAAAACTGAACATTTTAAAATGATGTGAAGCATGCTGCGCGTGTGGGCTCAGTTGCTTCAGCTGTGTTCGACTCTCTTGCGATCCCTGGACTGTAGCCCTCCAGGCTCCTCCATCCAAGGGTCACTCCAGGCAGGAACACTAGAGTGGGTTGCCATGCCCTCTTCCAGGGGATCTTCCCAACCCAGGGATTGAACCCACATCTCTTATGTCTCCTGAACTGCCAGGCAGATTTAAATCCCCATCTGAAACGACATGGCTGTTTGGTCATTACAGATGCCACTTAGCATCAGTATTCATGTTTCACGGCAAAAATGTTGGTTTGCTTAATTACAAGACATTGAACCCGCTGAACGTTTTAAATCATATATGGGATATGCTGTTTTCCTTTTCCACAGTCAGGAATATTTTAAGTTTCAGAAGCATCTGGTCTTAAGAGTCAGGGGTTGCAGACACACTAGTCTCCGCAGGGACCTGGATGGAGCTGGGGTTCCCGGGATGCTGAGTGGGCACTGAGGACGAGAGCATTGGCGCTTTGTATTAAAGCAGCTTCGTTAGTTGTTATAGTAAAATATTTTTATGGATCGTAGGTATTTTAATTACAAACTTTTAGAAGTTGTCAACCATGCTCTTTCTATACTTTTGAAGGCACATCAAGACAACAGAATTATAGCACATTAAATTATAGAAATTATAGTGATAAAGCCTAATAAAATTGGTTTTTCATTTTGGATTATTCAGAGTTGATCACGAAGGCCTCCCAGGTGGTGCTATTGGTAAAGAACCCTCCTGCCAATACAGGAGATGTAAGAGTTGCAGGTTTGATCTCTGGGTCAGGAAGATCCCCTGGGGGAGGGCACGGCAACCCACTCTGGTATTCCTGCCTGGAGAGTCCCAAGGGCAGACGCGCCTGAAGGGCTAGAGTCCACAGAATCGCAGAGGGTCAGACACGACTGGGGCCACTTCATGCATGCTCCCTTTCATCATGACTTGGTAGTTCTTCGTAAATGTTCTTTCTTTTTTTTCTTTTTTTTCTTGGATCAGTGGGTAGAAATGGAATTGCTGGATGCTAAGGTAGTTTTTTAACTTAATAAGAAAGTGCAGAATGTTTCTCTAAAGTAGTTTACCTGCTCTGTCCTCCCACCAGCAGAGTGGGAGGATCCTGGCTGCTTCTCGTCTCTGGGACTTGCCATCCTTGGCGTTGGTCTTCTGGCCTTTGGGGAGTCTAGTGGATGTGGAGTGATCACACTGTATTCTGCCTTAGAAGTCTGCTCCTCAAAAGAACAGTGGAAACCAAATTTTCAACTGTAATAACTGCAAGAATATAACTGACTTTCAGTTTTAGATGATTAGTGTTTGAAAGCTGATGAGATGGAGAGCTGTGTAAAGCCAAGAGCAACAGTTAGCGAAATGCCTGAGCTAACTAGATAAGCACTCAGGGCACCGGACTCGGCCGAGCTGAGAACTCCCTGCTCTGCTGTGCTGATGCATGCGGGTACTATTGATTAAGTTGATTATTGAAAATTGTTTCAGTAGAAAAGTTATGAACATAATTTAACCTGAAATTGTAGAAATAAATATAGAAAGAAAAAATATAGAAACTGTTTTCTCAGTCAAAAAGACCTCTATTGTGACAGCAGTTTCTTGTGGGTTATCTGTTTTAAATATAGCAGTGTGTACATGTGAATCTTGAATATCCAATCTGTCCTGCCCTCCGGGAACCATAAGTTAATTTTCTACTGAGTCTGTTTCTGTTTTGAAAGTAAGTTCATTTGTATCAGTTATTTTTTTTTAATTCTGCATATAAGCAAGAGCATATGCTATTTCTTTGACTTAATTCACTTAGTAAGATCATCTCTGGGTTTATCCAAGTTACCACAAATGGCATTATTTCATTCTTTTATAGCTGAGTAATAATCCATTGTGTATATATACATGTATCTATTCCATATAGAATATTCTAATATACATACCCTACATCATTTTCAATGTTTAATATGGTTAAAAGTCACCTAACTTTAAACATGCTATTTTAACCATATTTAGCTGTACAGTTCAGTGGCACCGAGTACATTTGTATTATTGTGCACCCATCACCACCGTCCATCTCTAGACTCATTCGCCTTCCTAAACTGAAACTGTCCCCAGCAAGCACTGACACCCCATTCCCCCAGCCCCTGGCCTTTGGCATCCACCAGTGTACCTTCTGACTGTGATTTTGACTGTTCTGGGAACTTCATATAAGTGGAATCAAACAGTATTTGTCTGCACCTACTTGATATGGGAATACATTTTTAAGATTAATATATGTTCTACGAAGGTTGTACCTTTTTTCTTCCCCCTGTGCTATACAGTAGGTTCATACGTCAGTCCGAGTCTTCCACCGTGTCTCCCCTTCCCATCCATACATGTGTTCTCTCCATGTGTCTCTGCTTTGCAGCTCTGCAGGTAGATTCATCTGTACTATTTTTATTTATATTTGGTTTTTACATTATGTGACTTTTACCACAATTAAAAATAATAAAAAAGACGTAGGGTATATATTAGAATATATACATGGATACACAGTAGAATGCTTTCTGCTGTTGCTCAGTTGCTCAGTCACGTTGGGTTCTTTGTGCCCTCATGACCTGCAGCACGCGACTTCACCGTCTCCCGGAGTTTGCTCAGACGCATGTCCACTGGGCTTCCCAGGTGGCTCCGAGGGTAAAGCGTCTGCCTGCAATGTGGGAGACCCGGGTTCGATCCCTGGGTCAGGAAGATTCCCTGGAGAAGGAAATAGCAACCCAGTCCAGTACCCTTGCCTGGAAAATCCCATGGATGGAGGAGCCGGGTGGGCTCCAGTCCATGGAGTCGCTCAGAGTTGGAATGACTGAGCGACTTCACTTTCTTTCTTTTCAGTCATAAAAAGAATGACATTTGTGGCAATATGGATGAACCTAAGGATTATCATATTAAGTGAAATAAGTCAGACAGGGAAACACGTATCATATGAGATCTCTTATGCGCAGAATCTAAAAGGAAAGGATAGAAATGAACTTATTTACAAGTGGAAACAGACTTACAGGCTTAGAGAACGAACTTACAGTTACCAGGGAAGGGGAGAGGTAAATCAGTCATCTGGGATTAACAGACACACACTGCTATATGTGCCATACAACAAGGGCCTACTGTGCATCACACAGAGAACTATGTTCAATGTCTTATAATAACTTACAATGGGAAAGAATCTGTAAGAGAAATGTGTGCATACATCCTTGTAAGTCAGGTATACTTCGATAAAAAATGAGATAATTCTCATGTGCCTGTGGGAAAATTGCAGTCGCTTTTCTGAAGAACTAAAGCCATTCTAATTCAGAGAGAAGGCAGGTCGCTCCCCTGCTCTGCTAGCCCGGGGCAGCGCTGGGATACGATAACCTCTATCCTCTGGCCAGCGCACCATGAGCTCCTTCGCCCTCGGCCGCGGTGGTGAGGCCGGACACAGTGCCTCACCTGAGAGGTCAGGTTTGGGCCACACGTCGGGCCGCAGCACCCCCGGCTCTCTGTGACAGGGTTTCCGGGTCTGAAGTCTGTGGCCTCCCAGTCAGAGGCCACCCGTCGGGCTGTCTCACCATGAAGGCCGTGTGGATTTTTCTCGGGCCCCGATGACCTCACCAGGCAGGGATCTGCCCGCGGTCTCAGGTGAGTCAAGCTGGAAGGCATAGACTTGCGTAAAGCCTTGTTTTCTCCTGAAATGCGCTTCTGTGAAGGGTTAAAACCAAAGGCAGGAGTGCCTGCACTTCATCTGAAATGTTGGACTTGCCCTGGACAAACGAGAAGGGACCATTTCCTCTCAGCGCCGGTTGAAACCCCCTCCGCCCGCGCACTCCTGTTCCGGCATACAGCCCGGCACATTCTCAGGAGCCGGGGAACAGCTGTACTGATCAGAGTCTAAAAGAGGACGGAACAGCGGTACTATGTCATCAAATCTTCCAGCACCAGGAGCAAGTGATAAGACGCGTTCTTTTTTCCCCCATTTGCAGGTGCATTCATTTACAACTAAATAGCAGGAATGCCTCTCACACAAGCAGTTAATACGGACTAGAATTTTCCCAGTAACCAGATGGCGTACATTTCATACCACGCTTGTTGAATTAAGAACTAAAATCTGCCAATAAGTTGCATGGAAGTTTTCCACAGTCTCCTTAGGTGACCTCATTTAAGATTTTGAATTTTTTTGAGGTCAGAAAGCTTATAAATATTCAGTCTTTGGTGACTCATTTTCAGGGCTATGGTGGAGTAATTATAGAATAACTCTAGTTAGCCATCATTGAAAATATTCTTTCGCTTATGTTGGGTTATGCTTTTTTTTTCTCATTACCTTCTGCTTGTCTACTGACTGCTTCAATACAGTCTTTATTCAAAGAGCCACCTAAAAAAAGATGAGTCTAGAAAGTCATGGAGAGTGTTATTCCCTTTGATTAGGGACATCATCACCATAAGTCTGAAATTTTGCAGAGCAGATAAAAGTATTGAGATATTTATACTTAAATTTTTTTTCAGTGTAGTAACACATCATTTTGACTTTACACAGCATATCTGTTACTTCATCGCCTACTATTGACACTCTGATTTTCCTTAGGACCACATCCCTGCCCTCTACTCACCCTGAAATGGAGGCGGGGCATGTGATCTGGACCTTCCTAAGGAGGATACATCACAGGCTGCATCCAGACGGTCTTGTGTCCCGAGTCAGCCAATCAGAGGCAGCGGAACACAACTGGGGCAGCTTTGTTGACGTCACGAGGAAGGAATGTCTCTAAGTTTATAGCTGGTGGACATCTTGAGACCGTGTAAGGGAGCTCGTCTGAGAATGAAGCCCAGAAGGCTTCAGAGATGAAGGAAGAGGCAGAGACGGCCCTTCAAAACTCGTGTTTGCTCAGCGAGAGAGAGGACGAGGGGCCCATGTTCGCAGCAGGAGCTTTGTTCTACCCTCAGGAGATATTCAATATATATATATGACACACAGAATTCTCTATTTGCTAAAGTCAGTGTAAACCAGGTTTTCTGCTACTTGGAACTAGGTCTTGAATAATATATATAGCAAATCATATTTATGCTCTGACTCTGGAAAAACAACAGTATGTTCCCAGGCATAGATTATTCAGTGGGAATTATCTGCTCAAATTTAAAATAGAATGAGAATTTGACTCATATTTCTAAGAATTCTATCTAAGTAAACCAGCATGCAGAATGCTTGCTTTTCCAGTCTTACCTGAAGAGATGGCCTGGAGGAGAATTCTGGTACCTGTGAGGTGGTCTCCTTTTGAACATTTATACACATGTATCAAGTATCATGAGTTGCAGGGTTGTGGTTGTTTCCATATGAAGGAAACCATATACCTGTAAAATGCCTTTCTTCCTAAGGCTTCTTCCTAAGCCCTAAAGGGCTTCTCTGGTAGCTCAGCTGATAAAGAATCCTCCTGCAATGCAGGAGACCCTGGTTTGATTCCTGGGTCAGGAAGATCCCCTGGAGAAGGGATAGGCTATCCACTCCAGTATTCTGGCCTGGAGAATCCCATGGACAGAGAAGCCTGGTGGGCTACAGTCCATGGGTTGCAAAAGGTCAGATATGACTGAGCAACTTTCACTTTCATTTGCTCACCAGCAGCATCGCGGTCAGGATTAGCACTGTGATGAATAGACAATACCAGCCCACAGTCAGAACTAAATAAGGACAATTTTTATGCAATTCAGATGCCCCGAGTCACTTCAGTCTCCAGAGTGTAGTATTTTTCTTTACATGGTGCAGGGGCTGGCATTATACAGTCCTGGAGGGCACCACTTGCATTGCACTCTGAGTATTCGCTCTTTCTGAGTATTTCTAGAGGCCTGTCTGAACTCGGCCTCTAGAGCTGCACTATCGTGGCCAACCATTTTAGAAGTCTGAAATGGCAGGAAACCCAGGCCTCTCTTACTTCTGAGAATTCTTGCTGCATCCGTGTTTAGAGTATTACACAGCTTTATGAGGGCTTGCGCTTTTATGGCCTGAACAGTTTCAGCCAGAGTCCTGCAGGGCCTTCCGCACGGTCTCAGCTGGTCACTCCGGCTGATGTGGCCTGGCTACACCTGTACTACCCCCCAGGGAGAGACGGGACCCGCTGGGGGGTTTAACCCGCTCCTCCAGGAGGGAGAGGGGATGACTGGGTGCAGAAGTGCCGTGGAAGTGGCTACGAAAAGGCCAGTCCTGGGGACACTGCTCTGAGCCAGGCACTCAGGCTTTTAGGCAGCTCAGCGTCTATACTAGGAAAGCCTCAGCTTGGCACCTGAGTCCTGGATCTCTTAGGACTCAGAAAAGTCAGTCCCTCCCTACTCTAGGCCACGGCCCCTCTCCTGAGGAAGAACGGTTAACGGAGAAGGGTGAAACACTGGCGGAGCTGCAGCTGGGTTTGAACTCCAGACCCACTGTGTGAGTGTGCTAAGTCACCGCCGTCGTGTCCCACTCTCTGTGACCCCCATGGACTGCATCCCACCAGGCTCCCCTGTCCATGGGATTCTCCAGGCAAGGATACTGGAGTGGGTTCCTTCTCGAGGGGATCTTCCCCACCCAGGGACCAAACTCTTAGCTCTGAAGTCTTCTGCATTGGCAGGCAGGTTCTTTACCACTAGCACCACCTATACCATCATTTATATGGCTACAGGTACAAAAAGGGAGTTATGTGCTTTTGGCAAGATCAGAGTTGAGACTCGGAAACCAAGCCCTCTGTTTAGACCCTTTCTCCTTGTCCTTAAAAGGCAATCACAAAGTTCAGGGGTCCATCCCAGAGTTCAGTATAGTTGTTCAGAACCAGTGTATTTGGGCCACAGGCAAACTCCCCAGGTGAAGTCTCTGTGCTGGTCCAGCCTCTTGCTAGCAGAATAAAGAGCAATTCCATTCTCCATTCTTTCCAGCTGGACTATAAGCCCAGTTTCCTACAGCCTCCAGCTCAGAACACACACACACACACACACACACAAGCCCAATTCCCTACAGCCTCCTGCTCAGAAAACACCCTCCCCACCCCCTGCCCCCACCTCTTCCCAAACTTAACTTTTCAGACACAAAAATACAAGTTCATACTTAAAAAGAAAAGCGTCTCCAACATACGTTACCAAGCGGAGGACTTGAATTGCTAAGTCTGAAGGAAACCTTCCATTCTACTATGTACTTAACTCACAGTCATCTGAGTGAAACAATACTCTAGAGGGACCTCTCCCAGAAAAGAAAAAAAGACACAACTTGTATCCTAAAATGTGGAAACCTGCAACCTCTAAAAAGGCAGTGCTTAAGATATTTTCAGATCTAGTGTTCACTGACCACTGACCTGTTTCTCCCACTTACTTGAAAGTACAGTCTGCACTTTGAGCATCAAGCATCACCACTGTGTTGCTGACACTAAAGGGAAAAATCCCGTCCAGCCCTTCAGCAGATACTCCGCTTCTCCCAGGATGCCTCCGTCTGGATGCTCAGCCACCACCTGAGAACCACAGGTGTGGGGAAGATGGTGTCAGACACAGACAGCGCAGCTCGAGGGTCAGCAAGTCTGTTTCGAATCCCAGCTGGACCCTGTGTAGCTCTGTGACCTTGGGCAACTTACTGAGCTAGCCAAAAGGTTCATTCCGGGCTTTTTGTAACATCCATGGAAAACCCCGAACGAAGGTCTTGGCCAACCCCATAGATAGCCTCCAACACTCTGTTTCCTCAAGGGCAGAATGGGAGCAGTCAGAGAGCCCATCTCAGCGGACCGCGAGGAGGAGGTAATGTCACCGCAGAGTGACGGGGACGTGTGTCTGCTGAAAGTGTTTCTATCTTCTTACGTTATTATTATGCACAAGTTAGATTTCTCTCTCCATTCACATGTAAACTTCTCTTCAGCACAGTGGCACTTTTCCCCCCAGGATCAAAACTTTGAAGCTTTAACTTATTTTCTGTTATTCTTATGTCAGGTTGTTTATTGAATGATATGGCATACTAATAAATACATCAAACAATTAGGAGGAAATGAGTGGAATCACTGAGTGCTATTTCTTTTGGAAGTTTCTCTTACCCCCTTTGTGCCTGCTCAGGACCCTGGTGTGAACTTCACCTTCTAGAGCGTTATCACCTCCCCAAAGGCCCCAAACTGAACACTCGCCCTCTGCACTTGGTCCCTACAATTCATTGTCTAATCAGGTTTTCTCAGATACTTTTCAATCTGTCACTATACAGTGGCTTTTAATTTCCATAGGTGGTTTTCGTCTAAACTGCTCACGCTGGCATCAAAAGGTCACCATCTGCAGGAATCTGCACCCCCCCCCCCCCCCCCCCGCCCCAAGCTGATCTCTGTCTGCTCCCCGCCCCGGTCCTCCGTTCCTGAGCCTGGGTCCTCCCCCACCACCCAGCAGGTGCACTGGACGAGTCCCTCAAGCTTTGTGACACTAAATCCGCTTGTGTCCTTCATCCTGCCTTCCAAATAAGACAGTGTCTCCGTCAGTGTGGTTACAGAGCCAGCCTCGGTTGCTGTGCTGTGCTGGGCAATGATGCACAAGGCTCGGCCCGGCCCCTGGGGGCTCCCAGACCCCCAGCAAGCATCCTGTGAACTTGGCCCCGGCTGCCTCTGGCTCATCTGCCACTCTGCCTGACACCTGGTCTTCAGCTTTGTCTGTGACTGTGGTTCTCCAGCTGGGCCTGCTCCCTCACCTTCATGGGGAGACTTCCCGACACCCCAACCCCCACCTGGCTTGGGGGTTCCCGCTCTGTGTCCCCTCGGCATCCATCACGGCTTCTTTCCCAGCATCACCAGGCTGCCCACATGGCCGGCAGGACCTGGGCCACTTCTGGACCGTGGAGCAGTGGCATGCCACTCTGTTCTGACTACTGGGGTTGATGCAATGGTGGTTTGATTCTCTTCTTCAGATAGAAAGCAGTCCATGTGTTGAGAGCTGATCTGAGGCTCCCCTCTTTGGAGGCTTCACCTTCCCTCGCTGGCCCTCACTTTGCCGCCCCCACCCCTGCTGGCCTTCACTGCTCTCCACTGCTCCTCCTTCCTAGTCATTTATGCATCTGCCCTATTTAGGGCTTTGCAGCCTGGATCAAGTTTTCTGGACACAGTCATTAGACGACAGTTGCACTGGCTCAGGGGCCAAATGCGGTTTCAGATTCTGCCTCTGCCATGGTGACGTGTGGAAGCCGTGAACCCTTCTCAAACTCGGAGTTTTCGTATATAAACTGGGTAGTGAAAGACGGCATTACAGAATTGTTTTGAGTATTAAAAATACTCCGTGGAAAACACTGCAGGAGCCAGGACTTGTCAGGGGATCCAGACCCACTTATCTGTCATCTGTCTGTCCATCCATCCAATAATACCTTGTGACTCAGCTCCCAGTTTTGATCACAGTCACTATTATAAAGATCACAGAGCTTTTTTTTTAAATTTCATCAACAAGCCTTATATTTAGCAAGAATTTATTACTATATAGTCCAAAAAGTTCTTTTGACATCTTTTTTGTTGTTGTTGTTTTTTATTTTTTTATTAGTTGGAGGCTAATTACTTTACAATATTGCAGTGGTTTTTGTCATACATTGACAAGAATCAGCCATGGATTTACATGTATTCCCGATCCCGATCCCCCCTCCCACCTCCCTCTCCGCCCGATCCCTCTGGGTCTTCCCAGTGCACCAGGCCCGAGCACTTGTCTCATGCATCCAACCAGGGCTGGTGGTCTGTTTCACCCTAGATAATATACATGTTTCGATGCTGTTCACAGAGCTTTTTTAAAAAAAAAAAAAAAAAAAAAACCAAAAAACAGCTTACACTTGGAGACAGACGGCACCAACAGAACTGGCCACCGCAAGACTCACGCTCAGAGACGTGCCAATCACTGAGCACATGAATAAATTATCAGAGCGTTCAGCGTCCTCCTGCGCTCCCAGCGCTGACCTCGCCTCCTGCTTCCCGGAGGAGACACGGCTGAGACAGGCGCCCGCTCAGCCTGCCTCTGCAATCCCCAAGCCGGCCGAGAGGTGGCGCCTCCGACTTCCCCCTCCTCGGCCGCCCGGAAACGTCCACTTCCGTCAGCCTGCAGACTCTGACTTTAACCATCACCCTCCTCAGTCCGTCGTCAGTAGGCACCGCCGCTTCCTTTGTGCTGAGTCCTCATCCTGGCTGGTAGAGACCAATAGCGGCTGGGTAGGTGGTGCAGTCATCACATCGTGTCCGACTCTGCGACCCCACGGACTGTAGCCCGCCAGGCTCCTCTGTCCATGGGATTCTCCAGGCAAGAATACTGGAGTGGGTTGCCATTTCCTTCTCCGGGGCATCTTCCTGACCCAGGGATTGAACCCCCGTCTCTTATGTCTCCTGCATCAGCAGGTGGGTTCTTGACCACTGGTACCACCTGGGAAGCCCAACCTCAGTCAACACCTCCCAGAAGCCCCCTGTTTCTTTCAGAGTAAGCAACCACAGTGTCCTAGGAAGCCGTCCAAACATGCCCCCGCCTCAGAGCACATGTGCCTACTTCTCCTCCTCCCTGGAACCATCTGCTCCCACACACCTGCTCAGGTCCATCCTTGCTCTGCTGTGACATCATCTCAGTGAGGTCACCACTGGCAGCACCCCCTGTCCCTCTCTTCCTGCTTTATTTTCATCATCGTGTTTACTGATCACCAACATGTCATCTTGTACTGATTTACTGTCTGTCACACAGATGCACAAGCATAAGGTTATAGGTAGTTATTTTTGCCCATTTTATTCCTCACTTTATCTCCAGCATTTAGGACAGTGCCTGCCTGACACATAGTTTGTGCTCAGTATACATTTGTGAAAGGTATAACCTTGCAGCTGACAGTCTTACCTTATTGACTCATTTCACAAATATTTATTGAGAACTTCTGTATGCAAAGCACAGTTCCAGGAACTGAGGAAAGTGAGGAACAGGAAGGGCAAAGGCTCTGACTTTAAAGTTTACCTAATTTTTAGTTATTATATATCATTTTTCTCTTTGTACAAATTCTAAGATTTCTGGCGGAAACCATGCCTTCCCTTTCTTTTGTGTGGCCACAAAGTACCTTCATGAGAACAAGATGCTCAGAATTATCACACTAATTGCACATCCATTTATATGTCTGGAAGAAAGTCATACATTTCGTGACTATGCAAGATCTTTTGGTCCTAAAATCCCCGACTGTAGAAACATGAGCATATCAGTGAACAGATTTTGGGGCTGGAGGAGAACATGGAGATTGGCTGAGAGGCTACTGCATCGCTCCACTTGGAAAGACAATCGTTTGAATTAAAAGAGGCCACTGAGAGCAGATCTTATGACAAGATTAAACAAGCAAGGACTTCATGAGGGGAAATGCTCTGTAAGATAAGTAAGAGAAGACGGGGGGAGTCTGCACTGCAGGTCCGACCCCCGCTGAAGGAGAGAGGGACGGGAGATTGGTGACAGCGCCCTAGATAGCCACGGAGTTCAGCCGAGGCCATCACAGAGTTCTCAAGCTTAAAGTCAGCCCTCGGAGGAGTTTCACTCTCGGGACCTCAGTGTACATGCAGCCCTTACCCTTTGCTGGGAGCAGTGTGCGGAAAGCGTGGGCTCAGAAAACCCTGCCCAGACATTTAAGATTTGTGAGTACACTTATGCCTTTCTTCGGAGATAATTGCTTTGCCTTTTTAAAAGTACAGTTTCAGACTTGCTACTGGGTCCTGCTGAACACTGAACACTTAGTCACAGGCCACTGAGCAAGTCATGCCATGTGATCTGCGCATCACAAAAGCCACAGTGGCGGGCCTGCATCGCCGTGCCATGTGATCTGCCCATCACAAAAGCCACAGTGGCGGGCCTGCATCGCCGAGCTTTGTAAGAAGCAGTAGCACCTATGAAATCACGTATGAGCAGATCTGAAGGCACAGGCACGTTACTGAGAAAGTAGCCGCATTTTCACATCTTGGACTCTTGTTAGAGTTTCTCTTTCTCAGCTGACACCTATGACCTCCAGGGGAATTTGCTCTAACCAGCTGACCGAGAGTAAAAGTGTCAGATTTTGCTTACAGATAGTTCTGCATGGCTGGCTCTACCCAAAGTGAATAGCTGGGGCACTGCAGCTCCATCCATGAGTAACCCTTGCAGACAATTGTGAAGAGACATCCTCTCAGTGGGCAGGACTTCAGACAGTGCAGATATTTGTTCACTTTCATGTAAGAAAAGGTGGCCAGAGGTTCAGATCTCTGCTGACTTATGGCCAATGGCTGAAGTTTTGTTTGCATGGTCAAGAATTTGGAAACAGCATGAATGGAAAATAGGTTGCAGTCATGTTAGACATCTCCATGCAATTGAATGCTTCCCAGAAACGCAGAAAGGACCATAGTGACCCATGTCTCAGCATGAATGATTCCCAGAATCATCATGCTGAGGAATCATGCAGAATCAAGAAGAGATATCTGATAAGACTCCAGGTGTGGGGCATTATGGAAAAGACAGATTTTTTTAGGGACAGGAGCTGGCCAGTTGTCGCAGGAGCTGTTGGAAGGAAAACGTGGCTGTGAAAGCCATGGAAACGTTTTGGGAGGTGATGGAGCTATTCTAGACTCTGGTTATGGTGGACATGACACAGTTATTTGTGCTTGTCAAAAATAATGGAGCTGTACAATAAAATGTGTGAATTTTACTGTAGAATGAATTTTAATGAATGGAAGAAAAGACAATGGAATGACTAAGTCTACTTTGATAAGATTAAAGGCGGATATTTTATAAGAGAAGTATCAATTCATCAAGAAGATATAGCTATTTTTATGTAGATGAAGCTAGTAACAAAGCTTCAACACACATGAAAACTGATAAAACTAAGAAAGAAAATTTTAAAACCCACAATTATAGTAGAAAACTTTGGTATTCCTCTATAGTAATAGTTATGAGAAGTTGGCAAAACAAAAAATCTATTAAGTATATGTAAAAGAATTGACAAACCACTATCAATCAAACTTACCTAATCAAGATTTACATGGTTCTACCACCCAAACAAGGTACAGATTCTTTTGAAATATATATGGAATAGTTACAAAATAGATCAAATTCTGGACCATCAAAATTTTCCCAGTAAGTTAAAAAATTGAAAGCAGGCAGAGTTTACCCTGAGACCACAATGAAACTAAACTAGAAATTATTGATAGAATGTTACTTAGAAAATCACTGTATAATTGAAAATTAAGGAACATGTATCTAAGTAAGTGACAGATCACAATGAAAATTAGAAAATATTTTGAACTTAGTGAAATAAACAACACATAGAGGAAACTTTGTAAGCTTGAATGCCTAAAATCAATGACATAAGTTTCTACCTCATAAGACTAGAAAAGTAGGATCCAATAAACTCAACAGAAGAAGGAAAGAAAAGAGAACACATTAAAGAAATAGGAAAAAGAAAAAAAAATAACTGAAAATCAATGAAAACAAAAACTGGTTCTTTCAGATCAATAATGATAATGAACCTCTTGTCAGACTGGTCAGGGACACAAAGAGGAGACACGATTAACTGCTATCAGGATTAAAAGAGGTGGTATCACCACAGATCTCCCAAACTGTAAGAAGGTAATAAGGGAGTTGTAAATAATTTTATACAATAAATTTAACAACTTAAATAACTGGCACGTTTCTTTAACAAAACACACACTACCAAAGTTCAGTCAGGAAGGACTGGATCATCTGAATAGCTCTGTATCTGTTAGGAAAATCGAAGTCATGGTTAAAACTCTTCCAACAAAGAAACTCTAGGCTTTATCAGTATATTTATGATGCTTCTAAAAGATGAAATGATGCCATTTTTACACAGATGCTACCAGAAAATCAAAGAAGGCCGGGACATCATGCAAAATGCCAGGCTGGATGAAGCACAAGCTGGAATCAAGACTGCTGGGAGAAATATCAATAACCTCAGATATACAGATGACACCACCCTAATGGCAGAAAGAGAAGAGGAACTAAAGAGACTTTTGATGAGAGCGAAAGAAAAGAATGAAAAAGCTGACTTAACACCCAACATTCAAAAAACTAAGATCATGGCATCCGGTCACATCACTTCAAGGCAAACAGATGGGGAAACAATGGAAACAGAGACTTTATTTTCTTGGGCTCCAAAAAATCACTGCAGATGGTGACTGCAGCCATGAAATTAAAAGACACTTGCTCCTTGGAAGGAAAGTTATGACCAACCTAGACAGTATATTAAAAAGCAGAAACATTACTTTGCTGACAAAGGTCTGTCTAGTCAAAGCTATGGTTTTCCGGTGGTCATGTATGGATGTGAGAATTGGACCATAAAAAAGGCTGAGCATGGAAAAATTAATGCTTTCAAACTGTGGTGTTGGAGGAGACTCTTGAGAGTCCCTTGGACTGCAAGGAGATCAAACCAGTCCATTCCTAAAGGAAATCAGTCCTTAATATTCATTGGAAGGACTGATGCTGAAGGTGAAGCTCAAGTACTTTGGCCACCTGATGTGAAGAGCCAACTCATTAGAAAAGACCAGGGGAAAACTGCTAGGAAAGGGGATGGAAGGCAGGAAAGGGGACGACAGAGAATGAGATGACTGGATGGCATCATTGACTCAGTGGACATGAATTTTAACAGACCTCGGGAGATGGTGATGGACAGGGAAGCCTGGAGTGCTGTAGTCCATGGGGTCACAAAGAGTCGGAAATGACTAAGCGACTGAACAACAACAATAATTATCTTACTATAAAAACTAGACATTACGGGAAAGGAGATTACTACTGATTTCTCAGGAATATTTTAGCCGAAATTTTACCAATCACATCCAACAATATCTAAAATACCTAACGTTATAATATTTAATGGCTGTGATGATTACTGTGATGTATCAACTGGGCCAGGAGGTGCTCATCTATCAGGTTAAATGCTACTTCTGGGTGTATTTACGTGTTTTCAGAAGAGATTAGCATTTGAACTCACTGAGCAGAGCGACCCCCTTCCCATCACCCGGGCACTGAGAGCAGTCAGAACAAAGGTGCAGTGGAGACTGGGAGGGATAAATGCTCTCTGACTAAGCTGCAGCATCATCTGCTCCTGCCCGTGACCGAGCCGCACACGCCAGCCCTCTGATTCTCAGAACAACTGCCACCAGCTCTCCCGGGTCTCTGGAAGGTAGGTCGTGAGATTTCTCAGACTGCAGAATTGTATAGCTAATTTCTTATGTATATATAATGTGTATATATAAAATATATAAATAATATATGTTATATAACAATATTGTGTATATCATAAATATATATAAATATATAATTTCACATATATATGTGAAAGTGAAAGTCACTCAGTCGTGTCTGACTCTCTGCAACCCCATGGACTATGCAGTCCATGGAGTTCTCCAGGCCAGGATACTGGAGAGGGTAGCTGTTCTGTTCTCCAGGGGATCTTCCCACCCCAGGATCACACCAGGGTCTCCTGCATTGCAGGCGGATTCTTTACCAGCTGAGCCACCAGGGAAGCCTATATATACATTTTATATTTTTATATACATGCATGTGCTGCACTGTGCTGAGTCACTCAAATCGTGTCCCACTCTCTGCGACCCCGTGGACTGCGGCCCCCCAGGCCCGCCTGTCCATGGGACTCTCCAGGCAAGAATACTGGAGTGGGCTGCTATGCCCTCCTCCAGGGGATCCTCCCAACCCAGGGATCGAACCCAGGTCTGTTGCATTGCAGGTGGATTCTTTACCAGCTGAGCCAGAAGCCCATATATATATATATATATATATATATATACTATATACATATATATCTATATACATTTATATGCCTTTATTATCCTGTTGGTTCTGTTTCTATGGAGAATCCTAATAAAATTGGTAAATTTCAGTCCAACAATGTGGATTTAACATTTAAAAATGTATGCAATCATCATATTAACAGGATTTTAAAAATCATGATCTGTACACACACACAAGAATAGGGACAGAATTGAACTTTCTAAAATGACCATCTATGAAAAACCTACAGCTAATACCACAGGTAATGTTGAAATGCTGATTGCTTTCTCCCTCATATCAGGAACAAAACAACCTGTTCTCATCACTTCTATTCAACATTGTATTGGAAAAGCCAGCTAGTGTATTTTTTGAGGCAAAACAAAGTAAAATGGACTTTATCCAGACTTAGGAAATCTTGATAATTCTATAGAAAGCTACTGTATCTAATAAGTGCATTTAGCAAGGTCTCAGAACATAAGACCAATATACAAAAATCATGTTTTTAGGTAGTAACAATGGGTAAATGGAAATGAAACTTAAAAACTAATAACACAATTACTTCAAAATATCAAATACTTTAAGTATAACAAAGATTTATAAGAACTCTACCTTGGAAATGATTAAACATTATAAGAAAATGAAAGACCTCAATAAATGGTAGTTTATTACTGTGTGAATTAGAAGACTTAAAACTGTTAAGACAGTTCTCTTCACATCGCTCTGTACAGTACAATCTGTGAAAGTCACAGGTGGTTTTCTGTGGCTTATTTGTGTGTGTGTGTAAACTTACAAGCTATTTCTAAAACGTATATAGAAAGGCAAAGGACCTAGAGCAGCAAAATTAGCATTAAAGTAGGTAAGAGCAGGAGAATTTACATGAGAACACAGCAAGACTCACATCTGCCAGATGAAACCAGCAGGGCCTGTTCCAAGTGTAGACTTAACAGGGCAGTGGGGCCGAATGGGGGAGACCCACTCACCTTCACAGTCACCCACTTTGTAACAAAGACGCCACCGAGGTTCCCTGGGGGAGACTGCTGTTCATAGTCAGCGGGGCTGCGCCAGTTACACACCCGTGCGGGCAGTGATGACCCTGGCTCACTACCTGAGCACATAGACTGCATCTGACAGCTTTTAAAATAAAACACAGGGTAATATTTTTATAACCTTGGAATGTGGAAAGATTTTTTAAACAGGACAAAGACAGTCAAGATGGCAGAGTGGAGGACACAGAACTCATGACCCTCAGGAACATGTCAAAATTACATCTACAAACAGGAAAGCACATCTTCATGTGGGACAGTTCTCACCGCCAACTGGTGACTGGCAGTAAGGCTCCTGTACCGTCAAGGCTGCAAGAGAGACGTGCATGGTCAGTGTGGAAGGGAAGAGAAGTGACCGGCTGGGGACCAGGGACCCTGGAGAGGAGTCAGAGGGAAGTGGGGCCCCCCTGGGGAGCGAGCAGTCAAGTCACAGATGGGTCCCCACAGCCCTGGGGTCCAGCACGGGGAAGGCGAGTCCCCTGTGCTGGCTGCGGGGCTGCTGGGACTAACGGTGGCTCCCGCATGGGGAGCAGAGAGTCCACTTGCGGGGCGTTTGCTCCTGAGGCAGAGCAGAGGGCAGAAAGGGGGGATTTAAGCCGCATGGCTGGCTGACGGGTTTCCTACAGCACCCCACTCACACCCCAGCCTGAGCCGCGTAATCCTCCAGCAGTGTTGGCCTCTCGTTTCAGCTCCACGCTGGAGCCGGGAGGGCTGCCGGCTGCGAGGAAGAAGCTCGGCCAAGAGATGCTGTGGCAGCTCAAACCCCCGCAGCACCTGAGCGGGGAGCGGGGAGCGGGCCGCCACTACCGGGGCGCATCAGAGGTAGGCCAGATTGCTAACGGCGGACGGATCACCACACGCAGTGCCCCGGCTCTGGCTGAATCCACTCCAGGGCCTCCTGCCCAGTCCTGCTCCTCTCTGGAGCGGAGGGTGCTGCTGGGAGGGGGAAGGGCACACACTTAAAGGGAACAGAGTTTGCTAGGAGCAGACCCTCCGCGTTTCTCTGCTCCAGGAACTCGAGACCTGCCCTGCCCGCTATAGGGCAGTGATGGCCACGGAGCAGAGGAGGAGCCCTAGCTCGAATCTGGCTCCAGCCCTCATCGGTCCTGCTCCAGCCTCACCTTCTTAGCGAGCTGCCAGCTGCCAGCACACCCTGAGGGAAGATGTGACTTGTGTTCATGTTGGATCTGGGTTTCCCACCAAAGGCATTGGGCGTAAAGACTCTGCATAGGGACGCTCCCACACAACACCCTCAAAGGCCACTGCAGGGAATAGTTGCCCCTAAATTCATAGGGACAGAGAGAGAAAAGCAAAGTGAGAAGACAGAGGAATTTGTCTCTATTGAAAGAGAAAGAGAAAACACCTTAAATAACAGAAAAATAGAAATATACAGTCTACTGGAAACTTCAAAGCAGTATCAGTAGGGATGCTGACTGACACAGGAAAAGAATAGACAAACAGAATTTTAACATGGAACTAGAAAAAATAAAAAAGGGCCAGTCATACCTGAAGAATAAAATGTTTGTGTGTGGACATGCTCTGTCATGTCCACCTCCTTGTGACCCCATGGACTGTAGCCCTTCACGCTCCTCTGTCCATGGAGTTCTCCAGGCAAGAAGACTGGAGTGGATTGCCATTTTCTACTCCAGGGGATCTTCTGGAGCAGTGTTAAAAGAATTCACCTGCCAGTGAAGAATACAATAACTAAAAATAAAGACACACTGGAAGGAATTAACAGACTAGATCACACAGAAGAACACCAAAGTGATCCGAAAGAATGACAGAAAACAATGAGAAAAGCAAAAAGAAGAGCAAATTAAAAAATGAAAACAGTTTAAGGAATCTTTGGTATAACATTAAGTGTCCAAACATTTACATTACAGGGGTCCCAGAAGGAGAAGGGAGAGAATGTAGTTGAAAATGTATTTAATAAGATTCAGGCTGAAACTATTTGAGCATGAGGAAGGAAACCAATATCTAGGTATAGAAAGCAGAGAGCTATATTCAATACTCTGTAATAAACCATAATGGAAAAGATTATGGAAATACACACACACATATAAATCCTATCTTGTGTCTCCTGCATTGGGAGGCAGACTCTTTACCACTGTGCCACCTGGGAATCCCTATATATGATATATATGTATACTCTACAAACTGACTCATTTTGCTGTACATAACATTGTAAATCAACTATACTTCAATAAAAAGAAAAAAGTGTGAAGGGATAAAGAAAATGTAGCACTGGGAAGACCCAGAGGAATCGGTGGAGAGGGAGGCGGGAGGGGGACCGGGATGGGGCACACATGTAACTCCATGGCTGATTCATGTCAATGTATGACCAAACCCACTGCAATACTGTAAAGTAATTAGCCTCCAACTAGTAAAAATAAATGAAAAAAAAGAAAAAAATGTAGATCTTTTAGAATGTTTGAACTTAAAGGTGTACCTGTTTAAAACAAATAGTTATATGCCAAATATGAAATATTTGCAATATATGAAAATACCTTTAGACAATGAAAATAGAAATGTAACTTTCCAAAATCTGTGGGATACAGCAAAAGCAGTTCTAAGAGGTAAGTTTACAGTGATGCAGGCAGACCTCAGGAAGCAAGATAAATAATATCAAATAAGCAAACTAACTTTCCATCATAAAGAATTTTAAAAAGAACTAACAGACCCAGTTAGCAGTATGAAGGAAATAATAAAGATGAGAGAGGAAATAGACACAAAAGTAGAAAATATCAGTAAAACAGGAGCTAGATCTTTAAAAAGACAATAAAGTTGATAAAACTTTAGCCAGGCTCATTGAGAAGAGAGAGAATTCAAATTAACAAAATAAGAAATGAAAGAAGAAAAACAGCAACCAATTCCACAGAGATGCAAAGAATTTTAAGACAATACTGTGAACAGTTATATGCCAACAAATTGGACAACCTAGAAGAAATGGACAAATTTCTAGAAATATACAACCTCTGAGACTGAATCAGAAATAAACAACCTATTTCCCAAATAGTAAAATTGAATATGTAATTTTAAAAGTTCACAGCATACAAAAGTCCAGGACCAGATAGTTTTACAGGGAAATTCTATCAAGCATATAAAGAAGAGCTGTCTTTCCCAAGCTGTTCCAAAAAGTTGAAGAGAATGTAACAATCTCAAACTTACAAGTCCACCATTACTGTGACACCAAAATCAGAGAAAGACATTTAAAAAAAGGAAAATTGTAGGCCAATATCTCTGATGAAAATAGATACAGATATCCTTAACAAAGCCAAATTTGACAACAGTTAAAAAGGATCATATATCCACTGGTGATAAAAGCTCTCATCAAAGCAGGTATAGAGGGAAGACACTTCAACATAGCAAAGGCCGTACATGACAAATCCACAGTGAACATCATACCCAGTGGTGAAAAGCTTGAAAGCATTTCCTCTAAGATCAGGAACAACACAAAAGATGTCCACTCTCACCACTTCTAGTTAACATAGTTAAAAGCATTGGCAGTTTTCACCACAGCAATCAGATAGTAAAAAGAAATAAAAGGAATCCAAATTGAAGGGGAAGAAGTAAAACTGCCACTGTTTGCAGATTGCATGTTGCTACACGTAGAACATACTAAAGCTCCACCCAAAAAATCCCCATTAGAATAAATGAATTTAGTAAAGTTGCAGGATACGAGATTCATATCCGTTGCTTTTCTGTGCATTTATAGTAAGCTATCAGCAAGAGAAATTAAGGAAACAATTCCTTAACAATTTCATCAAAAAGAATAAAATATCTAGAAATAAACTTAATCAATGAGGTGAAAGAACTATATTCTGAAACCTACAAAACATTGCTAAAGAAATTTGAAAATCATACAGAGAAATGGAAAGATATTTTATGTTCTTGGATCAGAATTAATATTGTTAAAATGGTCATACTACCCAAAGCAAACTACAGATTTAATGCAATCGCTATCAAAATACCCATGAAATTCTTCACAGAACTAGAACAAAAAACCCTAATTTATATAGAACCACAAAACTCCAAACAGGTAAACCGATCTTGAGAAAACAGAACAAAGTTGGAGGCATCATGCTTTCTGATATCAGACTATACTGTAATGAACAGTAATTAAAACAGTGCAGTACTGGTACAAACACAGATCAATGGAACAGACTAGAGAGTCCAGAAATAAACCCACACACTACAGTCAATTAATCTATGAGAAATGAGGTAACAAAAAGCAATGGAGAAAAGACAGCCTCTTCTAATAAGTAATGCTGGGAAAACTGGACAGCTACAGGGAAAAATGAGATTAGAATATTTTTTCATATCATAAGTGTAGTCGCTCAGTCATGTCTGACTCTCTGCGACCCCTTGGACTGTAGCGCACCTGGCTTCTCCGTCCATGGGATTCTCCAAGCAAGAATACTGGAGTGGGTTGCCATTTCCTTCTCCAGGGGATCTTCCCGACCCAGGGATCGAACCTGGGTCTCCTGCATCACAGGCAGATGCTTTACCCTCTGAGCCACCAGGGAAGCCCATTTTTCATATCATATACAACAATAAACTCAAAATGGATTAAAGTCCTAAATGTAAGATCTGAAACCATAACACTCAAAAAAAAAATAGGCAGAACACCCTATTGACATAAGTTATAGCAATATTTTTTTGGATCCTTCTCCTAAGGCAAGAGAAATAAAAGGAAAAGTAAACAAATGGGACCTAAAGTTAAAAGTATTTGCACAGCAAAATAAAGCAACCAACTGAAAAATCCACCAACTGAATGGAAAAAAAATTTTGCAAATGATGTGACTTGTAAGTCATCAACATTCAAAATTTATAGACAGCTCACATAACTCAGTATTGAAAAAAAGAACCCAATTAAAAAGTGGGCAAAAGAGACAAATAGACGTTTCTCAAAGAAGATATAAAGACGGCCAACAGGCACATTTAAAAAGTGCTCAACATTGCTAAACTTTACAGAAATGCAAATGAAAACCACAATGAAATATCACCTCACACCTGTCAAAGTGGCTATCATTAAAAGTTTACAAATAACAAATGTTGGTGCTAACATGCAGAAGAGGGGACCATCATACACTATTGGTGGGAACTGTAAATTGGTGCAGCCACCATGGAGAACAGTATGTTTCCTTTAAAAGCTAAAAATAGAAATACTGTAAGATCCAGCAATTTTCTTGCTAGGTAGATAACCAAAGAAAATGAAAATACTTGTTAAGAAATGTACATGCATCCCACTGTTCATAGGTGCATCATTTATAATTGCCAAGATATGGAAGCAATGTAAGTGCCCATTAACATAGATAAAGAGCATGTGGTGTACATATATATAATGGAATATTACTCAACTATAAAAAAGAATAAGATTCTGCCATTTGTAAGAGTATGGATGGACCTAGAATTATGATCGGTGAAATACATCAGAGGAAGGCAGATATTCTGGGCTATCATTTACATGTGAAATCTAAGAAAGAAAGCCAATGTATATAACAAACCAGAAACAGACTTACCAATATAGACAGTGAGCTAGTGGTCACCAGCGGGGAGAAGGTGGGTGGGCAGGGAAGCAAGATGGGGTATGGGATCAAGAGGCACAAACTGCTGATACTGTGTGTGAAAGAAACACCGACGACGCACTGTACAGCAGGGGAAATACACCTGTTACTTTATGATAGCTTTAATGGGTAGCAATCTATGAAGATATTGAATCTCTATGTTGTGCTTTTGAAACTAATTATTAATCAACTATACTTCAATTAAGAAACCCAAAATAAGAGTGTGGTAATAAAAATATACATATCAATAACTATCTTAGGTGTAAAAGGATTAAATACTCCAACCAAATGACACAGATTAGTTGAAGGGATACACAAATAAGACCCATAGATCTGCTATCTACAAGAGATCCACCTCAGATCTTGGGGCACTTTGAGTCTGTATGAAAGGGGATGGAAAAATATACTCCATGCAAATGGAAATCAAAATTGGGGTAGCAGTACTCATATCAAGTAAAATAGATTTTAAGATAAAGTCACTACATAATAAGGGATCAATTTAAGAATATAAAGCAATTATAAAAGTTTATGTACCTAGCATAGGAGCACCTCAAAACATAAGGCAAATGCTAACAGCTGTAAAAGGGGAAATCGACAGTAACACCCTGCTTACATCAATGGACAGATGATCCAGATTGAAAATAAATAAAGGAAACACAAGCCTTAAATGACACAGTAGACCAGATAGACTTAATTGGTATTTATAGGACATTCCACCTGAAAGCTGCTGAATACACTTTCTTCTCAAATACACATGGAACCTTCTCCAGGATAGATTGCATTTTGGGTCACAAATCAAACCTTGGTAAATTTTAGAAAACTGGAATTATATCAAGCATTTTTTCCAACCACAAATTTGTTATGAGACTAGAAATCAATTATGGGGAAAAACTATAAAAAACCACAAACACAAGGAAGCTAAATAATATGTTACTAAATAACCAAGATATCACTGAAGAAACCAAGGAAGAAATTTAAAAAAATACATCGAAACAAATGACAATGAAAATAAGATGACACAAATCCTGTGGGATGCAGCAAAAGCAATTCTAAGAGGGAAGTTTATAGCAATTCAGTCTTTCCTCAAGAAAGAGGAAAATCTCAAGCAGTCTAATCTTAACAGTTAAAGAAACAAGAGAACAAAAAAACCCCAAAGTGAGTAGAAGGAAAGAAATCATAAAGATCAGAGCAGAAATAAATGAAATAGAAATGAATTAAAAAATAGCAAAGATCAATAAAACTAAAAGTTGATTCTATGAGAAGATAAAATTGATAAACCTTTAGCCAGACTCATCAAAAAAATGGAGAGAGGATTCAAATCAATAAAGTTAGAAATGAAAAAGGAGAAATTACAACTGACACTGCAGAAATACAAAGGATCATAAGAGACTACTACATGCAACTATATGTCAATAAAAAGGACAACCTGGAAGAAATGGACAGATTCCTAGGTAAAACCTTTCAAGAATGAATCATGAAGAAATGAAACATATAAATAGAACAATCACACTTAATGACAAAGAACTAATTTAAAAAGCTTCCCAGGTGGCACTAGTGGTGAAGAATCCGCCTGCCAGTGCAGGAGACGCATGAGATGCAGGTTCAATCCCAGGGTTGGGAAGATCCCCTGGAGAAGGAAATGGAAACCCACTCCAGTATTCTTGAAAATTCCATGTACAGAGAAGCCTGGCAGGCTACAGTCAATGGGTCCCAAAGAGTCAGACACAACTGAGTGTCTGCTAGTTTAGTAGTTAAAATCTTTCAACACATGAAAGCCTAATAGCATATGACTTTACAGGTGAGTTCTGTCAAACATTTAGAGAAAGGCTAACACCTATCCTCCTGAAACTTTTTCAAAAAATGCAGAGGGTGGAACACTCCCAAATTCATTCTATGAAGCCACCATCATCCTGATACCAAAACCAGCAAAATATATCACAAAAAAGACAATAAGAGCAATACCATAAACACAACAATGAACATAAACACAAAAATCTTCAACTAAGTGTTAGCAAATAGGATCCAACAACACAGTAAAAGGCCCAGACACCATGATCAAATGAGATTTATGAGGGATGCAAGGATTCTTCAGTATATGTAAATCTATGTGATATACCATAAAGTGAAAAGTGAAATCGCTCCATTGTGTCTGACTCTGTGACACCATGGGCTATAGCCCACCAGGCTCCTCCATCCATGGAATTTTCTAGGCAAGACTACTGGAGTGGGTTGCCATTTTCTTCTCCAGGAGATCTAACAAGTTGAAGAATAAAAACCATATAATCATCTCAATAGATGCAGAAAAAGCTTTTGACAAAATTCAACACTGATTTATGATAAAAACTTTCCAGAAGGTTGGCATAAAAGGAACCTACTTCAACACAATAAAGGCCATATATGACAGACCCACAGCAAGCGTCATTCGCAATGGTGAAGAACTGAAAGCATTTTATCAGAGGTCAGGAACAAGACAAGGATGTCCACTCTCACCACTCACTCAGCTTAGATTTGGAGGTCCCAGCCGTGACAATCAGGGAAGAAAAAGAATGCAGCTTGGAAAAGAAGAAGTAAAACTGTCACACTTTGCAGATGACAGGATACCATACATAGAAAATTCTTGAAATGCCACCAGGAAACTACTGGAGCTCATCCATGAATTTGGTGAAGTTGCAGGATACAAAGTTAGTACATGGAAATCTCTTGCATTCCTTTACACTAACAATGAAAGATCAGAAAGGGAGATGAAACAGTCCCATTTACCACTGCAACAGAAAGAATAAAATACCTCGGAATAAACCTACCTAAGGAGGCAAAAGACCTGTAGTCAGAAAACTATAAAATACTGATGAAAGAGGTCAAAGATGACAGAAAGATGCACCATGTTCTTGGATTGGAAGAATCAATTTTGTGAAAATGTCTATACTAACCAAAGAAATTTACAGGTTCAATGCAATCCCTATCAAACAGCCAATGGAATTTTTCACAGAAATAGAACAAAACTTTTGTCCAACAATTTGTTTGGAAACACAAAAGACACCAAATAGCCAAGACAATCATGATCAAGAAAACTGGAGATGGAGGAATTAGGCTCTCTCTCTGACTTCAGACTATCCTACAAAGTAACAGTCATCAAGACAATATGGTGCTGGCACAAAAACAGAAATATGGCTCCATTTCTGCACAGGACAGGAAGCCCAGAGGTAAACTCATGCGCCCATGGTCACCCGATCAAACATACAAGGGTATTTGTGTATACAAACATACAGATAAACAAAGGAGGCAAGAATGTATGATGGAGAGAGGACAGTCTCTTCGATAGGTGGTGCTGGAAGAAAATGAAATTTTCTACATGTGAAAAATGAAATTAAATGTTCTCTAACATTATATGTGTACACACACACACACACACACACACACACCCATCAGGAAGCTTCCATAAGCCTCTTATCCTTCTCCATCAGAGGGAAGACAGACTGAAAACCACAATCACAGGAAACTAACCAATCTGATCACATGGACCACAGCCTTGTCTAACTCAATCAAACTCTGAGCCATGCCATGTAGGGCCACCCAAGACAGACAGGTCATGGTGGTCTGCTGGAGAAGGGAATGGCAATCTGGAATCAAGGTTGCCAGGAGACATATCAATAACCTCAGTTATGCAGATGACACCACCCTTATGGCAGAACATGAAGAAGAACTAGAGAGCCTCTTGATGAAAGTGAAAGAGGAGGGTGAAAAAGGCTTAAAGCTCAACATTCAGAAAACTAAGATCATGGCATCTGGTCCCATCATTTCATGGCAAATAGATGGGGGAAACAGTGGAAACAGTGACAGACTTTATTTCTGGGGGCTCCAAAATCACTGCAGATGGTGACTGCAGCCATGAAATTAAAAGACACCTGCTCCTTGTCAAAGACGCTTGCTCCTTGGAAGAAAAGTTATGACCAACCTAGACAGCGTATTAAAAAGCAGAGGCATTGCTTTGCCAACAAAGGTCCATCTAGTCAAGGCTATGGTTTTTCCAGTAGTCATGTATGGATATGAGAGTTGGACTATAAAGAAAGCTGAGGAGTGTTGAAGAATTGATGTTTTTGAACTGTGGTGTTGGAGAAGACTCTTGGAAGTCCCCTGGATTGCAAGGAGATCCAACCAGTCCACCCTAAAGGAAATAAGTCCTGAATATTCATTGG
The DNA here is from genome assembly GCF_023699985.2 of Odocoileus virginianus. NCBI lineage: Eukaryota > Metazoa > Chordata > Mammalia > Artiodactyla > Cervidae > Odocoileus > Odocoileus virginianus. The sequence goes on from NC_069684.1 coordinate 2,461,219, forward strand.
AAGGACTGATGCTGAAGCTGAAACTCCAATACTTTGGCCACCTGATGCAAAGAACTGACTCATTGGAAAAGACCCTGATGCTGGGAAAGATTGAAGGCAGGAGGAGAAAGGGATGATAGAGGATGGATTGGTTGGATGGCATCACCGACTCAATGGACGTGAGTTTGAGTAAACTCCGGGAGTTGGGGATGGACAGCGAGGCCTGGTGTGCTGCAGTCCATGGGGTTGCAAAAAGTCAGACACGACTGAGCAAGTGAACTGAACTGAACACTATACACAAAAATAGTCTAAAAATGTATTAAAGACCTAAATGTAAGACTGGGTAATATAAAACTCTTAGAGGCAAACACAGAACACTCTTTTATATAAATCACAGCAAGATATTTTTTGACCCACCTCCTACAGTAATGAAATAAAAACTAGACAAATGGGACCTACTTAAACTTCAAAGCTTCTGCACAGCAAAGGGAACCATAAACAAGATGAAAAAATAAAAATGGGAGAAAATATTTGCAAATGAATCAACTGAGAAGAGATCATGTCCAAAATATACAAATAGCTCAATATCAAACAATCCAATTAAAAAAATAGGTGGAAAACCTAAATATACATTTCCCCAAAGAACACAGATGACTGAGAGGCACGTGAGAAGATGCTCAGCATCACTAATTATTTTGTTGTGGTTGTTTGATTGCTGAGGTGTGTCCAGCTCTTTGTGACCTCATGGTGCAGCATACAACTAATTACTAGAGAAATGCAAATCAAAACTGGAATGAGGTATCACCTCACAGAGGTCAGAATGGCCATCATCAAAAATTTACACAGAATAAATGCTGAAGAAGATGTGGAGAAAAGGGACCGCTCGTACACTGTCGATGGGAATTTAAGTTGATAAAACCACTATGGATAACAGTATGGTGGTTCCTTAAAAAGCTAAAAATAGAACTACCATATGGCCCAGCAGCAGTCCCACTCCTGGGCATTTACCCTGAGAAAACCATCATGCAAAAAGCACATGTACCCCAATGATCATTGCCCCACCATTTAATCAGGACATGGAGGCCGTCTAAATGTCCGATGGCAGATGAATGGATAAAGAAGCTGTGGCACATATATACAGTAGGGTATTACTTAGCCACAAAAGGAACAAGATTAGGTCATTTGTATAGATGTGGATGGGCCTAGAATGTGTCCCAGAGAGGGAAGTAACTCAGAAAGGCAGAGACAAATACCACATGTTAACGTGTATACGTGGCATCTAGAGTGATGGTACAGACGAACCTACTTGCAGGGCAGGAATAGGAACACAGGTGTAGGGAATGGACATGTGAACACGGGCGGGGGCAGGGGGAGTGAATCGAGAGAATGCCGTCGGCATGTGCACGCTGCCGTGTGTAAAATAGACAGCCAGTGGCGACGTGCTGTGGGCACGTGGAGGTCAGCGTGCTGCTCTGTGATGACCTGGAGGGGTGCGGTGGGGGATGGGAGGGGGGGCCGAGAGGGAGGGGGTGTGTGTACACACACAGCTGACTCACGTTGCTGTAGAGCAGAGACTTGACAACATTGTAAAGCGATTGTACCCCAATAAAAGTTTAAAAAATAAAGCAGGAGAACAGAAATCACTGATGATAGAAGAAATCAACAGTACATTGGACTTCTTTAAACTTAAAATGTATACTCATCAAAACCACTATTAAGAAAGTGAACGGTAAGCAAAGCACAGACCAGAAAAAGATATTTCAAACGCAGAAAATGCATAAAACCACTTAGTATTTCTAAAAAGTAATTTTCAAATTGATAATACAAAGATCATTCAAGAGAAATATAAGCAAAGAGTTGCAAAGACACTTCATGAAGGAAGATATAAAAATAGACACTAAAATACATGAAAAGATTCTCAGTATCATTCAGCCTTAGGAAAAAAATACAAAGTAAAATCATGAGCTACCATTATATACCCACTATAGCTAAAATTAACAATTAGTAATCAAGTTTGGTGTAAATTTCAATTAAGTGGAGCTCTCTTACATTGACCATAGGTCTGTAACTTGATATAAATGTTTTATGAAATTCTTTTTTTAGTACCAACTAAAATCAATATGCTTATACCTGCATCCTGATCTGGGAAAGACTGAGGGCAGGAGGAGAAGGGGGCCACAGAGGGTGAGATGGTTGGATGGCATCATCGACTCAGCGGTATGTGCTGTGCTGAGTCTCTCAGTCATGTCCGACTCTGTGACCCCATGGACTGTAGCCTGCCTCGCTCCTCTGTCCATGGGGATTCTTCAGGCAAGAACACTCGAGTGGGTTGCCATGCCCTCCTCCAGGGGATCTTCCAACCCCGGGATCAAACCCGGGTCTCCTACATTGCCGGTGGATCCTTCACTGTCTGAGCGCCCAGGGAAGCATTTGAGCAAACTGGGAAACAGTGAAGGACAGGGAAGCCTGGCACGCTGCATTCCATGGGGCTGCAAAGAGTTAGACACAACTTAGTGACTGAACAGCAGCAACAAATCCTTACAGCTAAGAATGGAATTGAGCATTTCCTTCCTTGAACACATTCCCAACCACAGCAAGTGCTTACATCCAATCAAACACATGCTCATGGATGTTTATAGCATCTCGACTCATAATATCCCCAAATCATAAACAGCCCACAGTTGATAGAAGAAATCAATGTGGGACATTCATACAATGGAATACTGTACACGAGTGTGGAAGAACAGACTGCTGAGAATGAATGCAGCAGAAGCACCAGTGACTCCCAGTGCTGTGACGAGGAGAGAGAGAAAGCAAGCGAATCCAGTCCTAAGGTGCAGGAGACAGCTGTCAGAACAGGAGTGTCCTCAGGTGGGAGGGGTAAGAGGAAGGACGCGGTTGAATAAAACCACCTGTGAAGCCAGAGTGGCTACAGAAAAGATCCCGGGAAAGAATACTGACATGAGGTGTTCGGTGAAGTCAGAGCACTTGCTTATGCAAGACGCATGCTGGCAGGCTTGTCATAGAGGAGTGACCCATTCGAGCAAACGTTGCTTAGGGCATATAATGGTGGCGACAGAGAGTTCAACATTCGGCTGGAGGACGCGGATGTTGTTGGTGGCCTTGAGCTCCACAGAACGGTTTTCATGCTGCTGAGACTGGTGGGTTAAAGACGCTGTGCATAGAGAGCTGGACTCGGGGAGCAGGGCTGGTATTTGCTGAGTCTCATAAAGCAGGGTCAGAGAAATTGGGCAGAAGTTGGGTGGGGGGATGGCAGGTCAAGGGACTCTCATTAAAAAGTATTATAAAGTTATATGCTGATTCAGCTAAAACAGAGATTTTAAAGATCCATGCAGGTAGGGGATGGGGCACTGTTGTGTGCAAAGTCCTGGTTGTAAATTTTTCTGGTGAAACTTTGTTATGGTCAGAAATACAGTTCCTGTTGCCAGTGAGTTAGTGTAGAAATTTCAACCACACCGATTCTATACCTTGTTTTCTGTTTCTCAACTTTCTCAGCGGTGTGCTAACCGATGGGTTTTTGCAAGCATCAGTCCGAAGGTCCATGCTGTTGTTTGACGTGTAAGTTGTGTCCAACTCTTTGCGACCCCATGGACCGCAGTACGCCAGGCCTCCCTGTCTGCCACCAGCTCCCGGAGCCTACTCACACACATTCATGGAGTCAGCGATGCCATCCCGCCATCTCATCCTCGGTCACCCCTCTCCTCTTGCCCTTGGTCTTTTAGAAGGCGCACGCCTGTCTCACAAGCAGGAGCAGTGAGCGCCGCTTCTGCTCCATGAGGGATGAAGGAGCAGGAGCGCCCTCTTACGGATCACAGGGAGCCTGGAAACCTGTTGAACTTCCAAGTGGGAAAATACATTGTTTCTTTAGAAATGGAAATTTCTCACAGGAAAATGCAGTGAGTTTTCTCTTGTTTTATGCAGAATGAATAAATATAACTGTAGAATAAATGTTTTTATAATCCAAAATATAGCATCACAGAATTTATTAACTTTAAAAAATTCCTAGGCATTTTTAGGTCTACAGGGAAACATGAACTCTGAACATTACTATTAAAATGCAAAACAGGTACAATTTTTGCTCACTTTTCTCTGTAAGAGTAAAATAAATAATAGGTCCCCTGTGGCTGTTTTTTCTCTTTCTCTACTGGGTTTTCTTTTCTTGTTAGTGGAGTGTTAATTTTTATCACACCCCACTTACACAGTGTGCTATAATAACTTTTATACTAATAAACAATTCCATGAAAAGGTAGTGAACAACATCCTCAATTTAACATTGCTAAAAACTACCTTAACACTGATATTTCCTGAGTATGTTTTTTGAACATAGAATCTGTACTTCGTTTAAAACACTTTTGCTCACATTTTCTATGATTTTATTCACACGTGTATGGAAAGATGAAAAGCCATCACTCACGTAGGTTTGTGAACAACGGGGATCTCTAAACCCTTAGCCCTAAAGCTCGTTCTCAGAGTTGATGAGACGTCAGGCAGCTGCCTCTGTGTGAACTGTCAGTTGAGGCTGACCAGCTGATAGCTTGTGCAGTCACTCCTTTGTTCTTAAAGCTAATTGTTTGGAGCTTGAGAAAAGTGTTCATGCCCCAAGCCTTCGTGGTGACAGGCAAACTGTTGCGTTAAATAAAGTAAGGGTCAACTCAACTGAAATATATCCCTGACAGACATTTTCCCAATGGTGAGCTTTGGTGGGGAAGGTTTTTACTTTGGGATGGAAAAAAAAAACAGGAAAGGATTCTTTCAGCCTGATTTCAGATTTCTCAGGTCTTTTTAATGTAACTTTGTGCTTTCAGCTTCACTGGTGATACCCAGAAGCTTGGTCCTAGCTTTCTAGCTGTATCCTGAAACAACGCTGTCATATAATTCCAGTTTATGTCATTTCTCTACTTTTCTTCTTCCTATTATCCAGTTTGCTGAAAACCAGAATACACTCCTGATTGTAGTACGGCAAATACATTCAGCAGGCTTAATTTGAAAATAGATATAATCCATTAAATTTTATTCGGCACCCATATTTTTGTTAACCACACATACAGGTGACAGAATTTGCATTAAGGGATCTGCCAGGATTCTTGTCTTTCTCATTTTTTTAACCTCAAAATAGAGAACTTGACTCCCAAGAGATGGTGTTACTCGGAGTTAAATTTTAAATGGCATATAATTAGGTTTGTATTTGTCTTATAAATTAAAGTTACATTCCTGGCAACAGGAACCAGAGACTTGGCTGGTGGGAAGAAATAACAAATTCTTCCTTCCCTTGTTTTGTCCGAATTCCTTCCTTCCTCTGCCAGAAATCACAATGCGCTCTTCAGAAAGAGCACGCGGTGAGTCAGAGAGCTTCCAGCCTCTTGCTTTTGTTCTGGGTGAGCCAGCCTCGCGCGGAGGGCTCAGCGCCGCCCTAATTACCGGCGCCCGTGACCGCGTGGCCGCGCCTCCTCTCTCAGCCGCTGGCGGATTTGAGCAAATTGGGACCGGTGGGGGCAGAGACCAGTCACTCCTGCTCCTTCATCTCCAGGAGAAGAAAGCGCCAGCTTGACTGTTTGGGATCAAGTCAGAAACTCAGGACGACATTATTTGCAAGAAGCATGCATGAAGGAGAGGCCCTTCCCGAGGCGGACAGTGAGAACTGTGAGAGCAGGGCCCCGGGACCAGGATACCGCTGGGTGACTGGTCAACAAAGGCAGTTTCAGAGGGCTTGTGGGCCGGGGGGAGTAAAAGGGCTCATCTACAGGCAGGTGCAGCGGCAAGGAGGAACGCTGGTAACTCCCGATACGGGGAACACTTCCAAGGGTCCAAGAGAAGGAGAGCAAGAAAATTACAGAAGGCGGCTCATCAGATGTGCAGGCGACACTGATAAATTAGTAATACAGCCTCGGGCTTTTGGCCAAGGAAGCTGCCAACACCCTGGCTCAAACTGTCATGAGACATGTTTAGCGGTAAGTCAAAAAAGTCAAATTTCACTCTCCTTATCAGGTGGAGAGCAAGAAATATATATATTTAAAGGGCCCAGGAGGCTCAAGAGGGAGTGGGTGTACATATCCTTGTAGCTGATCCACGTTGTACAGCAGAAACCAACACAGTATTGTAAAGAAACGGTTGTCCAGTCGCTCAGTCGTGTCCAGCTCTTTGCAGCCCCATGGACTGCAGCACGCCAGGTGTCTCTGTCCTTCACTATGTCCCGGAGCTTACCCAAACTCATGTCCGTGGAGCTGGTGACGCCATCCAACCATCTCATCCTCTGTCGTCCCCTTCTCCTCCTGCCCTCAGTCTTTCCCAGCATCAGGGTCTTTTCCAATGAGTCAGCTCTTTGCATCAGGTGGCCCAAGTATCGGAGCTTCAGCATCAGTCCTTCCCATGAATATTGAGTATTGATTTCTTTTAGGATTACAATTTATGAAATTATAAAGCAATTAGTCTCCAATTAAAAATAAAATGTCCCATTGCAATTCAGTTTACTACTAAGCTTTTCTTTGCTTATCAAGATGGAGGATTTCACTAAGAAAAAAAAAAAAATCTGCTAATCAATCCTTCTTTGACCGGGATCGTGGAATGTTCCCAAATTTAAAAGAGAGGACTCCAGCTAAGTCGGTTGTCACTTTTGGATCGTTTCCCGCAAATTTTCAGACAGCAAGACAAACTTTGCCACACACGAGTCAGTCTAGCCAGGAATTCTGGTGGGAAAGACTGTCAGGAACACTGCAGGTATGAGTGGCTTCAGCTCTGCAAAACCGGCGGCTGTTCATTAGAGATAAGGACTGCATTCCTCTGCCTGTTGACAAACTGTTCATTCATTAATTTATCCAACTAATCATTATTGAGTGTTTATTATGTTCCAAACCCTCAAAGAGAGCTAACTCTTACTACGTGGTAGCAATGTTGGAAGAATGTGAACTACATGTGAACCTAAACTTTTGCAGTTTTTTGAATATGTTGAATTGATACCACCATTAAGATAAAAATCCTAAGGGTGATTATTGTTTTCTTTTTTAAAGTATGTTTCTTCTGTTTTAAATTATAAGCCTCTGGCAGCAAGGACTGAATCTAGGCTGTTTTCATTTTTCCTCATAGACAGTTTTGAAAGCCCTCAATATTTTCTGCAGATATTAACTGAGATACAATATTTAAGTGTACAAATACAATAGCCATTTATTAGCATGAAAGGCAAAATGTTGATTGAACAAGTGTAATTAAGCAGAAAATTCCTGTTGTTTATGATCAGTTATTCCGGACATCCAGGCTTCCCTGATGGCTCAGTGGTAAAGAATCCACCTGAAAGGAGACGTGGGTTCAATCCCTGGGCCGGGAAGATCCCCTGGGGGAGGAAATGGCAACCCACGCCAGGATTCTTACCTGGAAAATCCCGTGGACAGAGGAGCCTGGTGTGCTACAGGCCAGCGGGTTGCAAAGAGACACAACTGAGGACTGTGTATGGGGACTGAGGGACTGAGGAGTATGTATGCCTTTCATCCATCCTTCTGTCCGCCCCTCCATTCACTCACCCATTGATTGATTTATTCATCATTTTTATTGATATCCTATCATTTGTCAAGAATAATGCCAGGTGATAAGGATAAGAAGATAAATATATCAAACATTGGGCTTTCCAGCTGGCCCAGTGGTAAAGAATCTGCCTGTCAATGCAGGAGATGCAGGAGATGCAGGTTTGATCCCTGGGTCGGGAAGATCCCCTGGAGGAGGAAATGGCAACCCACTCCAGTATTCTTGCCTGGAGAATCCTCATGGACGGAGGAGCCTGGCGGGCTATAGTCCGTGGGGTCGCAAAGAGTTAGATGCAACTAAGCAAATAACAGCAGTGGGCTCTGCAATTTTAGGGAGATTGTACTTTTCTGAGGGAGAATGTAAACCAACAATTACGTGTTCTGATAAATGAAAAGAAAGAAGCTGAACAGATACACCATAGAGAACAATGAGAAGACGTTACCTTAGATTATACGCCTCTTGAAGGAGGTGACGTTTAATAGGTACTGATAGAGAATTTTGTTATCTGCAGCTGCAAAGGTTCCAGGCAGAGGAAGAGCTTGGTGACCCCTCCTGTCCTGGGCTGATGGTGTCCCCACCAAAATCCACACCTGCCCAGGCACCTCAGGGTGTGACTTTATGTGTACAGAGGGTCATACAGATATTATCAAGTTAGAATGAGGTCATCCTGGACTGGGGCCCTCATCCAGTGACTAGTATCCTTGTAAGAGGAGAGAATCGTGGACACAGACGCAGGAAAGAAGACCATCTGATACGAGAGGCAGAGATGACAGGCACGTTGTCACGAGCAGAAGGACACCAGGGAATCACCAGCAGCTGACAGAGGCCAGGAAGGTTCGCTCCTACACCCTTCAGGGGAGCCTGGCCCTGCCAACACCTTGACTTTGGACTTCCAGCCTCCTAAGCTATGGAAAACTATTCTCTTGCTTAAAGCCATTCAGCTTGTGATAATTTGTTACAACTGCCATACAGAAATGGTATGCCTAGGAAATGTCAGAAGGCCTCTTCTGAACACACTTTTCTAGTTCAGTTTAGTTGCTCAGTCGTGTCCGACTCTTTGTGACCCCATGAACTGCAGCATGCCAGGCCTCCCTGTCCATCACCAACTCCCTGGAGTCCACCCAAACCCATGTCCATTGTGTCGGTGATGCCATCCAACCATCTCATCCTCTGTCGTCCCCTTCTCCTCCTGCCCTCAATCTTTCCCAATATCAGGTTCTTTTCAAATGAGCCAGCTCTTTGCTTCAAGTGGCCAAAATACTGGAGTTTCAGCTTCAACATCAGTCCTTCCAGTGAACACCCAGGACTGATCTCCTTTAGGATGGACTGGTTGGATCTCCTTGCAGTCCACGGGACTCTCAAGAGTCTTCTCCAACACCATAGTTCAAAAGCATCAATTCTTCAGCATTCAGCTTTCTTTATAGTCCAATTCTCACATCCATACATGACTACTGGAAAAACCATAGCCTTGACTAGACAAGCCTTTTTTGACAAAGTAATGTCTCTGTTCTTTAATATACTGTCTAGGTTGGTCATAACTTTCCTTCCAAGGAGTGAGCATCTTTTAATTTCATGGCTGCAATCACCATCTGCAGTGATTTTGGAGCCCAGAAAAATAAAGTCAGCCATTGTTTCCACTGTCTCCCCATCTATTTCCCATGAAGTGATGGGACCAGATGCCATGATCTTAGTTTTCTGAATGTTGAGCTTTAAACCAACTTTTTCACTCTCCTCTTTCACTTTCATCAAGAGGCTCTAGTTCTTTATTAGTTATAAAGTAATTTCTCTCACATTTATAGCCCCTCTCATTTAGGTGGGACCTGCCTCCTCAGAGGATCCAAACAGCCATCAGCACGTGAGTCTGACTCGGGCCTGGAGAACATGTGACCATTCAGAGATGGCCTGAGATTCCAGGGGATCACTGAGTCTGATACGCCTGGGCGCCGAGGTCGTTTGTAATGTTCTCCTGGCTTAGCGATCCTCTGTCCAGTTTTAGTGTGCTGGAAAACTCCTAATTTTTCAAAATCAAATTTAAATGTTCCATTGTCTGTAAAATCTCTGCTGCTTTCTCATTGTGTGATCAATACCTTTTGCTTAATTTCCTTACCTCCCAACCTAATTTATTCTTATTTATTGAGCACCTACAATGTTTGAGGCACTGTGTTACACATTAGAGACTTAAGGGGAAAAAAATTATGGCTCCCACTCTTGGAGAATTTATAAACAATTTGGCAAGAATGAAAATATAAACCAGCACTAGCAATGTGGCATAAAACTTCGTATGACAGAGCGTGCTTTCAAAACACGTTATTCGACTGATTCAAGCTGGTAATTGACAGCAGGAACTTAATTCTTGATGAAAGTGTGTTTCATATGATGAATGTGTGTGTCGTGAGAAAGAAGTCATACTCGCATGGACCAGTGAGTCAGAGAGGCTGAGTGGAGATGTGTCTGTGGAGATGAGCCGTCGGAAATGAGGAGAAAAACAGGGATCAGACACGTGAGGCCACATCAGTGTTAGAACAAAGGAGAAGAGATACTGCCCCAAGCCAGGGAGACATGAGAGATTTTAAAAAGAAGTAAAAGTGGAAATGAACAAAAAATTTAAAAGGAATGGAGAAAATAACGTGAAAAATATATAGAAGTGATTCAGTGTATATAAAACTGATATTCCTAAGAAAGAAAAGTACTGAGACAGAAAAGAAAGAAAACTAAAGTAAAATATTGAATTATGGACACAGATGCATGTCTAATAAATTGATTAGATGCCCAAGGCATCAGAGGGAAAACAGAAAGAGAAGGGTGAGAGAGCCAATGACTGCAATGACGAAGGATAAACTGGAATGTTCTTTAGCGTCTGATTTTTGTTTGAGACCATTCTCAGTGTTCCTCAGTACTGGAGACAGAGAAGGGGGTCACTGAATTGGTTATGGTGGAGCATTTTGAAGACGCCAGCCACACAGTGGGGCTGCCTGATGAAAACCGCTCCCGCCACCCCTGGGAGAAATGCTATCCCAGGAGGTCTTCCTGCAGGAAGCGCCAGCGCCTCTGTCACGTACAGAAAGAGACACCAGCCTTGTGACCCTGTGAAGGCTGCCCAGCAGGGCTCCCAGTAGGCTCAGAGGCAAATGAAAAACAGCACGGACAAGCAGAGAATTTTGCTTAAGAGCCGTGGAAGCAGGAAGTTATTGAAGCAAAAACAATAATAAGCTAAACAAAACAGTTCATTTCTCCCCTTCTAGAGCCGTCTTCCAATCTCCAAAGAAAAACTAAAAAAATCTAGCAAAACTCAGATTCACCCAAAATAATTTTACTCTGAGGAGATGTAAATATAAGTTCATTTAAGCAAGTGGTCCTTAAATGATTTCTGTCCTGTGGGTCACTGGAGAAAATAATTAAATGTGAGCAATAAAAGCAAAGTTCTGACTTTTAAAACTAAATTCCCAGGGAAGGCGGCACTGCATTCCTACCGGACTATTTACTGAATGAATGTGGCTGGCTAATATTTTCACGAGTAAGGAGAAATTCAGCATGGAAAACGTCTCCCTGGGGAATTTCATTGGAACGAAGTCGGCAGAGGAAGATGAAAATCCATGGGAACACAGAGGAGACTTTCCACATCAGCCTCAGACTTTCAGAAAGTGTTCAGAATGAGAACACTGATTAACTGAGTTCTTTAAGACAGAGTAACACAATTATTGGGTGGGTGGGAGAAACTATTTCAAATAAAAAAAGATAAAAAATAGCAAGGGATGGTTGCATAAATAACCCAGCATTTTTTGCAAAACCACAAGTTATTTGGACTCATGATACCCACAGGATGAGTAAGACTTAGCTGGGGAAGACGTGAAGGGACGAGTATTTTCGGCAGAGAAAACAGTGTGTGGGAAGACCCCGGGGAGAGGGAGCCAGGCGCATTTGCAGAGCTGAAGGGGAGTATTGTGGAGGGCACCCTGCGGGGAGTTCGTGGAGAGGGGGTGGCTGGGAGGGGCCGCCTCCAGTAGGGTCTCCAGGCAAGTTAAAGGTGGTATTTTGTCCTCAGCTCACAGAGGCGCTATTAAGGGCTTTACAGAGGGATGGACACCCTGCGGAGGAGGGGTCAGGAGGAGGCAAGCATGACCACAGCGAACACAAAAGCAAGGCTTTACTTACCCAGGCAAGATAGGACAGAGACGTGTGCGCCAGGCTTGTGGTCTTGGGGTTGAAGAAAGACAGATCAACAAATAGGCATGACAAAATGTAAGAGAATATGGGTGGCAAGGGTCCATTTATTTTACAGCTGTGGGGAAATGTGGAATTTTCAGATTTTTAAGTTGGGATGTGACTTGATCTGGCCATGGCGTGAGGACTGTGTGGACCAAAAGAGCAAAGGCAATCTGGATTTTCTGAACCAGTCAGTGAGAAAAGAGGACATGATGACAGAAAACATATCAAGAAGACAGGACACCCAGCTCTTGGTGAGTGACGAGTAGGAATGATGGAGGATGGAACGTCGGATGAGAGGCTCTCTGGCTGAGTTAGCGCGTGCAGGGCTGTGACTTTGAGGGGAAAACTGCAGGGGGAGACAGGAGATTTGGGGAGTCAATAATACACTGATGTTTGGATGTGCTCAGTTTGTAGGACATCTCAGAGTGTGTCTTCTGTGGGTCAGGAAGACCCCCGGGAGAAGGGCATGGCAACCCATGCCCTCCAGTATTCCTGCCTGGAGAATCCCACGGGCAGAGGAGCCTGGTGGGCTGCAGTTCATGGGGTCGCAAAGAGTCCGACGTGAGTGAGTGACCAACACTCTAACTTTCCACTTTCAGAGTGTGTCGGAACAGTTGTGGGGCTTGGGAGGAAGGCTGGGTGCACCAGAGAGAATCGTCATCAAGGTGGAGGTGGCGCTGGAAGCCACAACTTTGCAGGATTATTCTAGAAGGCTATTTGAGACAACTAGGACGCTAAACCTCTCTTGCTGCTGTTTTACGATTCACTGGATGCTTGAGGCTGCCCTTCACAGCCAGCCCTTTCCTTCTGCAGAGGTTTTGAGCACAGCTGCAAGGTCACCCCAAGGTGAGAGGGCCACAACCGCTAAAACAGAACAGACCCGCTTCCGTAGTCTCCATCTCATCTGCAAGTGACCAAAAGCCACTGATACAGACTCATCAGCACAGGCATCCCTGAGGAACACCAGAATTACCAAAAGAGTGGCCCTGACACAGTGGGCTCTCAAAAACCACGTGCTGGATGTTGGCCACCACAAGGGAAAACGCCAAGCAAGACCAGAACAGAAAGCAGTTGAAGAGGACAAAGGAAAACTAGGAAAGACGGTGCCAAAGAAACCAAAAGAAGAGATAAAAACTCAGATAAAAACTACCAAAAGTACATCGGTGGGTTTATCACACTCTATTTTTAGGGGATATCAAGTTTTTTTTAATACTGAAGTATAGCTGATTGACAGTGTTGTGTTAATTTCAGGTATACCACAAAGAAATTCAGTTATACTTGTACATATGTGTATGTGTGTGTATAGTAAATGTTCTTTTTCACATTCTTTTCCCTTATGAGTTCTTATAAAATATTGAATATGGTTCCCTGTGATATATCATAGATCCTTCTTGTTTACCTGTTTTATACACACACACACACACACACACTATATATATATATATATATATATATATATATATATATATATTAATAGTAGTGTGTATGTTAGGGGCTTCAGGCGGCACTAGTGATAAGAATCCACCTGTCAATGCCAGGAGACCCAAGAGACCCAGATTTGATCCCTGGGTCAGGAAGATCCCCTGGAGAAGGGAATGACAACTCACTCCAGTATTCCTGCCTGGAAAATTTCATGGGAGAGGAGCCTGGTGGGCTGCAGTCCATGGGGCCTCAAAGAGTTGGACACGACTGAGCACAGATACAGCATGTGTTCATCTCAAATTCCCAGGTTCTTCCTCTCCCACCCCTTTCCTCTCTAGTCACCATAAGTTTGTTTTCTGTGTCTGTGAGTCTGCTCCTCTTTTCTAAATAACCTCATCTGTGTCATTGTTAGATTCCACATACAAGTGATGCATGATAAGTTTGTCTTTTCTGGCTGACTCTACTTAGTATGATAATCCGTAGGCCCATCCATGCTGCTGCAGATAGTATTGTCTCACTCTTCTTTATGGCCGAGTAGTATTCCGTTCTATATACGTACCACATCTTCTTTATCCATTCATCTGTGAGTGGACATTTAGCTTGCTTCCATGTCTTGGCCACTGGAAATAGTGCTGTTATGAACCATGGGGTGCATGCATCTTTTTGAATTGTGGTTTTCTTTGCAGATATATATCTCTCTCTCTCCAGGAGTGGGACTGCTGGATCACATGGTAACTCTGTGTTTTGCATTTCAAGGAACCTCTATACTGTTCTCCACGGTGGATGACCAACTGACATTCCCACCAGCAACGTAGGAAGGTTCGTTTTTCTTCACACCCTCTCCAACAGTTATCGTTTGTAGACTTTATGGTGGCTGGTCTGACCAGTGTGAAGTGATACCTCCATGTGGTTTTAACTTGCATATCTCTAATAATTAGCAACATGGGACATTTTCTCACGTGCCTACGGGCTGTCTGTCATCTCTGGAGAAATGTCTGCTTAGATCTTCTGTTCACACTCCATTTTAATTAATTTTTCATGTATGTATAGTTGATTTACAGTGTTGCGTTAGTTTCATTTGTACAGAAAAATGATTCAGTTACATATATTCTTTTTCTAGATTCTTTTACATTATAGGGTTTTACAAGATATTGGGTATCGTTTCCTGAGCTATATAGTAGTCCATCCTGTTTATCTCTTTTGTAGATAGTAGTTTATACCTGTTAACTGCAAACACCTGATTTATCTCTCTCGTTCACCACCCCCTTTGGTAACCACAAGCTTCGTTTCTATGTCTGTGACTCTATTTCAGTTTTATCACACAATTTTAATGGTTTCTTTCCTCTGATTTAAATAGATCTCAGGCTTCTGTCCACCAAAACTTATAATAGCCACTTGGCCAACCATCTCTGAGCTGCATCATAAAAAAGGCAAATTTAGGACAAACCATGTTTCACTCAGTAAGGTAGCCTTCCATGAACACCACCCCTTTACTTGCCACTCAAAGCAAACATCAGAAAGCTGGGGATAATGGACTGTAGCAGAAAACCACTACCAAACATTTTTAAACATGAAGTATTGGTAACAAATTGTGTAAGACAACTCCTACGAACAATCACAATAGGCAAGTGTGTGGAGATGTTGAGACTGGGGGTTGCTTAACTGGACTGGGAGCTCCTTTGAACTTCTGTCTTCTGAGCCTGTGGCACATGGTAGGCACTCAGTAAGATGTCTAATGAAGTAGATCAAACTGAATTTCCAAACTAGGAACCATGGTTTTCTTTAGCTTCTACCTTCAGGAATGCTTCTGATCCACCATGTCTTGCCTCTGGCTGGCTACCAGCTACTCATCCTCAAAACCTCTGCCTAGACGTCACCTCCACCAACCTTCCTGCAGCCTCCCGGCCCCTCTCACCCCCTGGACTGCCTCTCCCCTCCATCGTCTCAGGGCTGAGTTACAGGCCCCTTGCACAAGTGCTAAGGAGTGGGGGTTCTCAGGGAAGAGCAGTGTCACACCCCTCCTTTCTGACATCTGACAATATCTGGGGACATTTTTGGTGACGAGATGGTGCACTGGCATCTTCTGAGCAGAGGCCAAGGATGGTGCCAAACACCCTGAAACACACAGGGCAGCTCCCCACATCTCCGGATCACCCGACTTAAAATGCCAAAATTAAAGACACTCACTCCTTGGAAGGAAAGTTGTGACCAACCTAGACAGCATATTAAAAAGCAGAGACATTACTTTGTCAACAAAGGGCCGTCTAGTCAAGGCTATGGTTTTTCCAGTAGTCATGTATGGATGTGAGAGTTGGACCACAAAGAAAGCTGAGCGCCAAAGAATTGATGCTTTTGAACTGTGGTGTTGGAGAAGACTCTTGAGAGTCCCTTGGACTGCAAGATCCAACCAGTCCAACCTACGGGAGATCACTCCTGGGTGTTCATTGGAAGGACTGATGCTGAAGCTGAAGCTCCAATACTTTGGACACCTGATGTGAAGAAGTGACTCATTGGAAAAGACCCTGATGCTGGGAAAGATTGAAGGTGGGAGGAGAAGGGGATGACAGAGGATGAAATGGTTGGATGGCATCACCAACTCAATGGACATGGGTTTGGGTAGACTCCAACAGTTGGTGATGGACAGGGAGGCCTGGCGTGCTGCGGTTCATGGGGTCGCAAAGAGTCGGACACGACTGAGCGACTGAACTGAACTGAGGCAGAGAAGCCCTGTGCGAAAGCACTCCCTGTGTGTCTCCCTTGCATCATGTTGTGTGGTGGTTCCTCGTATCTACACTTTATACCCTTTACAGACAGAAACTTTCATCCACTTTATTCAAATCATCTGGCACACAGATCACGGTGTTGCACTCACAAACCAAGGGCCATGAGCTGATTTGTCGCTGGAGCCTTTTATTTCTAGTGTCTGGTCTCAAACCTAAAACAGGAATGACTGAGTCCATGTTACTTCCTTCTTGCCCACTTCAGATTCAGCTCTCGGCTCCTGGCCCATTCACGTGATCTTGGCGAAATCTGCCAGTGTCTTTGTTATCTCAGTATTTCCAGTTAGAGTCCGTTGTTGTGTATGATGTGGAGTTTTATTCTTTTTGTTGTTGTTGTTCAGTCGTTAAGTCATGTCCGACTCTCTGTGACCCCGTGGACTGCAGCCTGCCAGGCTCCTCTGTCCTCCGCTATCTCCCGGAATTTGCTCAAATCCATGTCCATTGAGTCAGTGATGCTGGCTAATCATCTCACCCTTTGCTGCCCCTGCTCCTTCTGCCTTTATTCTTTAAGGTTGTGTGTATACAATTTTAAAGGAAGCTTTCCGCAAGCCTTAGCCCTTGGGGTGCCAGGCCACTCACGTTTCCCCGTGATGTAACGCGTCTTTCGTTCCTCCACTGGCTCCCATCTTTGCTGTGACTGCAGGCATGGCAGAAGAAGCCACGAGGCTCACCGGCATTCTGTTGCCCAACAGCTTTCAGTGGGGACAGGTATTTGAAAGCCTCAATCCACTTCCTACTACGGCCCCTTGTTGACCCTCATCTGCATTTTACTTACCTACTCCAAGAACTTCCCTACTGCAAGAACTGACAGAGGTTGGTTCAGTGTAATTTCCATCAACCCACAGCCCCAGGGCCTGTTTTTCTGTTAGTTTTGTGTTTAAACGTTCAATGGATTTGTTTTCTGTTCCCTTTTCAGCCAGTAACTTGTGTGACCCCCTCAAAGGATAATATTATCTTCTCTGAACAATCTGGACAACGATGTCAGCCCGCCAGGCAGGGGCTGCTGGCGGCGTGGCTCCTGGGAGACGAGCATCTGTCTGGTCTCCCACGGAGCTCGTCTGATGCTGCACGCCAAGGTGTGCATTTCCACCGAACCGGGGGACCCTGCTGTGAGAGCCAGCACATGTGCACTACTGCTGCGTCTTTAGGAAGCGGAGGAACAGGGCACAGTAGCACAAGCAAGGACTTTGGAGTCTGAGAGACTGGTTTTTGAGACTTGGCGTTCTTATTCTTTTTAGTTCTGTGACTAGGAGCATTCTTAACTCCATCTTCCTTATCTGTAAGGGCGTGCTAAGTCGCTTCAGTCATGTCTGACTCTCTGTGAACTCATGGACTGTATGTAGCCCGCCAGGCTCCTCTCTCCATGGGATTCTCCAGGCAAGAATACTGGAGTGGGTTGACGTGCCCTCCTGCAGGGGATTCAACCCGAGTCTCTTATGTCTCCGACACTGGCAGGCGGGTTCTTTACCACTAGCGCTGCCTGGGAGGCCCCTCCTTATCTGTGAGCAGAAGGTAATATCTACTTCTGATGCTTAATGAATCAAGACATGCAAATATTTAGCAAGTGGTCAGACCAGTACTTGGTATTCAGTAAATTCAAGCCCCTTAATTTTCCAAATGGGGCTTCCCTGGTGGCTCAAATGGTAAAGAATCTGCCTGCAATGCAGGAGACCTGGGTTTGATCCCTGGGTGAGGAAGATCCCCTGGAGAAGGGAATGGCCACCCAGCATTCTTGCCTGGAGAATCCTGTGGACAGAGGAGCCTGGTGGGCTACAGTCCATGGGGTCGTAACTTTTTTTTTTTTTTTAACAGGTAATTGCCTGTAATAGTGAATTAGAGAGTTTAAGTATAAGATTCACTCTGAAATCCTTTTGCTAATGAAAGCATGATGGGGCACTGAATCAAAGCAGCAGATCTGATCCTCTGCACGAAGAATAGAAAGTGTCGCAGAAGGCACAGCGTGCTTTTCCTGGGGGGCCTCATCTGAGGTGCAGAGCTCCGTGGGCCCTCCGATCAAGTGTCCCCAGGCGGCTCTCATCAGGCAGGCAGCACACGAGGCTTCTATTCTTCTCCATTTTCACGTGGCTGCCTCTCTCCTCTCAATCTCAAGGACCAGAGATTCCAGCTGGTTAATACGTTGCATACTGTGCAGTAGATGCTATTTTAAATTAAGGCACTGTATGAGCACATGCAAGAAGCATAAAAAAAGCCATTTGACTTTTTTTTTTTTTGACATTTCCATACTTTTCTGCATAAATACTTAGAGGACACCTTCTAAATCTCACCAGTGGTCTGTCACAGCTAAACTCCAGGGAAATACAGATCCCAGCAGCTGAGTCCCCAGAAAAGCAAGTGACTCCAAACCTCGGGCGGCCCCGCCCTGCCTGTCTTCTTCTGCAAGGATTTTGTGCTTGGATGATCAGCCTTCCTCCATGGGAGGTAACCTGGGTCTCTGATGCTGCTCTTGGCATATTCGGGATGCCGCAGACCTTGGATTGCCCAGACGTGGTATGTAGCATGCAGAGCTAAGTTTTTGTTTTTGTTTTTTTTTTAAACTTTCTAGATCTGGCTTTACTTTTTATTTCCCTTTTAAAGATTAATTTGAGGATAATTACTTTACAATATTGTGACAGTCTCTGCCATACATACATCAACATGAATTGGTGCCCTGCCCCGTGTCCTCCAGTTTACATGTGGTCACGCACATGCTTCAGTGCTGCTGTCTCAAGTCATCCCACCGACAGTGCCCCACGCGGGGCAGCAAAGGAGACAGGGCTCTTGGCCTCAGAGATGGCGTCAACGACGTGTTCTCGGGAAATGAGCCTCCCGCGTCAGGGCCTGACGCCCCTCCCAGCTGCTCTGGGAGTTCGAGGCCCTGACATGTTTGCCATTGGGTGGCTTCTCTGACATCAGCATTCAGAGGCCACAGTGTCAGTAATAAGAATAATCTGCTAAAGCTCCTCAGGCTCTCAGGTATTTCCCCCTAAAGCCTGATGCAAGCTTTCAATCTTCACTGGTCTGTATTTTAAGTAGACTCTTAGCTCTGCTAAGTTTTAAAATTTTTTTTCATGATGGCAAGTTAAACCTATCTTCTCAGTAGGTCTCATGCCATTTTTATGTAAATTAAATGCCTAAAACTTCCTGGGTTCGATCCCTGGGCTGGGAAGATCCCCTGAGAAGGAAATGGCTACCCACTCCAATATGCTTGCCTGGAAAATTCTATGGACAGAGGAACTTGGTGAGCTACAGTCCATGGGGTCGCAAAAAGCTGGACACGGCTCATTTAAGAGGAAAACATATCAGGTGGAGGCCCTTGTGTGTTTCCTTGTGAGAAACACTATTTCTCAAATACCTCTAAGAAAATGGATATTTACAAAGATAGAGAATTTGCCAAGTTGAAGAACTCAATACTGTCCTTTGTTTTCAATTCCACAAAGTAAAAGAGGATTGTACCTTTAGATTTGTAGCAAATAGGCACATGTAAAGGTTTAGACATTTGCTTTATGGCTGTGTGGGTGATAACAAATTCAGCAAGTCACATTCTTAGCCTGTGACTCAAGGTGTCAGAAGCACTTTCTTTGCTTCTCCGTCACTGAGTTCTGTCTTTAACTTCAGCTGCCCTCAGTCTGGCTTGCCAGGTGGTGCTAGTGGAAAAGAAACCGCCTGCCAGTGCAGGAGACACATGAGGTGTGTGTTCCATCCCGGGGTCGGGAAGATTCCTTGAAGAAGGAAATGGCAGCCCACTCCAGTATTCTTTCCTGGAGAATCCCATGGACAGAGGAGCCTGGCAGGCTACAGTCCATAGCGTCTCAAAGAGTCAGACACAGCTGAAGTGACTTGGCACACACGCAGAGATTGAGGGGAGAGAGAGGTCCCATCTGGGGTCTCTTCTTTAAGATAGTATCCATGGTCACATCCTAATTCCTCTGGTCCCCCACCCGCCTCGTAGGTGAGTGCACGGTCCCTCACCTCTAACCTCAAGGCCTGGCGGGGTCTGGCCCCTGTCACTTCGGTGCCTCTCCTGGGTGCACAAGCATCGTTTTCTTGCCCCCAGATAACACTCCTGGAAATTCTGTGGGATGAGAACCCTGTTGACGTGTAGGTCACCCCGAGCGTGACTATGAATGCTGTTCTGTCTGGTGCCACAGACTGCAGGGGCACAGGCTCTGCCCTTGGTGGCTCTGGACAACTACCCAGGGGCCTGCACGTCTGCATTAGGTGATGGACCCACATCCCAAGGAGACAGCAGTTGCTCAAAACCGCAGCAGTTTAAACTCTCCTGTCTTCCCACTTCCGCCTGGGAATAGTAAAATGTGTGCCCAGGTGAGATCCCTGCTCTGAGTTCATATGGGCTTTTAATCTGTTGTTTGGACCTGCACAGAGATTGAGCCAGACCTGCCTCTGAGTGTCTGAGTGTCTCCTGTGGAGGCCCAGGTCAGCAGTGGCCGGCCACAGGGGCAGGGGCTCTGGGTGCAGCAGACCTGGGTCACACCGTGTGGGGCATAAGCCCTCTTGGAGAAGGTTGTCATTAACCCCACCATAGAGCCGTCGAGCAGACAACCCACAAACTGCAGAACCAATGAATTCTTGCACCGTTAGGAAAGTTCTAGGACCTACAGCAGATTTCCCAACCTGGGGATCTGGCAAAGGGACTGAGAACCCCTAGGAAATTTGACCTTGGAGGTCAGTGGGATTTGACTACAGAACTTACACAGGACTGGGGAAAGAGGCCCTTGGAGGCACAAACAAAAGCTTTTGCTCACCAGGACCCAGGAGAAAGCAGCAGTGACCCCACAAGACACTGACCCAGACTTGCCTGAGTGTCCCGGAGTCTCTGGCAGAGGTGTGGGTCGACGATGATTTGTGCAGGGTCAGGGGCACTGAATACAGCAGTGCACGCACAGACCTTTGGAAGGAGGTCGCCATTATGTTCATCAGCTCCACCATAGTTTGGTCTCTGGTCAAACAACAGGGAGGGAACACAGCCCTGCCCGTCAACAGAAAATTGGATTAAAGCTTTACTGAGCATGGCTCTGCCCATCAGAACAAGATCCAGTTTCCCCCTCAGTCAGTCTCTCCAATCAGAAAGCTCCTATAAGCCTCTTATCCTTCTCCATCAGAGGGCAGACAGACTGAAAACCACAATCACAGAAAACTAGCCAATCTGATCACATGGACCACAGCCTTCTCTAACTCAATGGAGCCATGCCGTGTAGGGACACCCAAGATAGATGGGTCAGGGTGGAGAGTTCTGACAAAATGTGGCCCACTGGAGAAGGGAACGGCAAACCACTTCAGTATTCTTGCCTTGAGAACCCCATGAACAGTATGAAAAGGCAAAAAGACATGATACTGAAAAATGAACCCCCCTAGGTCGGTAGGTGCCCAATATGCTACTGGAGATCAGTGGAGAAATAACTCCAGAAAGAAAGAAGAGACGGAGTCAAAGCAAAAACAACACCCAGCTGTGGATGTGACTGGTGATGGAAGTAAAGTCCGATGCTGTAAAGAGCGATACTGCATAGGAACTTGAAATGTTAGGTCCATGAATCAAGGCAAATTGGAAGTGGTCAAACAGGAGATGGCAAGCGTGAACATCGACATTTGAGGAATCAGTGAACTAAACTGGACTGGAAAGGGTAAATTTAATTCAGATGACCATCGTATCTACTACTGTGGGAAAGAATCCCTTAGAAGAAATGGAGTAGCCCTCATAGTCAATAAAAGAGTCTGAAATGCAGTACTTGGGTGCAATCTCAAAAATTACAGAATGATCTCTGTTCATTTCCAAGGCAAACAATTCAATATCACAGTAATCCAAGTCTATGCCCCAACCACTAATGCTGAAGAAAATGAAGTTGAACGGTTCTATGAAGGACCTATGAGACCTTCTAGAACTGACACCCAAAAAAGAAGTTTTTTTCAGGTCTGGAATGCAAAAGTAGGAAGTTAAGAGATACCTGGAGTAACAGGCAAGTTTGGTCTTGAAGTACAAAATGAAACGGCAAAGGCTAACAGAGTTTTGCCAAGAGAACAAAATGGTCATAATAAACATCCTCTTCCAACAACACAAGAGATGATTCTACACATGGATATCACCAGATGGTCAACACCCAAATCTGACTGATTACATTCTTTGCTGCCAAAGATGGAGAATCTTTCTACAGTCAGCAAAAACAAGACCAGGAGCTGACTGTGGCTCAGATCATGAACTCCTTATTGCCAAATTCAGACTTAAATTGAAGAAAGTAGGGAAAACCACTAGACCATTCATGTATGATCTAAATCAAATCCCTTACGATTATACAGTGGAAGTGAGAAATAGATTCAAGGGATTAGATCTGATAGAGTGCCTGATGAACTATGGACGGAGGTTTGTGACACTGTACAGCAGGCAGGGATGAAGACCATCCCCAAGAAAAAGAAATGCAAAAAAGGCAAAATGGTTGTCTGAGAAGGCCTTACAAATAGCTGAGAAAAGAAGAGAAGTGAAAGGTAAAGGAGAAAAGGAAAGATACCCCCAAAGAGTTTCAAAGAATAGCAAGGAGAGATAAGAAAGCCTTCCTCAGTGATCAATGCAAAGAAATAGAGGAAAACAACAGAATGGGAAAGACTAGAGATCTCTTCAAGAAAATTAGAGATACCAAGGGAACTCAAGGGAACATTTCATGCATTCATGGGCTCAATAAAGGACAGAAATTGTATAGACCTAACAGAAGCAGAAGATATTAAGAAGAGGGGGCAAGAATACACAGAAGAACTGCACAAAATAGATTTTCATGAGCCAAATCATGAAGGTGTGATCACTCACCTAGAGTCAGAATCCTGGAATGTGAAGTCAAGTGGGCCTTAGAAAGCATCACTATGAACAAAGCTAGTGGAGGTGGTAGAATTCCAGTTGAGCTATTTCAAATCCTAAAAGATGATGCTGTGAAAGTGCTGCACTCAATATGCCAGCAAATTTGGAAAACTCAGCAGTGGCCACAGGACTGGAAAAGGTCAATTATCATTCCAATCCCAAAGAAGGGCAATGCCAAAGAATATTCAAACTACCACATAACTGCTCTCATCTCACACTCTAGCAAAGTAATGCTCAAAATTCTCCAATCCAGGCTTCAGCAACAGTATGTGAACCAAGAACTTCCAGATGTTCAAGCTGGGTTTAGAAAAGGTAGAGGAACCAGAGATCAAATTGCCAACATCCGTTGGATCATAGAAAAAGCAAGAGAATTACAAAAAAAAAAAAATCTACTTTTGCTTTATTGACTATGCCAAACCTTTGACTGTATGGATCACAACAAACTGGAAAATTCTTAAGCAGATGGGAATACCAGCCCATCTTACCTGCCTCCTGCAAAACCTGTATGCCGGTCAAGAAACAACAGTTAGAACCTGACATGGAATGATGGACTACTTCCAAATTGGGAAAAGAGTACATCAAGGCTGTATATTGTCACCCTGCTTATATAACTGCAGAGTACATCTTGTAAAATGCTGGGCTGGATGAAACACAAGCTGGAATTAAGATTGCAAGGAGAAATATCAATAACCACAGATACACAGATGACACCACCCTTATGGCAGAAAGCAAAGATTAACTAAAGAGCCTCTTGATGAAAGTGAAAGAGGAGAGTGAAAAAGTTGGCTTAAAGCTCAACATTCAGAAAACTAAGATCATGGCATCTGGTCCCATCACTTCATGGGAAATAGATAGAGAAACAATGGGAACAGTGGCTGACTTTATTTCCTTGGACTCCAAAATCACTGCAGATGGTGACAGCAGCCATGAAATTAAAAGACACTTGTTCCTTGAAAGAAAACCTATGACCAACCTAGAGAGTATATTAAAAAGCAGAGACAAAAAATAAAAAGCAGAGACAGTACTTTGCCACCAAAGGTCCATCTAGTCAAGCCTATGGTTTTCCATTAGTCATGTATGGATGTGAGAGTTGGACTATAAAGGAAGCTGAGCACTGAACAATTGATGCTTTTGAACTGTGGTGTTGGAGACGACTCTTGAGAGTCCCTTGGACTGCAAGGAGATCCAACCAGTCCATCCTAAAGGAGATCAGTCCTGAATATTCATTGGAAGGACTGATGCTGAAGCTGAAACTCCAATACTTTGGCCACCTGATGCAAAGAGCTGACTCATTGGAAAACACCCTGATGCTGGAAAGATTGAGGGCAGGAGGAGAAGGGAACGACAGAGGATAAGATGGTTGGATGGCATCACTGACTGAATGGACATGAGTTTGAGTAAGCTCTGGGAGTTGGTGATGGACAGGGAAGCCTGGGGTGCTGCAGTCCATGGGGTCGAAAAGAGTCGGACATGACTGAGCAACTGATCTTGTGCCCCCTTCCCTTTGAGACTTTTGCTTTTGTCAAGCAGAAGTCAGAAATGGCCCTCCCCTGCACTTTGTATTATGTAAGACCTCTTTCGTAATGCATCTGAAGATTAATGGCCTGAGTACTCAAATTGGAGAAAGGTTAAGAAGTATAAGGAAACACAGATATAAAACCCTGGTTCTTATTTTCACACTTCACTAAATATGACTGAGTTTTAAATATATGTCATGCTAAGTATTAACAACATTTTAAGAGAACTTTATATTTTGTAGAATATCTTATATTCAGCATATATATGATCCAGCAATTCCACTCCTGGGTATATATGCAAAAATAAAAGTAAAAACATGAATTCCAAAAGATACATGTACTCCAGTGTTCATAGGAGCATTATTTATAATAGCCGAAATACAGAAACTACCCAGGTGTTCATCATCAGATGAATGGATAGGGAAGATGTGATGTGTACAGACACACATAGTGGAATATTAGCCATAAAGAGTGAAATTCTGTCATTTGCAGCAATGTTGCAAATGTTGATGGACCCAGAAAGTATGTTTCTTAATGAAATAATACAGACAGGGAAAGATAAATACTATTTCATGACTTATATGTGGAAACTAAAAAACAAAACCAGCAAATGTATATAACAAACTAATATATATAGGAAACAAACCAGTG
The DNA here is from genome assembly GCF_023699985.2 of Odocoileus virginianus. Taxonomy (NCBI): domain Eukaryota; kingdom Metazoa; phylum Chordata; class Mammalia; order Artiodactyla; family Cervidae; genus Odocoileus; species Odocoileus virginianus. Next base: position 2,486,166 of record NC_069684.1, read on the forward strand.
GATATCAGTGAGGAGAGGAAATATGGGAGGGGCAAAATATAAGGTTAAGAGGTCCAAAGTACTGTGCATAAAATAAACAATCAGACTGCATTGTGCAGAACAGGGAATACAGTCCTTATTTTGTAATAACTTTAAATGGAATATAATTTATGAAAATGCTGAATCATCATGCTGTATACTCAAAAATAACATAATGTAAATCAACTATACTTCAGTCAAGAAAGAAGCATAGAACCAGGTATCCTAAGGAAACACAGATGTATTAAAAAAATCAGTATTTAGGTATCTGTAGGTAAAGGAAATCTTAAACATTTATGTCTGTTAGGGCTTTACTGCAAATGACCTTGAACTTTTATGACTCTGAAAATCAACTTTTTTCAAGTCAGGTCTCTTAACAGCTTGACTCTGCAACTAACAGGTAGAAGGATGAAGATAAGAGCGGGGAAGAGTAATAAATTGGCCGAAGACCAAATCCTATTTGGCTGCTTTGGTTTCAGCACTGATTTTACTATATTTTTCTGACCATCTTAAGTACGATGAGACCCTAGCAACACTTATGAGCAGGCAGAATGTCTTTATATCTTATTTTCTCTGTGTGCAGTATGCATCTTCATCAACTTACTTTTTCTGCCAAATATTTGTTCCTCTTAGAATCCTTCCTTCCTCATGCTAAGTTAGCAGTTTCTTTCCATAGGCTTTCCAAATGCCTTGTCTCATTGTTAGAATGAATCACAAGTTGCATTTATTTCAACAGATGTCTATTTTTGTCTGTCTCCTATCATCTGATTATAGTTTTTTTCCTTTTTCTTGCCATTTTTTTTACCTTTGTATTTTTGATGCCTAGAGCAGCACCTGGATGTTCATTAAATGTTCGGTGTCGGGGGTGGGGTGGGGAAAGGCAGGTAAAGAGTAAACTGTGCTCTTGTAGAGCTGGGCTTTAAGGTTCATTCATTCAGCGCGTCAATCAGTCATCCAAAACTACTCCTTGAGCACCTACTATATGATAATTAAGCACTGTCTAGGCTTTAGTACCATGAATAAAAGAGAAAAAAAATCCCCATTGAGATTACTTCCTAAAAAACGATGAAGATGATAACAAACAGAGAATATACCAGGTTGTGATCAGTGGTCTGAAGGAAATTAAGCAAAGTGGAGAAACGGAGGGGGCCCCAGATAGGAGGGTGCTGTCTTTTACAGAGAGCGATTCCAAAAGGCCTGACTACCTCTCATAAGACTGTATGTGGGCAAAGACCGGAAGGACACATGGAAACAGATGATGCAGGTTTCGGGGGGTCAGGGGGTGGTGTTCCATGCCGAGGAAACAACAAATGCAAAGGTTCTGAGCAAAGTGGTCCCCACTGTGCTCAAGGGACAGCAATGAGGCAGTGTCGGCAAAGATGGGGAGGGTCGTTCCCCTTCTTTAATGCAGGGATGTTAAGTCTATGACAAAGGTTTTGGATTTTATTCTAAGTGTGATAGAAATTTGTCAGAAGGTTCTGGAACATCAGATTGACATGACATAAAGTCACAACTGACATGGCTTTAGTGTTTAAAGCCCTAGAGTAGGGCTTCCCTGATGACTCAGTTGGTAAAGAATCTGCCCGCAGTGCAGGAAACCTGGTTTGATTCCTAGGTCAGGAAGATCCGCTGGAGAAGGGACAGGCTACCCACTCCAGTATCCTTGGGCTTCCCTGATAGCTCAGCTGGTAAAGAATCCGCCTGCAATGCGGGAGACCTGGGTTCTGTCCCTGGGCTGGGAAGCTCCCCTGGAGAAGGGAAAGGCTACCCACTCCAGTGTTCTGGCCTGGAGAGTTCCATGGGCTGTGCGGTCACAGAGTCGGGCGCGTCTGAGCGACTTTCACTGTCAGTGTTTAGAGCATCACCCTGGATGCTGTGGTGGATAAGCCTGTGTGGAGCCGTGGTGGACGCAGGAACCCTGGTGAACCACTGGGACAGTGCAAGAGAGCTGCTGGGGGCTTAGACCCGGGCTTGATAAGTGGACTGATTCTGAAAGCGCCCGGAAGGCAGAGCCCACAGCATTTCCTAACAGAACGAAGTGGATGGTGAGATGCACATCTGGATTAGGGGTGCCTTGGGAATCTGGGGCCTGGCTGATTTGGGCAGTGGTCCTGCTGCATCCTGAGACGAGGACACAGAGGGACAGAGCCAGTTTGTGGGTGTGGATGAATGGGGAGCCCTGCTCTGGACCGTGCTCGGGGGGGAAAGCTCTTCTTGACCCTCTGAGGGGCCCCGGCTGGCCCAAAACAAAACAGACAGATTAACAGGAAAAAAGTAGATGCATTTTGTTAAGTTTTTATGTATATGGGGGTTTTCACAAGAGAATGAAGGCATGAAGAAGTGGGCAGAGAGGGAAGCTTTTATGCCTTCCAGACAGGGAAACGAGCCGTTGTGAAGGACTGCCAAGACGAAGGCGTTGGCGTGAAGCAGCAGCTAAGAAGATGGAGGTTAGTCTAACAGGGTCTGCTTGCACAAGTTTCTTGGTCCAGAGTCCCCAGTCCCTGGTGATAAGAAGGTGTCCCTCCTCCTGGCACAGGGATGGGAGCTTTCACACGGGAGTCTGATGACCTGCGGTGCCCGTCTACTTCTGGAGCCCAGAGAAGTTTCAGAGAAGGGGGAGGGACTGGTCAGAGTGCCCTTCCTGGTTCTGCCATGTGAAGAAATCCTTTTAAGGTATTTAATGCACCAAGGCGCCCTGTTTGGGATGCATGAGCCCTGTCACCATGATCACTCTGAGGCGTCTCTTTGACATACAGGTGGGGGTGTGCAGAGGTGATTGTAGGAGTCCGCGGTGGGTGGGAGAATGTGACACGGGTCTGGAAGTCATGGATGGGGTGAGGTTACATGGTGAATATGTACACAGAGATCAAGGGATGCGCGCTGGGTGCATCCGTGTTCTGGCAAAACAAGTTGAAGAGAAGGAGTGTGTGATCACTCAGTCGTGTCTGACTCTTAGTGACCCCGTGGACTGCAGCCCATCCGGACCCACTGTCCATGGGGTTCTCCCGGCAAGAATACTGGAGTGGGTCGCCATTCCCTGCTCCAGAGGATCTTCCTGAGCCACAGACCGAACCCACGTCTCCTGCACTGCGGGCGTGTTCTTTACCCCCCCGAGCCATCGGAGAAGCCCCGAGTTGAAGAGAATGGAGAGAAAGGAAAAGCGCAGCTCCTCTGCCGCTAACGTCCGGGTAGCCAAAGTGGGAGTTTTCAGATGGTGGTCAGCTTGGTCAAAGATGCTGAAAGGCAGGTTAGGATAAGAATGGAGAATTACGGATTGACTTTGGTGATGAAGTGGTCATTGACATAATCGGTGTCAATAGCGTAGTGGGGACTAAAGTCACTGGAGTGTGTTCCAAAGATTTGAAGGGATAGTGGAGTAAGTGAGTGTATACGGTTCTTTATAGAAGATTTCCTGTAAAAGGAGTAGATAAATAAGGTGCAGCTAGACACAGATTTGGGTAAAGGGAAAGATTATTTTTGAACTTTTAATCTCAAAATGACAGTAGGCGCACACAGTGCTGCAGAAGTGCAGAGACCTCACGTCCCGCTCGCCGGCCTCGCGGTGACACAGAGCTTTCAGCGACGGCTTAACATGTCTCTCGTGGCTCCTTTAGTCTAAGGTGTCTGCTTCCAACTTCTTTTTTCCCATGAATCTTAATCAGTGAAAACTGTGTTGTTTGTCTTATACATTCTGGATTTTGTTTTTGTTTTATTTTGATTATTGCATACTCATGAAAGACTTTAACTCATTCTTTTGTATGCCTTGTTCTGATATGTATTTTCCTACAATTTTATGTAGAACCTTTATATGGACAGTCTTATGTCCTAGGCTTGGTACTTTTAAATGTGATATATCTGAGTTCTATAGTCTAGCCTAATTATTTAATAATGCTATTTTGATTTTATTTTAATTATTTTATTTTTGGTTTTCTATTAGTTCCACTTTTTGTCTTTGATAGTTCATGCTCTCTTTTTAATTGGTGGTAATTTAAAAAACTCCTTCAATTTAAAAAGCCCATTGACAGATGGATAAAGAAGTTGTGATACACATACACAGTGGAATATTACTCATCCATTAAAAGAACAAATTTGAGTGGGTTGAACTGAGGTGGATGAACCTAGAGCCTCTTATGCAGAGGGAAGAAACTCAGAAAAAGAAATATTGTATACTAAGCATATACATGTAATCTAGAAAATGGTACTGATGAACCTATTTGCAGGGCAGGACACACAGACATAGAGAACGGACTCCTGGACGCTGAGGGAAGGAGGGAAGTGGCTAGTGGGGAGCTGCTACAGAGCACGGGGAACTCAGCCTGGTGCTGTGATGACCCAGAGGGGCTGGGGCAGGGGGGAAGCTCGCGAGGGTGGGAGTATATATACGTATAACTGATCACGTTGTTGTAGAGCAGAAACCAGCATGTTTGCACTGTAAAGCAGTTATCATCCAATAAAAATTTTTTAAAAAATCTATAGGTTTATGTGCTATGTAACAGCTCCCTCCCTCACAATCGTCTATCCTAGAAACTTGTGCATTTCCAATGTAGCACTTACCACAAGCATTATTTTTAGCTTCCTTAAAAACACTAACCAACATTGAGTACAAAAATAAGATGTATCACATTTTTGTGTTCTCGGGAAAATTATCCTGTGTATTGGGGAAAATAGATGACATAGGTCATTCATTGCTCCCATAAAGCCCTTAGCAGGTGAAGGGATAAGACTCTTTCCACAGTACACAAGTGGAAAAGCTGGACTCAGATCTGAGTGGGGCACTGCAGCCTGTGGAAAGATGCCCTGTATGTGGTTTACATGTCTATTGGTGGGAACTTGTGTGAATTTTCATCTGATGGCTCCTGTCTTCTCCTGAAATAAGGAGGTGAACATTTGAAGGTTTGATGAGGAGCTGCTGGGCTGGGGATTACCGGAAAGGGTCACCTAGAAGAGGGCCAGGCTCTGGACTAAGAAAGTACAGTAGGATCACAGTTAACGCTAAGGCTCCGTAGAGTTTGTGGCCATCTCTTAAAGCAGGGTCAGCTGGGGTTTGTTTCTCTTCAGTTACGTTCAGCTGTTTGGGTGAAAGGGGTGGAATAAGTGAAGAGTTGAATTTTAGCCAGGGTTGGGGTCTCAAAGAGAAAGCAGGACAAAAGGAGACAGTGGTAAGATAGCTGGAGACCCACATTAAGGAGTGATTTCTGTGATGGGTCATGGAATCTAAACTCAGTAAGGAGGGAAGAGAGGGCATGAGGTAAAGAGCGGTCGATGGACTGGAAACCCTAGCAGAGTCGCACATGTCGGAGTTTAGATTATGGAGTGAGCAAGCTTGAAAAGCAGGCAGCAGGAGTCAGAGGGGAATGTGTGAAAGGAGACTGTGGAACCACTGCAGTTGTTTGTTGATAATAAATATGCCTGGATAATAACTACAGGAGGAAGAAGCTGAACTGAAGAATCACCGAGATTATAATGGTGGCAGTTTCGGAGAAAGTGGCCCTAAACCAGACTTGAGGAATGAGGGGGAGGGACCCAGACATCTGTGCATGACAAGCCAAGACCTCCAGCCCACAGGATGCCTATCTGCAGATGAGAAACACACATCCCAGCAAGGCCTCTGGACAGACGCTGCTGCGCGGGTCAGCTTGGAAGTGAATGGTGTTTTGAGCCCCTGAGAAAGAAGAACGTCACTCAGACGTGGTTCTGTCCCTGAGCAGGGCTCTGGGCTCAGCGAGAAGAGGTCCAGTGTGCCCTCGGGTCGGAAGTTACCCTGCAGGCACTCTCTGCCCCGCATCGTCTGGCTGGAGTGGGTGATGGAGAGTCAGGCTCTGGGCGTTTTATGGAAAAGGAAGCAGCAGCTAGGAATAAGAGCACTGACTCCCTGTCCCTGCCGCACCTGGATGTGAGCATGAAAGGAGAGAGGCATTTTCCATGGAATCAGTATCCGCAGGGAGCATCCCTGCTTTAGTAGTGGAAGGTAAGGATACTTTTGCAGAAGAGGATGGGCATACTGGGATTTTACTTCTGAAAAGTAAGGGCACAGTGGAGGGGTTTGTGGATGTGGGAGGTTTTGAGACTGGATCCTGGGAAACAGTGGCAAATTTTATTTTCCTGGGCTCCAAAATCACTGTGGATGGTGACTGCAGCCATGAAATTAAATGGCACTTGCTCCTTGCAAGGAAAGCTGTGATAAACCTAGACAGCATATTAAGTAGAAGAGGTATCACTTTGCCGATAAAGGTCCATATATAGTCAAAGCTATGGTGTTTCCAGTAGTCATGTATGGATGTGAGAGTTGGACCATAAAGAAGGCTGAGCGCTAAGGAATGGGTGCTTTCAAACTGTGGTTCTGGAGAAGATTCTTGAGAGTCCCCTGGACTGCAAGGGCATCAAATCAGTCAATCCTAAAGGAAATCAACTCTGAATATTCATTGCCAGGACTGATGCTGAAGCTGAAGCTCCAATACTTTGGCTGTGTGATGTGAAGAGCTGACTCATTGGAAACGACCCTGATACTGCGAAAGATTGACAGCAAGAGGAGAAAGGAGACGACAGAGGACGAGATGGCTGGATGGCATCATTGACTCAATGGACATGAGTCTGAGCAAACTCAGGAGACAGTGAAGGACAGAGAGGCCTGGCATGCTGCAGTCCATGGGGTCACATAGTCAGACATGACTTAGCAACTGAACACCAACTTGGGCTTCTTATGAAGCTTAAAATAACTTTGGATGAAGAGAATAATTGCATTTTGAGGTGAGATGAACAATCAGTTCTAATTGTTGCCTTGCCAATCTTTGCCTGACTTTGTTGAGATTAGTGTCAAAGCCACAAGAGGAACATACAAAAGAATTAAGTGTATCCCAGAATATGAATCATGACTGTCCTTAGCAAAAGCTCATTTATTCTGAATGAATTGATAGATAAGTTGTCTTATTTTGATCTGAGCTGAACTAAAGCTTACTGTTTTAAGGTATATGAAGGTAAGCTTGCTTAACAAATTATTAATACAAATGATATTGCAGATGTTTAACTTACTTAAAAGTACTCTTTCCATGACATTTGCACATTAATGAGTTAAACTGATCCTGTTAATTACCAATGAGTCATTTAATGTGTTATAAATATATATATGAGTGCATTTTCACACAGTAAAATCCTATTTATGATAAATGTGTGCCTCTATAAATATAAAAATGCATCCTTATTCTAGCTGGAAGTATATTCCAGTTTTGTCTCAACAGAAAACTTAATTTTCTACCCAGTTTTAAGTCTTTGATTAATAGTATCATCTAGTCCTGCTTTCTTTCTTACTTCTAATGAACACCTAAATCTTTAATTTAGAAATGACCTGTTAACCTGTAAGTTACCTCCAGACCTCTTCAAAGAAGTATGCGGCTTGGACTAGTTTCAGAAAACCCATACAATGGAAATTAGTTCTGATTCTGTTATTAATTAACTATCAAATCTCCACAAAATCCCTTTGTAAAATATCAGATACTTACAGAGACTGAACTGGACAAGCTTTTGAAGTTTCTGTCAACTCTAAGGTTCATGGCCATTATTAAGTCTTAAATTAACAATGACCCAACTTTTCAAATGTGGTGTGTAGAGAAAGCCTCCCTAAATTAAATAACTGGAATTCATAAGCATCTATTTATTTAATGTCATGTTAATAAGGCTTATTAAAAAGTATATGGTACAGAAAGACCATACCATTTTCTATAACATACAACAATCTAAACAGAACTTTTACAATAACATTTTTCTAGAGATTATTATACTAAGTGAAGTCAGACAGAGAAAGACAAATATGTGATACCACTTATATGTGGGCTTCCTTGGTGGCTCAGATGTTAAAGAATCTGTGTGCAATGCAGGAGACCTGGGTTCAATTCCTGGGTCGGGAAGATCCCCTGGAGGAGGGCATGACAACCCACTCCAGTATTCTTGCCTGGACCATCCCCATGACAGAGGTGCCTGGGGGGTTACAGTCCATGGGGCCGCAAAGAGTTGGGACATGACTGAATGGCTAGGCACAGCACAGCACATCACTTATATGTGGAATCTCAAATAATACAAATGAACTTATTTACAAAACAGACTGACAGACATAGAAAATAATCTTAAGGTTACCAAAGGGGAAAGGGATAAATTGGGAATTTGGGTTTAACAGATGCAAACTGCAATTTATAAAATAGATAAACAAGGACCTAGTATATAGCACAGGGAAATATATTCACTATCTTGTAATAACCTATAAAGGAAAAGAATCTGAAAAAGTTTATATAATTGAATCACTTTGCTGTATACCTTGAAACACTGTAAATTGACTATACTTCACTTAAAAACATCTTTCTAATTTAAAAATAAATGCATATTGGCTGTTGAAAATTTGCAAAATAAAGCTAAAGGCAAGAATTTCACTACCAACCCCTACAGTCATGTTTTAAATTTACACACTTGTGTCCTTTCTATGAGTATGTATTAATAAACTGTTATACGAATGAAAATAGTTTTATGAGCTGTTTCATTTCCCTCCTAATAGTATCATTAAAAGTATGCATTTTTAAAAGATAACCTTAACTTTCACCTCTAGTCATGATGGAGTAATGATGTCACCAGATTTGCCTGACAGGAAATGATTAGAAAACAGGACTAAATACTCTAAAAAATTAATAAACAAAAGCCTCAGTTAAATAGAATTGGAAGATCAGCAGGGGAAGCTCTCTGCCCTGGTTCAAGACCAGAGCCAATGGGAAGAAGGAGTCCTAACTGGCAAGCACTCAGCCAATGAAAAGCCACGGACCCTGTTTGCACAGCCCTCCCGACTTCTGACTTCCTATTTTCTATTAAAAGCACTCTCCTTTCCTTGCCATGTGGGGACTTGCAGGTGGCTCACCATATTTTCAGATCCCAAATTGCAATTCTTTGCTGACCCCAAATAAATACATCTTTGCTGGAGGAATTTCTGACAGTTGATTTGTCTCAGTCAACAGCATGAGACACTTGTTTACAGCCCTGAACAGCAAGCAGCACAAATGCACGACTTCAGACGGGAGGGCAGACAAGCCTCACATTACCCTGGGTTCTGGCTGCAGGCACTTCCCAGGCTACGTGCAAGGAAGCGTGATCTAAGCAGAGTGAGTCTCACACAGCAGAGAAATGAGCGTGTGGGGAAGCCAACGTGCTGGGATTTATAAGGCAGAGCCACCAGAAAGGAAAGCAATACTTTAAAAAAATCCAAAAATCACACCAGAGGAGACTCTTGAATCTTTGGCAGGATACTAAAAAGAGATTCTAAAAAGATAAGCCTAATAGAGCTAAACTATCTTTAAAGACTACTATAGAACCTTCCTAATACGGCTTAGAAATAAACCTCAAAAATTGGGATGATCCACAAGTAAGTTAAGGACTTGCCTGGTGGTTCAGACAGTAAAGAACCCACCCACAATGTGGGAGACCTGGGTTCGGTCCCTAGGTTGGGAAGATCCTCTGGAGAAGGGCATGGCAACTCACTCCAGGATTGTTGCCAGGAGAATCCCCATGGACAGAGGAGACTGGCGGGCTGCAGTCCATGGGGCCGTAGAGTCGGACATGACTGAGCAATTGAGCACAAGTGAGTTAAAGAAGGCTGAGCGCCAAAGAACTGATGCCTTTGAACTGTGGGCTGGAGAAGACTCTTGAGAGTTCCCTGGATAGCAAGGCCATCAAATCAGTCAGTCCTAAAGGAAATCAACCCTGAATATTCATTGCAAGGACTGATGCTGAAGCTGAAGCTCCAATATTTGTCTACCTGATGCAAAGAGCTGACTCATTGGAAAAGACCCTGATGCTGGGAAGGATTGAGGGCAAAAGAAGAAGCGGGCAGCAAAGGACAAGATGGTGACATAGATGATGACATACAGGTGACAAGATGGCATCACAGACTCAATGGATATGAATTTGAGCAAACTTTGGGAGATAGTAAAGGACAGGGAAGCCTAGCCTGCTGCAGTCCACAGGGGTCACAAAGAGTCAGACATGACTTAGTGACCGAACAGAACAGAACAGGACAGACCAGTAAGTTATAATACATAGCTACCAAACAAACAAAAACCATCTAGATATTTAAAAGGGAACAACAAACAGGTCAAAACATTCAAATGTCAACCATCTAATCCAAAAACTGCTAGATACGTGACATGCATGGGACTCATTTTAGCTTGAAGAAAAATCAGTCACTAGACACAGACACAGAAAGAATGAAAGGAACAGCTTTTATAAATTTCTGTGATTTAAAAAGACAAGATGAACAATTTGGAGGAAAATAAAATATTTAAAATAACCAAATGAAAATTCTAGAGCTGAATAAGTGCAGGCTCAAGTCAAATATATGCTGGATGGGATTAATAGGTGATTAGATGTTTTGAAATAAAAGATCAGTTAAAGATTTTATTATAGCCCTTAACCAAACTGGAGCACAAAGAAAGGAAAAAGGAAAACTGGAAAAAATAATGAATAGAGCATTAGTAACTTTTAGAACAATGTCAAGTCTTCTAACATGTTACTTCTCACATCAGGAATAAAAGATGGGGCATCACTACAGACCCTATGGACATGTAAAGGATAAGAGATTTTATTAACAAGTTTATTCCAATAAATTTGACAACTTAGATAAATGGATTTCTTGAAAAATACAAATTACACAAACTGGAAGAGAAAATATTGAAATTCTCACTAGCTACATACCTAAGAAAAAAATGAATTCATAGTATGAACTTTCTTTCAAAATAACTTCTGGTCCAGGTGGATTCACTTGTAAACTTATCAAACATTTAAATAATAAATTATACAGATCTTTCATCAACTCTTTCAGAGGATAGAGGAGAAGGAAACATTTGTCAACTCAGTATATCCCAATACTGCAACGAGATCCAACCAGTCCATCCTAAATGAAATAAGTCCGGAATGTTCATTGGAAGGACTGATGTTGAAGCTGAAACTCCAATACTTTGGCCACCTGACATGAAGAACTGACTCATTTGAAAAGACCCTGATGCTGGGAAAGATTGAAGGTGGGAGGAGAAGGGGATGACAGAGGATGAGATGGTTGGATGACATCACTGATTCAGTGGACATGAGTTTGAGTAGATTTTTGGAGTTGGTGATGGACAAGGAGGCCTGGTGTGCTGCAGTCCATGGGGTCACAAAGAGTCAGACATGACTGAACAACTGAACTGAAAACCAGAGAAAGATATTAAAAGAAAAGAAAATATTAACAATACAATTTATGGTTTCAAGACCAGATGGAATTTATCCCATTGATGAAATATTAACATTCAAAACAACCACACATCAATAATTAGTGTATTAAACCATATTATCAGAATAAAGGGGAAATATAAATCAATGAATAAAAACAAAAATAAAAAATTAATGTAGTTCTTTACATTAAACAGAATAAACAGGAAACATAATCATCTAGATGGCTATATGGGCATTTGACAAAATCTAACATCCGCTTAAGATGAAATCTCTAAGTAAACTAAATAAAGGAATTATATCAACCTGATAAGAAGTATCTATTAAAACCAAAAGGTAACCTACATTTAAATATGAATCTCTAATATTAAGAAAAGTAGAAATGTTGTCCTTCAAAGCTGCTATTTAACACATTGCATTGGATGCCCTCCAAAAGTAAGACAAGAACATGAAAAGTCTTTCAGACTGGAAAGTACAGTTCTCATTATTTGTATACAACATGATCATGAATATGTAAGATCTCAAGAAATCTGCATAAGAGTTATTATAACTTTGCTTAGTTGCTCAGTCATGTCTGACTCTTTGCGACCCTATGGACTGTAGCCCACCAGGCTCCTCTGTCCATGAGATTCTCCAGGCAAGAATACTGGAGTGGGTTGCCATTTCCTTCTCCAGGGGATCTTCCCAACCCAGGGATTGAACCCAGGTCTCCTGCATTGCAGGTGGATTCTTCACCATCTGAGCCAGCAGGGAAGCTCATTATAACTAATAAGTGAATTTAGCAAGGTCAAAGCACATGTGGTCAATAGACAAGAGCCATTTTTTTCTGTATCCTATCAACAAACAAATGAAAAATTAAATGTATACAATAATTCCATGTACAAAAGCATCAAAAACATAAAATTCTTAAGGATAAGTTAGGAAAGATGTATAAGAACTCCACAAGGAAAACTATAAACACTGCTGAGAGGAGTTAAAGAAATCTTAAAGAAGTGGTGAACTGCACCCTTTTTAGATACTGGGAGATTATATTGGAGCTGGCCAAAAGGTCTATTTGGATTTTTTGCATAAAATCCTGCGAAGCAAACTTTTTGGCCAGCTCAATGTTAAGATATAGTTTTTCCAAATTAATCCTCAGATTCTATAATTTCAGGGGTTTTTGGGGGGGGGGGTAGAATTGACTGGAAGGACCTTGGATAGCTAAAACAATTTTTAAAAAGGAAAAGAACAAATTTGGATGATTCACACTTTGATTTTTATGATTTATAATAAAGTTACAATAATCAAAATGGTGTAGTATTAGTATAAGATAAAGTATGTAGATCAATAGATCAGAGTAGAGCGTCCTGAAGTAAATTGACACATACTGATTTTCAATAAGTGACCAAGGTAATTTAATGGAGGGAGGAATAGGCCTTTTCAACAAATGAACTTTTACTAATTCACATGGGAAGAAACATCTTTGACCCTTACCTCACACCTTCAGAAAACTAACTAGAAGAGACCGGAGACCTCAATGTGAAAGCTGAAGCCACGAAAATTTTAAAAAGAAACACGGGATATAATCTGTATATCCTCTATATATATCCTATATATATATATATATACATATATATATATATATATAATCTGTATATCCTATATATATAATTCTAGAGTAGGCACAGACTTCCTGGGACACAAAATGATTACCATAAAATGAAAAATTGATAAATTGGTCATCATCACAATAAAAACCTCTTTTATAAAGACAGACACTGTTAAGAATAATGCGAACCATAGACCAGGAAAACATTTGTAGTACATACTGCTCAAAGGGGACTTAAATTGAGGCTACAGAGAGATAGAACTCAATAGTAAGGCACCCAAATTAATAAAAATTATAAAATGAGACAGTAATATATGTGTAATGTTATTTAAAGAACTATCCTTTGTATGTAGAACGACCAGACACAATTTCTCTGGGATCTTTCAAGTTACTGTTTGTTTTTGCTTTTTAAAGTATCCTGATTTTGATAAAATGGGAATCCTATTTATAACTTTTAAATCATTTTTTAAAAATATAGTCTATTATTTCTCTTTACAATAGCTCAGTATAAGCAGTATGTTCAGATGTGTAATCTTCCTTTAGTCTGTATCTTAGGTGAGGATCTGTGTGAGTTGTTAGCATATGAAGTACCCTCATCCAGACTCTGGGCTGTCCCCGGTGGCCCACTGTGTAGAATCCGCTCGCACATGCAGGAGTTGCAGGTTTGCCCTCTGGGTCAAGAAGATCCACTGGAGAAGGGAATGGCAACCCACTCCAGTATTCCTGCCTGTCGAGTTTCGTGGACAGAAGAGCCTGGTGGGATACAGTTTACGGGATCTCAGAGAGTAGGACATAACTTAGTGACTAAACAACAGCAATCCGGAATGTACAAGGTGCTTAGTTTGCTCTTGACAATCAAGAATCTACAACACAGGGGAGTCCAGAGCAACTATTTTAAGTGTGAATGACTGAATAAGAAGGCTTGTCAATTAGATAAAGGATATTATAAATAACTGGACAACTGAGCAGTATTCAAGACGTCATTGGCTAGAAACACAATATAGTTAGTTATCTACATCTTTGCAAGAACAAAATATGAAAATAGCAAGTTCAGCAGTCTAGCACCTTTAGAGAAAAACTGGTTTTGACTCCTTCCATCTAGGAGAGGATGAACAACAAGAGGTCTGCTTGTCCTGCCTAAAGAATCATGTTGCTTCCACCTTGTGGTAAGCTTTATTGCCAAGTGGTTATTGGAATGCCTGCAAAGCCAGAAAGCAAAGGGCTTGCCCATCTCCTAGAGCTGGCCTTATGATTATTTGGGGGCTGTTTGATAATAAATGTTTGCATTCATAGCAAGTTCCTGCTTAGTGTTTGGGTCCGTAACATCATTATAGGTGGTGAGGATGAGGGCAAAAGGGCACATGGTCCCCACTTGCTTCCAAGGGTCACAGGCTACTGACATTTATCAAAGAATCTACAACTGGGGACCATCAAAGTGGCTTAGGGTTTTCAACAGATTTTTTAAAAAACGAAACTAACAAAGGTAGATGATAGAGGTATTTATTTTTTCCCCCCCTCGGAAAGATCCTCTGCAGAAGGGAATGACAACTCCCTCCAGTGTTCTTGCCTGAAGAATTCCATGAACAGCAGAGCCTGGTGGGGTACAGTCTATGGAGCTGCAAAGAATAGGACACAACTTAGAGATTAACAGTAGTTATCCAGGATCTATATGATTTTAAAATATCAAGATTTGGTGAATGAAAGACTATTGATGAAGGTAAAGTTTCTGTGCCATGAATTAAATTGTTGTTTAGTCGCTCAGTTGTGTTTGACTCTTGCAACCCCATGGATGGAGGCACGCCAGGCTCCTCTGTCCATGGGATTTCCCAGGCAACAGTGGAGGGGGTTGCCATTTTCCTTGTCCAGGGGACCTTCCTTACTCTCCTCAAAAATAAGGACTCTTATTAAGGAAATGTTGTTTATGTGTTCTCTTAGGTTCATAAAGAATCATAAAGGTTGATTCTTTATGATTTCTTAACTAAGGTTGATTCTTAACTAAGAATCATAAAGGTTGATTCTTTAACTAAATCCAAGAAGACCTCAAATGGTCATGAGAACTAATTAGCATAATAACATTTTCAAGGGCCCACAATCAAATTTGTGAAATGCAGAAGCTGTTGCCTTTGAAGTTTCCACAAAGAGAATAGAAAGTTGAATTGTCCTAAAACACTCTAAAAAACGTCCTCTAAGACCCTGGATCATGTAACTCTCCAAATGTCTTCCAAGCAATTTGACATGAATGAGGAGAAGGAGAAGAAGTTAAGGAAGGCTTGGCTTTGAGTCTTGGCACACAGGATGACAGTCCATCCAGAGAAATGGGGGCACGGTGGAGCGGCGGGGGAGGGGCTGCAAGGGAGGTGGGGACGGGCGGAGTGGGGGTGCGGGTGGGCCGTTCACACTGACTCCTGACAAGTAACGCTTTCCTCTGGTTATTTTCTAAGGTCACGCGATTTTTTGCCAGTTTTTTTCCTGTAATATTTCTGAAGACAGACAACCTATTCCTGATTTGTCATTTTCTAAACCCATCTATTCCCTTTGTGAAGTCTGGGCAGCACTGGCCCTTTTAAATTCTCTGGCAACTTCCACATTTCCTCAGATACAGAGTGGTTTTGCAATTCCATCTCTAGGTTTTTCCATTATTCTGGTGTATCATTTGTGGCCTAGAGTTTTGAATTCATTTAAAACAATTGTCTCTTTTTATCTTCTTGCCTATTTTGAGCTCTCATCCCCCTTTTAATGAGGTTCATCTCTTTAACAAGATTGCAAGTTCAGACGAATTCCGTTTGGCCTTTGCCCCCTGTCATTTAGTTCAAGTTGGTAATATGGTTGTGTTTCATTTTAGATGCTATTTTCATTTGGCCTGACAGATTATTAGACAGGATTTCGTATGGTCTTGTTAGGGGAGTGTTTGCTGTAAACGACTTTCTTTGTATATTGCAACTTCACGTCATTTAATCATTATTTTAACAGACAGCAGTGCGGTGTTTTCACAGCCACTGGTTAACCAACAAATAAGTCAACCTACGGCCCTTTCTGGGTGGGAGGGAGCCACAGTAATAGCATCATCCTTCTTTTCTGTAATTAAAAGAAAGAGCCATCTTATTATAAGAAAACACAGGGAATCTTTGAAACACCTAACTTCTAATGTTTCTGGAAATTCAACCCATTGAGATGCTTTCCTCCAAATTGAAGAAAAATAAAACTGCTCCTAGGCTGAGGTTTTGGTGTGTCAAGTTTCAGCTTACAATGGATGTTTTATGGCGCACTTAGGGACCACTAAAAATAAGAATGCACGTAGGACTGCTGACACAGCCTCTTTATGGGGCTGCTCCCTCCTGGCACTGATACAATTTTATCCAAGAGCTGGAGCTGATGGGTCCAAGTTTCTCAGTCCCAGAGGGGCAGGATGAAAACGTGAGAGAAGAAAGTGCTTTTTATTGGTAACACTCTCAATTTGTTAGTAGATTTGTTAATGAATATATCTTCCCAAAAATATACTCTCAGTATGTAAGGGATTTCTAAGTCAGTTTTGAGGTTCAAAACAGGATTGTTTAGGTAGTGATATTTTGAAACCATGAATTAAAAGAAATAACTAAAGGAAATCTACCTTTGCTTGCTATTTTTTTTTTAAATGAAATGATAGTTCAGAAATAGAGTGAATACCTTAATTGTAACATTGCAAACTTTCCCTTGCTTCATTTTCTGTTTTCTATTCCTCGGAAGTAGGTGAGTTAGTTTAAGAAAGAGCAGCTAGTAATTGTTATTACCAAGACAGAAATATCAGCTTTGATCTGGACAATGTGTTTTTTTTATTATTATTTTACTAGTAATAAAAGGACATAAGATTTGGAAATTTCACTTTCTTGGAATCAAAAGAAGAGTATTAAACTACAGAGTGCGTAAAACTTTTAAATTAAAATGTCAAAGGTCTATACATGATAGTTTAATTGTAACTCACACAAAATAGGATTTAATCATGAGGAAATACTTTATTATTTAAAATATATACATCTTTATTCATGAGAAAACACTGCATTATGCACTTCTACTTAAAGTTATAATCAATGTCATTTTGAAGATCATGCATTATGTTAGCTTTCTATGGCTTCCGTAATTACTACAAAGATAGTGGCTTAAAAGAACATTTTTACAGCCAGCCAGTTTGCCTGCAAAGACCAGGCCTCACAGACAGTCACCCTGGCCAGCCCCACCCACCAATGCGCCTGCAGCAACCACGAAGCACCACTGAAGGAGGGTGTTTGTGATCCACACAGGGAGACTCTGGAGTGCCTGGGTCTGGTGACTGTGGGGGCTGGCTCTCCTGAGCCCCACAGAAAACCTTCTACATAAACCCACTCCTTCAAAAATAGGAGATGTAGCTGAACTATTGAATACACAGAAATAAGCACACAGAATGGGCAGAATGAGGGGACAAAGAAATGTTTCAAACAAAAGGGCAAGACAACCCAAGAGAAGAAGAACTAAACAAAATAATGATACATAATCTCCAAAAAGATATCCTGGAGAAGGAAATGTCTACCTACTCCAGTATTCTTGCCTGGGAAATCCCATGGACAGAGAAGCTTAGTGGGCTATGGTCTGTAGGGTTGCCAAGTCAGGCGCAATTTAGCGACTTAGCCTGCATGCAATGTCCTAATAAAGGGGTCAAAATAATGGTCATAAATATGCTCACTGAGCTTGGGTGAAGAATGGATAAACATGGTAAGATCTTGAACCAAGAGTTAAAAAAAAGAACCAATAAGAGTTGGAGAATACCATAACTGAAATGAAAAGTACACTACATGGAATCAACGGCAGTTAGATAATGCAGAAGAATGGATCAGTGATCTCGAAGAAAGGGTAGAGGAAATCACCAAATTGCAAAGCAAAAAAGAAGAAAAGGGGATAGTTTAAAGCAATGATCCCCAACTTTTTTGACACCAGGGACGAGTTTCAAGGAAGACAGTTTTTTCCCATGGACTGGGGAGGGGGATGGTTTCAGAATGATTCAAGCATATTACATTTATTGTGCACTTTATTTCTATTATTATTTTATCAGCTCCACCTCAGATCATCAGAAGTTAGATCCTGGAGGTTGGAGACCCTGGCTTAAAGGATCTCTGGAATAACATCAAGCACACTAACATTCTTATTATAGGGTTCCTTGAAGGAGGAGAGAGAGAGAAAAGGACAGGAGACTTATTTTGAGAAATAATGGCTGAAAACTTTCCTAACTTGGTAAAGGAAGCAGGCATCCAAGTCCAGGAAACAGAAACATTATAATTAAAACTTCAAAGTTAAACATAAAGAGATATTCTTAAAACCAACAAGAGAAAAATAACTAGTTAAGTACAAGGAAACCTCCATAAAATCATCAGCTGATTTTTAAGCAGAAACTTTACAGAGCAGAAGGGAGTAGCACAATATATTCTAAGTACTGAAAAGAGAAAATGTGCAAGAGTAGTCTATGCTGAAAGGTTATCATACAAAGCTTAAAAAAATATAAAGAGTTTTAAATGCTTTATGGAGACACAAAAGACCCCGGATAGCCAAAGCAATACAGAGAGAGAAAAATGGAGCTGGAAGAATCAGGCTCCCTGATTTCAGGCTATACTACAAAGCTACTGTCCTCAGAACAATATGGTACTGGCACAAAAAAAACAGAAATATACATCAATGGAACAGGATAGACAGCCCAGATCTAAACTTACACACCTATGGTCAATTAATCTATAACAAAGAAAGCAAGACAATACAATGGAGAAAAGACAGTATCATCAATAAATGGTTCTGGGAAAACTGGACTTATACACGTTAAAAAATTAAAGTAGAACATTCTTTAATACCATACACAAAAATGAACTCAAAATGGATTATGGGGCTAAATCTAAGACCTGGCACTATATAACTTTTAGAGGAAAATATAGGCAGAACACACTTTGATGTAAATCACAGCAGTATCTTTTTCAATCCATCTCTTAGAGTAATGGAAATGAAAACAAAAATAAACAAATGGGACCTAGTTAAATTTACAAGCTTTTGCAGAGCAAAGGAAACCATAAAAAAATTAAAAGACAACCCACAGCATGGGAGGAAACATTTGCAAACAATGCAACAGAAAATGGATTAATCTCCAGATTTTACATACAGCTCATGCAGGTCAAAATTTAAAAAAAAAAAAACCAAATAACCCGATCCAAAATTAGGCAGAAGACCAGAATAAATATTTAACAACAACAACAACAACAACATACAGATGGCCAACAGGCACACAAAAAGATGCTCAGCATCTCTAATTATTGGAGAAATGCAAATCAAAACTCCCATGAACTATCACCTCACACCAGTCAGACTGTCCATCATAAAATGTCTCCAGATAAATGCTGGAGAGGACACGGAGTGAAGGGAACCCTCCTACACAGTTGGTGGGGATGTAAATCAGCGCATCTACTATGGAGATCAGTGCAGAATTTCCTTATAAAGCTAAAAATAAAGCTGTCATATGATCCAGCAATCCCACTCCTGGGCATATATCTGGAGAAAATCATAATTCAAAAAGATACATGCACCCAGTTGTTCACCACAGCACTATTATAATAACTAAGACATGGAAGCAACTTAGATGTCCATTAACAGAGGAATGGATAAAGATGTGGAATATTACTGGAATATTACTCAGCCATAAAAAAGAATGAAATAATGCCATTTGCAACAACATCAATAGACCTAGAAATTATCATACTTCCTGAAGTGAGATGGAGAAAGACAAATATCATATGATTTTGCTTACATGTGGAATGTAAAAATAAATTATACAAATGAACTTATTTATAAACAGGAACACAGATTTGAACGCTGAGCAAATTCCACAAAACAACTTCTGAATGCTGGCAGAGGACATCAGGCACCCAGAAAGGCAGCCCATTGTCTTCGAAAGGAGGTAGCACAAAATATAAAAGATAAAAAGAGAGACAAAAGAGGTAGAGACGGAGATTCGTCCCGGGAAGGGAGTCTTTTTTAAGACTCTCTCTTCTCTTTTTTAAGAGAAGTTTCCAGACACCAAGAAACATTCTCACTGGCAGGTCTGTGGCAAGTCTTGAGGGCAACATAACCGGGAGGAAAAATAAATAAATATATAATTAAACCCCACAGATTCCATGCCTAATGGGAGCTCCCAGTGGAGAAGCCGCCCAGACGCTGGCGTCTGCCACTAGCAAGTGGGGGCTGGACAGGGAGGCGTGGGCTGCATTGCTTAGGGTAAGGAGCACCCCGAGGGCAATCTGAGGGAGCTAACATGAGACGGCAACCCGGACTGTGGGAGAGCTGCCCCGTGAAAAGCCCTAACCTAAGACACTGCCAGGCCTGCTCACAGAACAAAGGACTGAGCAGAGCCAGCCAGCTGCAGACTGGCCCATGCCTCGCAGGAGACAGACAGGTGGGGACGGCCAGAGCCAGAAGGGGGCAATCGCGGCCCAGAGAGGCATCCTCTACCAAACTGCAAGCAGGCTTCGCGTCTAACCAAGACTTCTTGGGATTCTGGACAGTCGACATCTGCTGGGAGGGTCGCAGCCAGAGATCAGCTCCCCAGAAGAGACACATGGGATGCCTCAGAAGGCGTGCCGGTTGTCCACCCAGAAAACCAAGTGGCTGGGACGGGGGAGGTGAGAAGACGCACCCTCCAACTGGGGGCGACTGCGCTCACCAAGTACCTGGTCACGAGAGCTGCTCGGACCTGGGACGGGCACAAAACGCAGGCCCAGCCGAGTCTGCGCCTTTGTGGAGTACCCCAGAACCTGAACCTGAGCAGTTTAGACCTGGGAAGTGCATGCAACCCAGTGCCCACCTCAGACAGTCCCCAGCAGAGCAACCTAGAGCCTGAGAAGTGTAGACCATGAAAGCGCACACGCCATGAGTGGGGCAAACCCAGTGTGGCCGAGACCCTGCGAGCGCTCCCCACACACGCCGGTGATGATTGTCTGCAGCGTTCCTCCCTCCCCACAGCGCGACTGAACAAGCGAGCCTAAAAGAGTGACCGCCATCGCCCTCTTCTGTCAGGGTGGAAAAGAGACGCTGAAGAGACCAGCAAACAGAAGAAGCTAAAATAAACAGAGCGCTTTGAAAGTGACAGGTGCAATATAACACCCTGTATACATCACTGTTTGGGGGTGATGTAGCACCGACTACATAGGAAGGGGCCTATAGACCTTGAGAAGTATAAGCCGGATCAAGAAACTATCTGAAAATGAACTGACCCCACACTGTCCGCAACACCAGAGAAAGTCCTAGATATATTTTTACTATTATCATTTTTTTAAATTTTTAAAATTAAAAAAAAATTAAAGCCCTCTATTACTCCTTTAATTTTCATTTTTATAACCTACTATTACCTTGCCAAAAAAAGACCCCATTTTTAAAGCAAACTTCATGTATATATTTTATAATTTTTGTGACTTTGTTTTGTTTTTTTAATATTGTGTTTTTGAGAATCTAACCTCTACTCTAGATTTTTAATCTTTGTTTTTTGGTATTTGTTATCAATTTTGTACCTTTAAGAACCCAATCTTTGGTACCCAGTTTTACGTGGGAGTGAGATTACTGGCTTGATTACTCTGTTCCCCTTTTGACCCTCCTTTTTCTCCACCAGGTCACCTCTATCTCCTCCCTCCCCCTTCTCTTCTCGACCCAACTCTGTGAGTCTCTCTGTGTTCTGAGCTGTGGAGAACACTTAGGGAACTGATTACTGGCTGGATCTCTCTCCTTTGGATTCCCCCTTTTATCCTCCTGGCCACCTCTGTCTCCTTCCTCCCTCTTCTCTTCTTTGTGTAACTCCGTGAACATCTCTGAGGGATCCAGACTGTGGAGAGCACGTAGGGAATTGATTACTGGCTAGACTGCTCTCGCCCCTTTTGATTCCCCCCTTTCTCCTCCTGGCCACCTCTATCTCCCTCCTCCCTCTTCTCTTCTCCATGTAACTCTGTGAACCCCTCCAGGTGTCCCTCACTGTGGAAACCTGAGAACACCGGAGAACTCCTGACTCCAGGGAACATTAATTGATAAGAGCTAATCAAATGCCTTCATACCTACACTGAAACCAAGCACCACCCAAGAGCCAACTAGTTTCAGAGCAACATACCACGCAAATTCTCCAGCAACACAGGAACATGGCCCTGAGCTTCAATATACAGGCTGCCCAAAGTCACACAAAACCCATAGACATCTCAAAACTCACTACTGGAACATCATTGCACTCCAGAGAGAAGAAATCCAGCTCCACCCACCAGAACACCTACACAAGCTTCCCTAACCCGGAAACCTTGACAAGCCACCCGTCCAACCCCACCCACAGTGAGGAACCTCCACAATAAAGAGGAACCACAAACTGCCAGAATACAGAAAGACTGCCCCAAACACAGTGATGTAAACAAGATGAAAAGGTAGAGAAATACCCAGCAGGTAAAGGAACATGATAAATGCCCACCAAACCAAACAAAAGAGGAGGAGATAAGGAGTCTACCTGAAAAATAATTCAGAATAATGATAGTGAAAATGACCCAAAATCCTGAAAACAAATTGGAGTTATAGATAAATAGCCTGGAGTCAAGGATCGAGAATATGCAAGAAATGTTTAACAAAGACCTAGAAGAAATAAAAAAGAGTCAATATATAATGAATAATGGAATAAATGAGATCAAAAACACTCTGGAGGGAACCAACAGTAGAATAATGGAGGCAGAAGATAGGATAAGTGAGGTAGAAGATAGAATGGTAGAAATAAATGAAGCAGAGAGGAAAAAAGAAAAAAGAATTAAAAGAAATGAGGACAACCTCAGAGACCTCTGGGACAATGTTAAACACCCCAACATTTGAATCATAGGAGTCCCAGAAGAAGAAGACAAAAAGAAAGACCATGAGAAAATACTTGAGGAGATAATAGTTGAAAACTTCCCTAAAATGGGGAAGGAAATAGCCACCCAAGTCCAAGAAACCCAGAGAGTCCCAAACAGGATGAACCCAAGGCGAAACACCCCAAGACACATATTAATCACATTAACAAAGATCAAACACAAAGAACAAATATTAAAAGCAGCAAGGGAAAAACAACAAATAGCTCACAAGGGGATTCCCATAAGGATAACAGCTGATCTTCCAATAGAAACTCTTCAGGCCAGAAGGGAATGGCAGGACACACTTAAAGTGATGGAAGAGAAAAACCTACAACCCAGATTACTGTACCCAGCAAGGATCTCATTCAAATATGAAGGAGAAATCAAAAGTTTTACAGACAAGCAAAAGCTGAGAGAATTCAGCACCACCAAAACAGTTCTCCAACAAATGCTAAAGGATCTTCTCTAGACAGGGAACACAGAAAGGGTGTATAAACTCAAACCCAAAACAATAAAGTAAATGGCAATGGGATCATGCTTATCAATAATTACTTTAAATGTAAATAGGTTGAGTGCCCCAACCAAAAGACAAAGACTGGCTGAATGGATACAAAAACAAGACCCCTATATAGTTGTCTACAAGAGACCCACCTCGAAACAAGGGACACATACAGACTGAAAGTGAAGGGCTGGAAAAAGATATTCCATGAAACAGAGACCAAAAGAAAGCAGGAGTAGCATTACTCATATCAGATAAAATAGACTTTAAAACAAAGGCTGTGAAAAGAGACAAAGATGGACACTACATAATGATCAGAGGATCAATCCAAGGAGAAGATATAACAATTATAAATATACATGCACCCAACATAGGAGCACTGCAATATAAGGCAAATGCTAACAAATATGAAAGGGGAAATTAACAATAACACAATAATAGTGAGAGACTTTAACACCCCACTCACACCTATGGATAGATCAACTAAACAGAAAATTAACAAGGCAACACAAACTTTAAATGATACAATAGATCAGTTAGACCTAACTGATATCTATAGGACATTTCACCCCAAAACAATGAATTTCAACTTTTTCTCAAATGCAGTGGAACCTTCTCCAGTATAGATCACATCCTGGGCCATAAATCTAGCCTTGGTAAATTCAAAAAATTGAAATCATTCCAAGCATCTTTTCTGACCACAATGCAGTAAGATTAGAGATGTCAATTACAGGAGAAAAACTATTAAAAATTCCAACATATGGAGGCTGAACAACACGCTGCTGAATAACCAACAAATCACAGAAGAAATAAAAAAAGAAATCAAAATATGCATAGAAACAAATGAAAATGAAAACACAACAACCCAAAACCTATGGGACACTGAAAAAGCAGTGCTAAGTGGAAGGTTCATAGCAATACAGGCTTACCTCGAGGAACAAGAAAAAAGTCAGATAAATAACCTAACTCTACACCTAAAGAAACTAGAAAAGGAAGAAATGAAAAACTCCAGGGTTAGTAGAAGGAAAGAAATCTTAAAAATTAGGGCAGAAATAAATGCAAAAGAAACAAAAGAGACCATAGCAAAAATCAACAAAGCTAAAAGCTGGTTCTTTGAGAAGATAAATAAAATTGGCAAACCATTAGCCAGACTCATTAAGAAACAAAGGGAGAAGAATCAAATCAACAAAATTAGAAATGAAAATGGGGAAACCACAACAGACAACACAGAAATACACAGGATCATAAGAGACTACTATCAACAACTATATGCCAATAAAATTGACAACTTGGAAGAAATGGACAAATTCTTAGAAAAGTACAACTTTCCAAAACTGAACCAGGAAGAAATAGAAAATCTTAACAGACCCATCACAAGCATGGAAATTGAAACTGTAATCAGAAATCTTCCAGCAAACAAAAGCCCAGGACCAGACGGCTTCACAGCTGAATTCTACCAAAAATTTAGAGAAGAGCTAACACCTATCTTACTCAAACTCTTCCAGAAAATTGTAGAGGAAGGTAAACTTCCAAACTCATTCTGAGGCCACCATCACTTTAATACCAAAACCAGACAAAGATGCCACAAAAAAGAAAACTACAGGCCAATATCACTGATGAACATAACTGCAAAAATCCTTAACAAAATTCTAGCAAATAGAATCCAACAACATATTGAAAAGATCATGCATCATGACCAAGTGGGCTTCATCCCACGGATGCGAGGATTCTTCAATATCCGCAAATCAATCAATGTAATACACCACATTAACAAATTGAAAAATAAAAACCATATGATTATCTCAATAGATACAGAGAAAGCCTTTGACAAAATTCAACATCCATTTATGATAAAAACCCTCCTGAAAGCAGAAATAGAAGGAACATATCTCAACATAATAAAAGCTATATATGACAAACCCACAGCAAACATTATCCTCAATGGTGAAAAATTGAAAGCATTTCCCCTAAAGTCAGGAAAAAGACAAGGGTGCCCACTCTCACCACTACTATTCAACATAGTTTTGGAATTTTTGGCCACAGCAATCAGAGCAGAGAAAGAAATAAAAGGAATCCAGATTGGGAAAGAAGAAGTAAAGCTCTCACTGTTGGCAGATGACACGATCTTCTACACAGAAAACCCTAAAGAATCCACCAGAAAATTACTAAAGCTAATCAATGAATATAGTAAAATTGCAGGATATAAAATTAACACACAGAAATCCCTTGCATTTTTATACATTAACAATGAGAAAACAGAAAGGGAAATTAAGAAACAATCCCTTTCAGCATTGCAATGAAAAGAATGAAATACTTAGGAATATAACTACCTAAAGAAACAAAAGACCTATATATAGAAAACTATAAAACACTGATGAAAGAAATCAAAGAGGACACAAATAAATGGAGAAATATACCATGTTCCTGGATTGGAAGAATCAATACAGTGAAAAAGAGTATACTACAAAAAAACAATCTATAAATTCGATGCAATCTCTATCAAGCTACCAACAGTATTTTTCACAGAACTCAAACAAATAATTTCACAATTTGTATGGAAATACAAAAAACCTTGAATAGCCAAAGCAATCTTGAGAAAGAAGAATGGAACTGGAGGACTCAATCTGCCTGACTTCAGACTCTATTACAAAGCTACAGTCATCAAGACAGTATGGTACTGGCACAAAGACAGAAATATAGATCAATGGAACAAAATAGAAAGCCCAGAGATAAATCCACCCACCTATGGACACCTTATCTTCAACAAAGGAGGAAAGAATATACAATGGAGAAAAGACAATCTCTTTAACAAGTGGTGCTGGGAAAACTGGTCAACCACTTGTAAAAGAATGAAACTAGAACACTTTCTAACACCATACACAAAAATAAACTCAAAATGGATTAAAGATCTAAACGTAAAGCCAGAAACTATAAAACTCCTAGAGGAAAACATAGGCAAAACACTCTCTGACATAAATCACAGCAGGATCCTCTATGACCCACCTCCCAGAATATTGTAAATAAAAGCAAAAATAAACAAATGGAACCTAATTAAACTTAAAAGCTTCTGCACAACAAAGGAAACTATAAGCAAGGTGAAAAGACAGCCTTCAGAATGGGAGAAAATAATAGCAAATGAAGCAACTGACAAAGGATTAATCTCAAAAATATACAAGCAACTCCTACAGCTCAATTCCAGAAAAATAAATGACCCAATCAAAAAATGGGCCAAAGAACTAAACAGACATTTCTCCAGAGAAGACATACAGATGGCTAACAAACACAAGAAAAGATGCTCAACATCACTCATTATCAGAGAAATGCAAATCAAAACCACAATGAGGCACCATTACACGCCAGTCAGGATGGCTGCTATCCAAAAGTCTACAAGCAACAAATGCTGGAGAGGGTGTGGAGGAAAGGGGACCCTCTTACACTGTTGGTGGGAATGCAAACTAGTACAGCCACTATGGAGAACAGTGGGGAGATTCCTTAAAAAACTGGAAATAGAACTGCCATATGACCCAGCAATCCCACTCCTGGGCATACACACCGAGGAAACCAGAATTGAAAGAGACACGTGTACCCCAATGTTCATTGCAGCACTGTTTATAATAGCCAGGACATGGGAGCAACCTAGATGCCCATCAGCAGATGAATGGATAAGAAAGCTGTCATACATATACACAATGTAATATTACTCAGCCATTAAAAAGAATACATTTGAATTAGTTCTAATGAGGTGGATGAAACTGGAGCCTATTATACAGAGTGAAGTAAGCCAGAAAGAAAAACACCAATACAGTATGCTGCTAAGTCACTTCAGTCGTGTCCGACTCTGTGTGACCCCACAGATGGCAGCCCACCAGGCTCTGCTGCCCCTGGGATTCTCCAGGCAAGAACACTGGAGTGGGCTGCCATTTCCTTCTCCAGTGCGTGAAAGTGAAAAGTGAAAGTGAAGTCGCTCAGTCGTGTCCTACTCTTCCCAACCCCATGGACTGCAGCCCACCAGTCTCCTCCATCCATGGGATTTTCCAGGCAAGAGTACTGGAGTGGGTTGCCATTGCCTTCTCCCCAGTACAGTATCCTAATGCATATATATGGAATTTAGAAAGATGGTAATGATGACCCTATATGCGAGACAGCAAAAGAGACACAGATGTATAGAACAGTCTTTTGGACTCTGTGGGAGAGGGCGAGGGTAGGATGATTTGGGAGAATGGCATTGAAACATGTATATTATCATATGTGAAATGGATCACCAGTCCAGGTTCAATGCATGAGACAGGGTGCTCCGGGCTGGTGCACTGGGATGACCCAGAGGGATGGGATGGGGAGGGAGGGGGGGCTGTTCAGGATGGGCGCGCATGTACACCTGTGGTGGATTCATGTCAATGTATGGCAAAACCACTACAATTATTGTAAAGTAATTAGCCTCCAATTAAAATAAATAAATTTATATTTAAAAAAACATAATAAAAAATAAACAATAACAATGAAAAAAATATTTTAAAAAACACTTTCTAAAACTAAATTCAGAAGATATAATCACTTCCAATACTTTGACCACCTGATGTGAAGAACTGGCTCATCAGAAAAGACCCTGATGCTGGGAAAGATCGAAGGCAGGAGGAGAAGGGGACAACAGAGGATGAGATGGTTGGATGGCATTACCGACTCGATGGACATGAATTTGAGAAAGCTCGGGAAGTTGGTGATGGACAGGGAAGCCTGGCGTGCTGCAGTCCATGGGGTCACAAAGACTCAGACATGACTGAGTGACTGAACTGAACTGAAACATTTTCAATGAGTGCAATATTTTGAAAGCTTTTTATGTGCTTTTTATTCTGACTTTTTGAGTATGAGACCATCATATTGATTGACATTTGGCTGGGGGAGGGGGTAGAGAGAAGGGTTTTTTCACTCAAAGATGCAAATAAGGGCTTGCCTGGAGGCTCAGTCGTAAGGAATCCATCTGCCAATGCAGGAGACACAGGTTTGATCCCTGACCTGGCAAGACCCCACATGCTGCAGAGCAACAAAGCCTATGCGCCACAACTATTGAGCCTGTGCGCCACGGCTACTGAAGCCTATGCATCCTAGAGCCCATGCTCAACACGAGAAGCCACTGCAATGAGAAGCCTGTCCACTCTAACTAGACAGTACCCCCTGTTTGCCACAGCTAGAGGAAGCACCCGTGCGGCAGCAAAGACCTAGCGCAGCCAAAAATAAACAGATAGATTATTTTTTTAAGGATGCAAAGAGTGATTTCCAGCCTCTAGCATGCAAAATGAGATTATGCAGCAAGAAATAACTTTCAATGTCAGGCATTCCTTTTCAGTGACTATAATCTCCAGGAGAATAGGTATCTTCTGTTTGGTTTATGGCTGCATCCCCTATGAACTGAGCCCAGTAACAGACTCTCAACAAAGAGCAGACATTCAACAAATATTTAGTGGATGAATGAACAAAGGAAGGAGGGAGTTTAATATCTTTATCTCCTCCTTTAATATATCAGCAACCAAGCCTGGAGTTGTTAATTCAACCTGGAGTTGCCAAATTCATGGAATTCTCCCCTAGGGTAGAAAATAAAACCTTCTGTAATAATGAAGACCTGTTCTATCAAAGAAAGAATATGCTGCTGGGAGAGGAGGGGGCAGGAAGGAGGTTTCACCCATATCTCCCCAAGGAGATTATAGAGGAAGAGAAAAGAAGGAGAAAGACCACCAGAATGTGTGCCCTGATTTCTGTGCATTGAACGAGTAAAGACAACACTGAAGGCAGAAGAACATCTGACAGTGTTTTGTTTCAGACTTCTGACAATGATGGCCCTTGTGTGGCTCTCACACCAACTCAAGGAGTTGCTATGTCAATCTGCCAGGGCGATGTGGTCAGACAAAGGTACTACAACTTAGCATTTCTGAGCAATGTTACCTGGTTCTTCTGTGGCACAGATGAGATCAAGAAGTAGCTGCAGGATGACCAAGGAGCCTGGCAGAAGGGGCCCCGTGGTGGGGAGCAAAGTGGAGCTGAAGCAAGGCCTGCAGAGCAAAGGTCAGTTCCCCACGGAACGAGAGTCAGAGCTGACTTCCGAGCACAGAACTGCTGCGGGAGGGGCTGTCTTCCCAGGTGTATTACTTTTCTGTTGCTGTGTAACTAATGACCACCACCTGAGCAGCTTAACACAATACACATGTTTTATCTCATTGTTTCTGTGGTCAACAGTCTAGGCGTGACTTAACTGGGTCCTCTGCTCGGGGGCTCACAGGCTGCAGTCACGGTGTTGGCAGGCTGCATCCTCACGCAAAGGCTCACAGTCAGCTTTCAACCTCACTCAAGGGGTTGGCAGAATTCATTTCATTTTGGCTACAAAATAAAGAGCCCTGAGCGAGTTTTTTTCTGGAAAAAAGAAAAAAAACCAAACCAAAACAAGAATACACAGATTCAGAAAACAAGCTTATGGCTACCAAAGGAGAAAACTTTGTATAGTAGTAGTCTGTATATTTTGATGTATACAGACAACTATGTTTAAAATAACCAACAAGGATCTACTGTACAATATAGGGACTCGGCTCAATATTCTGCAATAAATTAAATGGGAAAGGAATCTGAAAACATAGATATGTGTATATGTATAATTGAATCATTTTACTATACACCTGACACTAATACAACACTGTTAATCAACTATACTCCAATATAAAATAAAAATAAAAAAACTTAAAAACCAAG
Source organism: Odocoileus virginianus (assembly GCF_023699985.2). Classification (NCBI taxonomy): domain Eukaryota; kingdom Metazoa; phylum Chordata; class Mammalia; order Artiodactyla; family Cervidae; genus Odocoileus; species Odocoileus virginianus. Next base: position 2,516,122 of record NC_069684.1, read on the forward strand.
GGTGGTCTATCCAGAAAGGCTATTACACAGAGTTAAAGGAAATATACGGAGTTTTCCAGCAGAGTATCAGTTATATGATTTTATCACCACTAAATCGGTCATATAAGAAATGTTAAAGGGTTTTCTTTAAGCAGAAATAAAGAGGCCATAGTTAGAAATAATAAAATATATGAAAGGAAAAATCTCACCAGTAAAAGCAAACAGACAGTAAAGGTAGTGGATCAACTGTCTACAAAGCTAATATAAAGGTTAAAAGACAAAAGTAGCAAAATCAGCTGTAACTACAATAATTAGTTAAAGGGTACACAAAAATATAAAGATGTAAACTATAACATCAAAAGTGTAAAATACAAGGAGGGAGACATGAAAATACAATGTTTTTAGAATGTGTTCATACTTCAGGTTGAAATAGACTAATACATACATCGATTATTATACATGAACCTCATACAAACAATAAACACAAAACCTATAACAGATACACAAAAATAAAGAGAAATCCAAACACATTAAAGAAAGTCATTACATCAAAAAAGGAGAGAGCAAGAAAATAAAAAAGGAACAGAGAAAATTACAAAAATAACCAGAAAATAGTTAACAAAATGGCAATAAGTACAAATTTATCAATAATTACCTTAAATGTAAATGGAATGTGTGCATGTATGCTCTGCCACTCAGTCATGTCTGACTGTGTGACCCCATGGACTGTAGCCCATCAAGCTCCTCTGTTCATGGGATTTCCCAGGTAAGATACAGGATTGGTTTGCTATTTCTTTCTCCAGGGGATCTTCCCAACCCAGGGATCGAATCCACGTCTCCTGCATCGGCAGGCAGACTCTTTACCACCAAGCCACCTGGGAAGCCCAGATAAATGGAATAAATGGTCCAATTAATAATCACAGGGTGGCTGACTGGATTAAGAAAGAAAAGCATGACCCATATATATGTTGCTTAAAAGATTCACTACAAATCTAAAGACCCATACAGACTGAAAATAAAGGCATGGGAAAAATATCCCATGCACATAGAAGCAAAAAGTTGGAGTCGTAATACTTGGACAAAATAGACTGTAAACAAAGGCTATAACTAGGGACAAAAAAGGACATTACATAATGATAAATGGATTAATCCAACAATTAGACATAACAATTATAAATACTCAATCACCCAATATCAGAAAATCTACACATATAAAGGAAATATTAACAGACATAAAAAGAGAAATTGAAAACAATAATACCCCGTTTACAGTGATGGATAAGATTCTCCAGGCAGAAAATTAATAAGGAAACACTGGCCAACTACCCAGGTGGCTCAGTGGTAAAGAATCCATCTGCAATGCAGGAGCCACGGGAGTTGTGGGTTTGGTCCCCAGGTCCGGAAGATCCCCTGGAGGAGGGCATGACAACCTTCTCCAGTATTCTTGCCAGGAGAATCCTATGGACAGAGGAGCCTGGTTGGCTGCAGTCCATAGGGTCACAAAGAGTCGGACGGCACTGAAGTGACTTGACATGGCCTTAAATCACATATTGCACCAAATGAACTTTATATCTATCTATATATACACACATATCTATATCTATATATGTGTGTGTATACATACAGAACATTCCATCCCCAGACACCAGATTACACATTCTTTTCAAGTACACATGAGACATTCACAAGTACAGATCAACTATTAGGTTGCAATACAAGTCCCAAGAAATTTAAAAAGACTGAAATTATATCAAGCATCTTTTATGACGATAACAGTATAAAACTAGAAAACAACTACAAGCAGAAAACTCAAAAAAGCGCAAACCCTTGGAGGCTAAGCAATATACTACTGAATAATCAATGAGTCAACAAATAAATCAAAGAGAAAATTTAAAAATGCCTTAAGAAAAATGAAAACACAGCCTTCCAAAATATGTAGGACACAGCAAAAGCAGTTCAAACAGGGAAGTTTATAGTGACATAAATCTACTTCAAAAAAGAAGAAAAATCTCTAATAAACCATCTTACCTGATAATTAAAGGAACTAGAAAAAGAATAAAAAGGCAAAACCCAAAAGAAGGAAATAAGAAATATCAGAATGGAAATAAATGAAACACAGAGTAAAAAAGTGAAAAGATCAATGAAACTTAAGAGATGATTCTTTGAAAAGATAAAATTGGCAAACTTTTTTAACAGACTCACCAAGAATAAAAGGGCTAAAAGCTAAAATTAGACATGAAACAGAAGTTACAACTAATACCATAGAAATACAAATATCACAAGACTGCTACAAATAGTTATATGCCGAAAACTTGGAAAAGCTAGGGGGAAAAATGTTCTAGAAACACACAAGACTGAGAGAGAAATAGAAAATGTGAATAGTGCTTTTACTAGTTATGAAATTAAATCAGTAATCAAAAAACAAAAGTCCAGGTCAAGATGGCTTCCCAGGTGAATTTCACAAAATAATTATTAATACAGAAGAATTGATACCTATCCTCAAACTCTTCCAAAAAGTTGAAGGAAAAGAAAAACTTCTAAACTACTGTTATGAGGTCAGCATTACCATGATACCAAAAATAGACAAAAATACTACAAAAACACAAAGAAAATTACAGGCCAATACCCTTGATGAACACAGATGGAAAAATCCTCTAACAAATATTAGCAAACTGAATTCAATAATATAAAAAATATCATTCAAGAATGCAAGGAGAGTTGACCATTTGAATATCAATCAACAGGATATACCACATTAGCAAAATAAATGATAAAAATCATGAGCATCTCAATAGAAGCAGAAAGCACTTTTCACAAAATTCAATACCATTTATGATAAAAGCTCTGAAAGTTAGTATAGAGGAAACATATCTCATCACAATAAAGGTCATTTATGACAAACCCACAGCTACCATCATACTCAACAATGAAAAATTGAAAGCTTTTCTTTCAAAACCAGAAATAAGGCAAGGATGCCCACTCTTACCACTTCTAACTTCTTACTGGAAGTCCAAGCCACAAGAGTTTTAAAAGAAAAAGAAATAAAAGCATGCATACTGGAAGGAAGAAGTAAAACTAACACTGTTGGCAGATGACATATTATATACAGAAAACCCTAAAGACTCCACTAAAAAACTATTAGAATAAGTGAATTCAGTAAAGTCAGAGTACAAAAGTAATACACAGAAATGTGTTGCATCTTTATACACTAATAACAAACTACCGGAAAGAGAAATCAAGAAAATGATTCTATTTACAATTGCATTCAAAAGAATAAAATACCTCAGAATAAGTTTAACTAAGGAGGTAAAAGAGCTATACTTAGAAAACCATAAGATTCTGATTAAATAAATGAAAGGTGACACACATAAATGGAAAGATATATGGTGCTAATGGACTGGTAGAATTTATATTGTTAAAATATTTATACTACACAAAGCAAATACAATGAAGATTTGATGCAATATCTTTCAGTAGCATTTTCACAGGAGTGGAACAAATAATCCTAATATTTGTACAGAATCACAAAAGATCCCCAAAAGCCAAACAATCTTGAGAAAGAAGTAGAAAACTGGAGGTATCACGTGCTCTGAATTCAAGTTATATTACATACAAAGCTACAGTAGTCAAACCAATATGGTACTGGCATGGAAACAGACCCAGATCAATGGAACAGAATACAGAGCCCAGAAAAGAACCCTCCCTTATATGGACAATTAATTTATGACAAAGGCAAGAATATACAATAGGGAAAACACACCCTCTTCCATAAATGCATTGTGACAACTGGCAGCTACATGCAAAAGAATGAATCTGGACCATTATTTTATACTGTATACAAAAATGAACTCAAAATGGATTAGACTTGAATGCAGGACCTGAATCAATAAAACTAGAAGAAAGCATAGGTATAGTATGCTCTTTGACATTAGTCTTAGGGATACTTTTTTTTTTTTTTAAGGGATACTTTTTTGAATCTGGCTCTACAATCAAGGGCAACAAAAGCAAAAATAAACAAATGGAATTACATCAAGGTGAAAAGCTTTAGCACAGTGCTGCTTTTGCAACAAAACAAAGGCCACTTACTGAATGGGAGAAGGTATTTGCAAACAATGTGTCTGATAAGAGGGTAATACCCAAAATATAGAAAGAACTCATATAACTTCATACCCAAGATAAACAATATTAAAAATGAGAAGAGGACCAGAACATTTTCCCAAAGACAGAGAGATGGCCAACAGGCCCAGGAAAAGACGTTCAACATCACTAATCAGGGAAATGCAAGTCAAACTGCAGTGAGATACCGTCTCATACCAGCCACCATGGAAAACAGTGTGGAGGTTCTCCTTGCAGATAAAAGGAGAGCTACCATTCAAGCTAGCCACTCCACTCCTGGGTATTCACCTAAGAAAACAAAACATGAACCTGAAAAAGATACATGCACCCGAAGTTCACTGCAGCACTATTTACAATGGCCAAGACCTCAGTGCCCTCTGATGGATGAATGGGTAAAGATGCCATACCCACACACACACACACACACTGTAGGAGACACACACACCCAGCGGGGTATTACTCAGACATAAAAAGAGCGAAATCTTCCCTTTTTTCAACACCACGGGTGTACCTAAAGGGTATTATGCTAAGTGAGATAAGACAAATAGATAAAGACGAATACCATATGATATCACTTATATGTGCAATTAAAAAAAAAAGCAACAGATAATAGATAAAGAGAACAAACTGGTGGTTGTCAGACAGGGGGAAGATTTGGGCAAAACAGGTGACAGGAATTAAGAGGCACAAGCTTCTGGTTATAAGTGAGTCATGGGAATGTAAAATACAGAATATGGAATATAGTCAGTAACACAGTAACAACTTTAAATGGTGACAGATGGTGCTAGACATCACGGTGACCATCTTGCTATGTCTAAATGTGGGACTACCATGGTGTACACTCGTCACTAACACGACTCATGTCAATTGTGGTTCAATTAAAACACACGCGTTTATTACCTTATTACAATTCTGGAGGGCAGAAAATGGAGGCAGTCTCGTTAGGCATAGTGAGGTGACTAACAGGGCTTCCCTGGGGGCTCAGCTGGTAAAGAATCTGCCTGCAATGCAGGAGACCCAGGTTCAATCCTTGGGTCGGGAAGATCCCCTGGAGAAGGGAAAGGCTACCCACTCCAGTATTCTTGCCTGGAGAATTCCATGGACAGAGCAGCCTGGCAAGCTATGGTCCATGGGGTTGCAAAGAGTCAGACACGACTGAGTGACCGAACACACACAAGGTGACTGCAGAACTGCTTTTCATCCTGAGACCTAAGGGAGTGTTCCTTTATTCTCCTTTTCTGCTTCAACAGGCTGCCCACATTCCTCTGCTCATAACCCTCTTTCTTCAGCTTTAAAGTCAGCAACAGTAGGTTGAGTCCTTCCTACATCTCATCACTCGGACCTCTTCACCAGCCTCTCTTCCACAGCTAAAGACCCTGTGATTACATGGGGCCCAGGCACATAATCCAGTATAATCTACCGGTATGAAATTTAGCTAACTAGCAATCCAATAGTCTTGCCTGGAGAATCCCATGGACAGGGGAGCCTCGTGGCTACAGTCCATGGGGTCACAGAGAGTCAGACACAACTGAGTCCACATACACACACAGCAACCTTAATTCATCTACTACCGAAACTCCCCTTGGCCATGTAACATACCACAATCAAAACTTCTGAGGGTTAGGACACGGACTTCTCTAGAGGGTCATCAGTTTAGCACATTTACACAGTTTTTACTTCACATAAACCAGGGGAAAACACATCTGTAACAAATTCAGTGACCAAAACTGCCTTTCATCCTAAAAAATTTGCTTTCATTAGAGATTCCTCAAAAAAGAGAATTTTCAAAATCTTCCCCTACAGGATCTTTTGGCAGAATTTCACAGGCTTAACTAAACCTGCTAAGTAAATATTTTGAAGGTATTTGTAATATTATTGACATCAGTGATTTAATCATAAATCAAAAGGAGAAGACATACATCTATATTGATAGATTTTCTCTACAGTATATGTTTCCTGCTCTCACAGACCATCAAGAAGACCTGGATTCCATCTGTTTTCTTAAGGGATTAAGTGTCTTTAATTCAATAAACTGGATGTGTGACTAAAGCTAAAATGTTAAAATGCAAAATAGCAACAAAATCTAATACTGAAAGAAATCAATAAAGGAAAATCATTGTGCTGCTATGAACAAACGTTAGAAGCTTGGTTTCACCACTTTAAGGAACAATACAAAGCCAAATGAATCCTGAAGTTTGGCTTAACAACTGGACTTCTGTCATGTAGCACTCAGCACTGGTTAAGGATGCCAAGAGCTTAGAATGGCAAACAGTGCCCCAGACGCTCACGACGCTGCCTGAACTCTGCTACGTCCCTCTGAACCATCCACTCTTTCCTAGAGATGTTCTTGTCATTCTCCCAAGGGCTGTCCGCCCAGAGTGTTCTGTTTTCTCTGCCTCTGGGGCAGTTCCCTTTAAATCTGGTGTTTCCTGGCTCCACTATCTTGAATTGAATAGATTTTAAAGCAGAGAAGGGGATGACCTATTTAAAGACCCATCTTAGGCCTTACTTTTAAAATTACAAACCATTGTTTAATACTCTAGCTCTCTGGTTGATGTCAGGAACTCTGGTGTTGCTATAACCACAGGATACAGGGGGAATTACCCAGTCTGTCCTGCACTCACAACCCTCCCTTCTCGTAGGTCAAGTGTGCACTGTGCGTTTCTGTTGACCTAAAGCAAGTCCTTTAAGTCCCCTGTGAGTCAACATCTTTGGCCACGAATAGAAATGTTATTTATGCATGGCTCCACATATACATTGTAAAGAATGTAAAGAATTTGCACATGATTTTGACCACATTGTCCTTACTTTATATACTGATAAATACATCTTTCTGTAACATCTTTTTGTGCCATTATTTTGACAATAAGAAAAAGGGAAATATTAAACTAGGCATGGCTTAAGTGCTGCAAAGAGCAAGAAAATTACATAAAAAGCAAATAAATTTCTCCTGTTTAAAGGAGATGGAGCTTCATCCTTGAAAAATAGAGGACTTCCTCTTTTAGACTAAATTAAAAACAGGAAAGAGAAGGCATTAAGGAGATGGATGGAGAATGCCGAAATAGGGCATCTAGTGTTGCACTGTCTCCCATTTTAGACTTTATCTCTGTCTTTATCACTAATGTATTTACTCCAGAGAACCACGAAGACAGAGTAAAAATAGCTGTCATCAGTTTGGGTTTGAAGGCTGGAAAAGTAAGTGAACCAATTCTCAACTGATTTCTCACATGTGGAATTCCTGCTGATACTCACTATCATATGCACTCAAAAGCCAACTGCCTCCCACAGGGATTGAAAAAGTCAGGTCAGGACTTTACAGCCATTCTTCGCTCAGTGGGGGGGTGCTGATGCTTTGACTGGGGCTGCATTTAGAGGTGACCTCATGTGTTACCAGGAAGTATAAAACCCAGAACAGCATTCCTCAAAGCATATATATGTCTTGTAAACGAATCTCAATAACAGCTTCATGTCAGAAGACTTCTATGGTCAATATCTTTAGAAAAGATTACAAAGGAGGATATCCCTCTCATGGCAAGATAGGTCTACCCTGCGTGTGCAACAATCTTCTTAAAATAGATAAAATATTATATCATTATTGACTGCACTCCTATATGTACACTTGATTTTTTTGTTGTTCAATAGCCAAGATGTGTCTGACTCTTTGTGACCCCATGGACTGCCACACACCAGGCTTCCTTCTCCTTCACTATATCCTGGAGCTTACTCAAATTCATGTCCACTGACTTGGTGATGCTATCTAACCATCTCATCCTCTGTCACCTCCTGCTCCTTCCCTCAATCTTATCCGGCATCAGGGTCTTTTCCAATGAGTTGGCCATTTTCATCAGGTGGCTAAAGTATAGGAGCTTCAGCTTCAGCATCGGTCTTTCCAATGAATATTGAGGGTTGACTTCCTTTAGGATTTACTGGCTTGATCTCCTTGCAGTCCAAGGGACCCTCAAGAAACTTCTCCAACACCACAGTTCAAAAGCATCACTTCTTCAGCACTTGGCCAACTCACACATCTGTACGTGATCACAGTGAACTATTTTATAACTGGAAGTTTGTACCTCTTAATATTCCTCATCTATTTCTCTCATCTCCCCCCCACCCCCCACCCCCAGCAACCACTTGTTTGTTCTGTGTATCTGAAACTGTTTCCCTTTAGTTTATTTAAGATTCCACATGCAAGCGAATCCAAGTCTATGCACCAACCACTAATGACAACGAAGCTGAATGGTTCTATGAAGATGTAAAAGACCTTCTAGAACTAACTCCAAAAAAGATGTCCTTTTCATCACAGAGGGATTCCCTGGTGGCTCAGATGGAAAAGCATCTGCCCACAATGTGGGAGACCTGGGTTTGATCCCTAGGTCAGGAAGATCCCCTGGAGAAGGAAATGGCAACCCACTCCAGTACTCTTGCCTAGAAAATTCCATGGATGGAGGAGCCTGGTGGGCTAAAGTCCATGGAGTTGCAAAGATTTGGACATGACTGAGCAATTTCACTTTATTTCATCACAGGGGACTGGAATGCAAAAGTAGGAAGTTAAGACCTGGAGTAACAGACAAGTTTAGCCTTGGAATACAAAATGAAGCATGGCAAAGGTAAACAGAGTTTTGTCAAGAGACCACTGTTTATATATAGCAAACACCCTCTTCCAACAACACAAGAGATAACTCTATACATGGACATCACCAGATGGTTAATACTGAAATCAGACTGATTATATTCTTTGCGCCTGAAGATGGAGAAGCTCTAGACAGTCAGCAAAAACAAGACTGGGAGCTGACTGTGACTCAGATCATGAACTCCTTATTGCCAAATTCAGACTTAAATTGAAGAAAGTAAGGAAAACCACTAGGCCACTCATGTGTGACCTAAATCAAATTTCTTATGATTATACAGTAGAAGTGACAATAGATTCAAGGGATTAGATCTAATAGAGTGCCCAAAGAAATATGGACAGAGGTTTGTAAAATTGTACAGGAGGCAGTGATCAAAACCATCCCCAAGAAATGCAAAAAGGCAAAATGGTTGTCTGAGGAGGCCTTACAAATAGCTATGAAAAGAAGAGAAGTGAAAGGCAAAAGAGAAAAGGAAAGATATACCCATCTAAACATAGAGTCCGAAGAATAGCAAGGAGAGAGAAGAAAACCTTCCTCAGTGATCAATGCAAAGAATTAGAGGACAAAAATAGAATGGGAAGGACTAGAGATGCCAAGGGAACATTTCACACAAAGATGGGCACAATAAGGACAGAAACAGTATGGACCTAACAGAAGCAGAAAATATTAAGAAGAGGTGGCAAGAATACACAGAAGAACTATACAAAAAAGATCTTCATGACCCTTATAATCATGATTGTGTGATCACTCACCTAGAGCCACACATCCTGGAATGTGAAATCAAGGAGGCCTCAGGAAGCATCACTATGAACAAAGCTAATGGAGGTGATGGAATTCCAGCTGAGCTATTTCAGATCCTTAAAGATGATGCTGTTAAAGTGTTACACTCTATGTGCCAGCAAATTTGGAAAACTCAGCAGTGTCCACAGGACTGGAAAAGGTCAGTTTTCATTCCAATCCCAAAGAAGGGAAATGCCAAAGAATGTTCAAACTACCACACAATTGCACTCATTTCACATGCTAGCCAGGTAATGTTCAAAATCCTCCAAGCTAGGCTTCAACAGTGTGTGAACTGAGAACTTCCAGATGTACAAGCTGGGTTTAGAAAAGGCAGAGGAACCAGAGATCAAATTGCCAACATTGGTTGGGATCATAGAAAAACCAAGAAAAATCTAGAAACACTACTTCTGCTTCATTTACTATGCTAAAGCCTTTGACTGTGTGAATCACAACAAACTGTGGAAAATTCTTGAAGAGGTGGGAATATCTGACCAGCTTTCCTGCCTCCTGCAAAATCTGTATGCAGGGCAAGAATCAATAGTTAGAAACCAGACATGGAACAATGGACTGGTTCAAAATTAGGAAAGGAATACATCAAGGCTGTATATTGTCACCCTGCTTATTTAACTTATATGCAGAGTACATCACATGAAATGCTGAGCTGGATGAAACACAAGCTGAAATCAAGATTGATGGGAGAAATATAAAAAATCTCTGATATGCAGATGATGCCACCCTAATGACAGAAACTGAAGAGGAACAGGAACTAAAGAGCCTCTTGATGAAGGTGAAAGCAGAGACTGAAAAAGCTGGCCTAAAACTCAGCATTCACAAAACTAAGATCATGGCATCTGGTCCCATCACTTCGTGGCAAATAGATGGGGAAACAATGGAAACAGTGACTGTTTTTGTTGCCTTGAGCTTCAAAATCACTGCAGATGGTGACTGCAGTCATGAAATTAAAAGACACTTACTCCTTGGAAGAAAATCTATGACAAACCTGGGCAGTGTATTAAAAAGCAGAGACATTACTTTGCCAACAAAGGTCCATCTAGGCAAAGCTATGGTTTTTATAGTAGTCATGTATGGAGGTGAGAGTTGGACTATAAAGAAGACAGAGTGCTGAAGAATCGATGCCTTTGAACTGTGGTGTTGGAGAAGACTCTTGAGAGTCCCTTGGACTGCGAGGAGATCCACCCAGTCCATCCTGAAGGAGATCAGTCCTGGGTGATCATTGGAAGGACGGATGCTGAAACCGTAGCTTTAATGCTTTGGACACCTGATGTGAAGAGCTGACCAAATTTAATACACCCTGATGCTGGGAGAGATTGAAGGCAGGAGGAGAAAGTGACACCAGAGGACGCGATGGTTGGATGGCTTCACCGACTCAATGATCATGAGCTGGGGCAAGCTCCAGTGGATTGTGAAGGACAGGGAAGCCTGGCACGTTGGAGTCCATAGGGTCACACACATGTAGTTGTTCAACACCATTATTGAAGAGGCCGTCTTTTCCCCATTGTACATTCTTGCCTTCTTTGTCATAGATTCATTGCCCATATACGCTTGGGTTCCTTTCTGGGCTCTCTACTTTGTCCCACTGATCTATGTGTTTGTTTTTCTCCACTACCATTTGATTACTTTAGCTGTAGTGTAGCTTGAAATCAAGAATGTGATATCTCTATCTTTGTTCTTCATTCTCCAGATTGTTTGGGCTATTCTATAATGCAAAGACCAAGTTTACCACTAAAAGCAACCATTATGTAAAAAGATAGGGGACAGGTTATAAAAAGGACATTTTTGTTCATATATATGAAATAGTACGAAGAACAAAAATGCTTAGCTGCTTCAGTCATAAACTGTAAATCTGGTCCCAAGGATACAGATGATGTTCATATCTTCCTTGTTCTTTCTGGTCATGTTCTCACCTATTAGTTGTTGTTGTTAGTTACTCAGTCATATCTGAATCTTTGCAACCCCATTAACAGTAGCCCAACCCCAGGCTCTTCTGTCCATGGAATTTTCCAGGCAAGAATAGAAGAGTGGGTTGCCATTCTCTTCTCCAGCGGATCTTCCTGACCTAGGGACTGAACCTGTTAGAGTGACATACAACTTTCTTTCAAGAATATGAATTATCAGAAGCACTGTATTTATTCTGTTGCTTTAGCTTTCTTTTAAATTTTACTACAGAAAAAAGGAAAATGGAAAGACTAAGTTTCCCCACACAAGATATCCTGAGCCATTTAATAGTGGGTCGCCATTTCCCACGACCCTCTGGCTCTCAAAAAGTAAGCTCTGTTGGACCCAAAGCCAAGTGTCCTGGGGGCTGTCTTCCTGGTGCCAGATGCCCCGACTGGGAAGCTTGATGTGGGGCTCAGACCTCTCACTCTTTGGGGAGAACTTCTGCAGTTGTGCTTAGCCTCTTATTTGTGGGCCACCTACCCAAGGATATGGGTTTCCTAAAGGCTCAAGCAGTAAATAATCTGCCTGCAATGCGGAAACCTGGGTTCGGTCCCTGGGTCAGGAAGATCCCCTGAAGGGAGAAATGGCTACCCATTCCAGTATGCTTGCCTGGAAATCCCATGTACAGAGCCGCCTGGTGGGCTATAGACCATGGAATCGGAAAAGAGACACAACTGAGTAACACTCTTCTTTCATTTGTGGGCCACCCATCCAGCGGTCTGGGTCATGACCATACTGCATCTCCACCCCACCTACCCATCTCCTCGTGGCTTCTTCTTTACAGCTTTGGCTGTAGAAGATCTCTTCTGCTGGTCTTTACGTCCCTCTTGTTGATAACTGCTCTGTAAACAGTTGCAATTTTGTGTGTGCATGGGAGGAGGCAAGTTCAAGGTCTTCCTGCTCTGCCGTCTTGGCCTCTTTCCCTCTCCTTGACCTATTTTATCCCCTAGCATAACCTTAGTGTCAAAAGGAATAGGCACTCAATATATAAAAATGAGTAAAAAGGAAAAAATAAAGGAAATTCCAGAATGGAAAGAGTTAGAACTATAACTCCTGTGTTATCCAGCATAACCTGCCAAAATCACTTATTTTCACTGGGAAGAGGCAATGGCTATTTGCTTGATAATTTAAGAAAATGGATGGAAGAACTCCTTGAATATGGCAGAATAACTCAAACATTGTTGGGGACCTCTCAAGCCTTTGGTTTTAATTCCTGTTCTATCATTTATTAATTCCATGGATTTGGTCCAGTCACTGACTAAACATCCAGGAAGCCCATCTTCCTCTTAGAGGTAGTCTTGCTTGCTCGGTCGTGTCTGACTCTTTGAAACCTCATTGACTGTAGCCCACCAGGCTCCTCTGTCCATGGGATTTTTCCCAGCAAGAATACTGGAGTGGGTTGCCATTCCCTTCTCCAGGACATCTCCCTGACCCAGTGATGGAACTCTCATCTGCACTGGCACGTGGGTGCCTTACCGCCACTCCACCTGGGAGGCTGATCATCCTACCACTCAAGGGAGACCCCTTGGGGACAGACAGTACTGCGTGTTTGTTACATCACTGTAAACACTTGAGGAGAAGCAGTTTCAAATATTACCCAGCAAGTGGAAAATAGATTTGGGCCTACTGTTTTTTCCCCCTGAAATCAGTGCCCATTAATTCTAATAATATCACAGAAAATGTTACAGAATAGAGGTGTATGCTTATGTTTGTTTGTTGCCAAGGTAAATACACAAAATATAATTGTATGTAGTTCAGTTCAGTGTTTAAATTTAGGAGGGTATGTCTGAACCAGAGAATATTTATAAGTGTACAAGATGTCTCCTGGGCCTAAAAGTACACCTAGTTCAAATGCAGATTAAGCTCCTGGTGTTGAGTTAAGCACTGAGCAGACTTCCAAAGCTCTGTGCTTCCTGTTCCTAATTTTCATGAACACTAAGTACTTGTGTGCATCCAGTGTTTCAATGCCGCACTGTCTGGGGGGCCAGAAAAGTCTGACTTCTCAAGTCACTGGTGCCAAAGAATGCTTCCATAACCTCCACGTTTTAGCAGAAGTATTTGCTTGGCATCATTCCTTTGTTTTTGCACACATAAAATCAGAAGGGTTACACCGTTTCATTCTCACATGTAAAACTAAACCCAGAGAGCCACTGAGCCAAAGGCAGAAGAAAGGTCAAAAACCAGGAATAGTCTTAACCTCAATATTTCAGAAACGGGTAATTCCACCAGTACAGAGTATGTTATTTGCTTTTTAGTAAAGAAAACACTCTTTTAAAAACTCAGCTGTTCTTGGAATTCTAGGCAAACAACTAGATTTTTAAATGTATTTTGTACCGGGAAACAGGGATAATCATTTGGAAAGTGACATTAAAATTTCTTACAAATCAAAGTTCAAAGCCTCTAGGGATTCAGAAGTTCCAGATTCTATCTTGGTGCCCTCTGAGTCTTCTCTCTCTCTCACACATGTACACACACACACACATACACGCACACACACGAGGACAGAGTTTAAAGAGTCCAAACACAGAGCTCTAGTTACTATCTTGACCTTTTTTTTTTTTTAAGATAAACAAGGGGTGGGCTATACCTTCAGAGCCTCAGTTTCCCCATCTGAAACATACCTACTATTCTTTCTACCTCATGCAAATTGGTGAAATTTAAACAACATGAATCTGAGGCATTTTGCAAATGGTCAAGCACTATATGAATATATAAATGATTACCATTCTCCTGAGCTGTGAGAGTGTCTGTCATTATTAAGAGAAAGCACACACTGGAGTTGAACTAGGACTTATTTTATAGACAAGGATCATGGAGTCTTAGTTCCAGAAGGTGATCCAAACATGACGCTGTTTAATCTTCGCCTTTAAGGAACTGTCCTGTACAGCATCTCTGACAAGTTGGCACTTAACTTCTGCTTCATAATTCCAGCAATGGGCAGTTTTGTGTTTTTTAGGCAGTTTGTATCAGCTAGTGGAAATAGAAATTTTATCCTTATGTTGGACTGAAATCTTAATTTCTAGTATGAAAAATGAAAGTGCTAGTCACTCAGTCATGTTCAACTCTTTGCAACCCTATGGACCTACCGAGCCAGGCTTCAACAGTATGTGAACTGTGAACTTCCAGATGTTTCAGTTGGATTTAGAAAAGGCAGATGAACCAGAGATCAAATTGCCAACATCCACTGTATCACCAAAAAGCAAGGGAGTTCCAGAAAAATGTCTACTGCTTTATTGACTGTGCCAAAGCCTTTGACTGTGTGGATCACAACAAACTGTGGAAAATTCTTCAAGAGATGGGAATACCAGACCACCTGCAAAACCTTGTATGCAGGTCAAGAAGCAACAGTTAGAGCTGGACATGGATAAACAGACTGATTCCAGATTGGGAAAGGAGTACGCCAAGGCTGTATATTGTCACCCTGCTTGTTTAACTTATAGGCAGAGTACATCATGAGAAACGCTGGGCTGGATGAAGCACAAGCTGGAATCAAGATTGCCGGGAGAAATATCAATAACCTCAGATATGCAGATGACACAACCCTTATGGCAGAAAGTGAAGAACAACTAAAGAGTCTCTTGAGGAAAGTGAAAGAGGAGAGTGAAAAAGTTGGCTTAAAATTCAATTCAGAAAACTAAGATCATGGCATCTGGTCCCCATCACTTCATGGCAAAAAGATGGGGGAAACAGTGAGACTTTATTTTCTTGGGCTCCAAAATCACTGCAGATGGTGACAGCAACCTTGAAATTAAAAGATGCTTACTCCTTGGAAGAAAAGTTATGACCAACCTAGACAGCATATTAAAATGCAGAGATATTACTTTGCCAACAAAGGTCTGTCTAGTCAAAGCTATGGTTTTTCCAGTAGTCATGTATGGATGTGAGAGGTGGACAATAAAGAAAGGTGAGCACTGAAGAATTGATGCTTTTGAACTGTGGTGTTCGAGAAGACTCTTGAGATTCCCTTGGACTGCAAGAAGATCTAACCAGTCCATACTAAAGGAAATTAGTCCTGAATATTCATTGGAAGGACTGATGCTGAAGCTGAAACTGCAATACTTTGGCCACCTGATGCAAAGAACTGACTCATTAGAAAAGACCCCGACGCTGGGAAAGATTGAAGTCAGGAGAAGGGGACGACAGAGGATGAGATGGTTGGATGGAATCACTGACTCAATGGACATGAGTTTGAGTAAACCCTGAGGGTTGGTGATGGACAGGGAAGCCTGGTGTGTTGCAGTCCATGGGGTTGTGAAGAGCTGAACTGAACTGGACTTACTGTAGCCTGCCAGGCTCCTCTGTCCATGGGATTCACAAGACAAGAATATGGAGTGAGTTTCCATGGCCTCCTCCATGGGATCTTCCCAACTGAAGGATTGAATCTGGGTCTCCCACATTGCAGGCAGATTCTTTACCATCTGAACCACCAATTCTAGTATAACCAGACACAACTTGAAAACAGTCTTCTGTCGTCAATTCGGCAGTGCTTCCAATGTTGTTTAAAACTTGTTGCACCTCACCGTTTGTCTTTATTCAACAATGCAGTATGCCAAGTGTTGGACTAAGAGCCAAGAATCAAGGATCAAACAGAGCTAATGTCTGTCTTCAAGTAGTGTACCAGCCAGGCGCTAGCACTGCAAGTAAAAATAGAGACCAAGTATAGTAGGACTCTCAAGCAAGTAGGGTTTAATACAGAGAATTGACTGCTAAGAGTTGAAAGGCTAAAAGGGTTAGGATGCTGAGTCACCAGTTATTAGTATCTGCAGGAAGCATGACTGCCCCTAGGGCTCGGCTAACCCAGACATTAGTAACGGCAGGAAGCAGGGGTCGCCACTAGAGAGGCCGAGCTAAGAGAATCGCGCCACCTGCTGGTGGGCACGCACACCTCTGCAGACAGCACTGCGCCGCTGGTGCTCAGCTGTCCCTGGAGTAACGATGCTCAGTAATGGCGGCGTGACCACCGGAAGTGGAGTACTCGGCTGGTTCTGGAACCCGGAAGGGGCCTGACACGACCGGTAATGAGGATGCAGTGAGGCTGTAGAATAGAGCCGCATCTGTCCTTGACTGCCTGCAGAAAGCTGACAGAGCTCAGAGCGGAACACAAATCCTTCTTCCTCTCTCCTCTCCCTCCTGCCTGCCGTCAGTGACTGCCATTGGCAAAACCAACTGGAAAGAGGTTTACAAAGTAGTCTGGAAAATGTAACTTAAGAGAATCCCAACCCCAGCTTCGTAAAGGTAAGGCTGATGCTAAGACAAAACAGATAGATAACTAGCAAAATCTACTTTTTTAGCTCCCCAGCATACCTACGTGTTATCTCACCTTTATTTAAACATCTGTATAGCAACACTTCCCATATGGCCTAGTGATAAGGAATCTGCCTGCTAACGCAGGAGATGCAGGAGACATGGGTTCCGTCCTGGGTCAGGAAGATCTCCTGGGGAAGGAAATGGCAACCCACTCCAGTATTCTTGCCTGGGAAACCCCATGGACAGGGGAGCCTGGTGGGCTACATACAGTTCGTGGGGTGGCAGAGAGTCAGACACGACTGAGCACACACACACCACCATAGCAACCACAACTTCATGCATCTTCCTGCCAAGATGCAGTGATCACTCATAAAAGGAAAAACTCTATCTCCCCCAAGAGAGGAGATACAGAGTTCCAGAAGTTACCATACCCATCTCTGAATGATGTTATTCCTCTTCTAATTCACTCAAACCTCCACCCGAATAGTCTATAACATTAAGACGAAGTTTACCACTAAAAGCAACCACTACAAACAACAACAAAAAAAGCAACCACTACATAAAAGGGTAGGGGAAAGGCTAATAAATGGAAATTTTAATTATTATATATGAACTGTATGGAAAATATAACTTAGTTGCTATGGTCAGTTGTAAATCTCAATGTACAAAAACAGATGATGTTCATATCTTCCTTGTTCTTCTGTCTATTCCTTGTCCTTTGGTCCTCAGCCAGTCTACACCTGTCCTAACAGATCTATACCTGTTAGAGTGACACACAACTTTATTTGCCAGAATATGAATAATTAGAAGCACTGTGTTTATTCTGTTGCTCCAGTGTTCTTTAAAATTTTACTACAGAGAAAGGAACCAGGAAAGACTAAGAAGTTCCTGACCTAACATCTCCTGGAACCTGGATATAGTGTTTCCTACTCCCATTTTGCTTCCACCACCCACTTTCTCCTTAATAATCAGAGTCAGTAACTCCAGCAGAGACATCGCCTTCTTTGCCTGTGATTTCAATGTCATGAGGAGCCCAGTATCATTAGGTGGAAATTCGATTCCCCACTCAATGGTACTGCACTGTTGAGTCTCCTGGTAGAACCTTTTCTTTCCTGAGAACTAAGATATCAAAATCACTAGAGCCTAATATTCAAGATTTGGGAAGTCTAAGTTATTCAAATGGTCCATTTTATATAATAACAAGAGGTGATTCTCCAACTGCAATTATTTGCTTTTAGACCTTGTATTTTTAACTAGCCAGCATAAAAGACCATGGGGCTTCCCTATAGCTCAGACGGTAAAGAATCTGACTGCACAGCAGGAGACCCAGGTTCTATCCCCAGGTCGGGAACATTCCTTGGAGAAGGGAATCACAACCCACTCCAGTATTCTTGCCTGGAGAATTCCATGGACAGAGGAGCCTGGTGGCCTACTGAAGGTCACAACTCTGATTACCATGTCCTCCCCACCTCCCTTTATGGTCACTGTGCCATCACGTTCTTGGCACTGAAGTGTTGCCACGTTGGTCTTGGCCTCTCCAGGGCCCCATGATACCCCTGAAGTAAAAGAGCCCACCCCCGAAGCAGATCCTCCGTCCACAGAGCACAGCGCCTGTGCGGTCTCTCAAGAATGTCATGACCCTCCCTGGTGCCTTTCTCAATGGCTTAGTGAAGTACCCTCTGGACCCTCTGAGGGAACTTACTCTGGGTAGGAGAGGGGCAGTAAGGGAGTGAGTAGATACGAGATTGTATGTGATAAATATTCCCCAACATTCTCCAACCTTGGGTTCCTTCCAATACAGCATGTATTTAGCATTTAGGAACATAAAGTTCAATATCTCATCATCCTTACTCCAGAGTGTAACAGTCTAGATAAGAGGTCAGCAAACTACAGCCCATGAGCCAAATGTGGCCCATTACTTAAACTTTTAGTGGAACATAGCCATGCTGTTTCATTTATATATTACCTGCGGCAGTTTTCACATCACTAGCGCAGAACTGAGTGGTTCTGACAGACACCTTATTGCAGGCTGGTAAGACTAGAATATTGACTAGCTCTTTACAGAAACACTTCACTGCCCCTGGCCAAGGCTGTCTCTAGTCTTGTCTCCACGTATCTGAGCTGTCGTGGCTTCTTGCTTACTCACATTCTCCAGTTTTTCTTTGGCAAAATGTGCTGATTAGTCAATGAGGAAAACACAGTCATGAAGCTTCTGACACATGTCAGGGTATCACCAACCATAAATAGTGGTGAACAAAAAAGATGTGGCTCTCATGCAGCTTAGAATCTACATCATGCTCTATTTCACATAACAAACAAGTATAATTTGAAAACATACATACCCCGTGCTCACTGCAGCACTATTTACAACAGCCAGGACATGGAGGCAACCTAAATGTCCATTGACAGAGTAATGGATGAAGAAGATGTGGTGCATATACACAGTGGAATACTACTTAGCTGTAAAAAAGAACAGCATAATGCCATTTGCAGCAACATGGCTGGACCCATAGATTGTCATACTGAAGGAAGTAAGTTGGACAGAGACAGACAGATGTCATAGGATATCACTAATATGTGGAATCTAAAAAAGAACCCTCTTACACTGTTGGTGGGAATGCAAACTAGTACAGCCACTATGGAGAACAGTGTGGAGATTCCTTAAAAAACTGAAAATAGAACTTCAGTATGACCCAGCAATCCCACTGCTGGGCATACACACTGAGGAAACCAGAATTGAAAGAGACACGTGTACCCCAATGTTCATCGCAGCACTGTTTATAATAGCCAGGACATGGAAGTGACTTAGATGCCCATCGGCAGATGAATGGATAAGAAAGCTGTGGTACATATACACAATGGAATATTACTCAGCTATTAAAAAGAATGCATTTGAATCAGTTCTAATGAGGTGAATGAAACTGGAGCCCATTATACAGAGTGGAGTAAGTCAGAAAGAAAAACACCAATACAGTATATTAATGCATGTATATGGAATTTAGAAAGATGGTAACGATGACCCTATATGCGAGACAGCAAAAGAGACACAGAGTAAAGAACAGACTGTTGGACTCTGTGGGAGAAGGCGAGGCTGGGATGATTTGAGAGAATAGCATGGAAACATGTATATTAACATATGTGAAATAGATCACCAGTCCAGGTTTGATGCATGAGGTAGGGTGCTCAGGGCTGGTGCACTGGGATGACCCAGAGAGATGGGATGGGGCGGAGGTGGGAGGGGGTTCAGGATGGGGAAACACATGTACACCCATGGCTGATTCATGTCAATGTATGGCAAAAACCACCACAATGTTGTAAAGTAATTAGCCTCCAATTAAAAAAAATAAAAAAGGATACAAATAAACTTACAAAATAGAAATAGAGCAACGGATGTAGAAAACAAACTGAGGGTTTCTGGGGGACAGCTAGGGGGTGAGGATAAACTGGGATTGACACGTAGACATTACTGTACATGAAATAGGTAACTAATCAGAAGCTACCATATGGCACAGGGAGCTCTTCGAAATACTCTCTAATGACCTGCGTAGGAAAAGAATACAGGAGTCTAAACAAGAGTGGATATGTGTATATGTACAACTGATTCACTGCACTGTACATCTGAACCTAACACAACACTGTAAATCAGCTATAATAGACATTTAATAAACAATAAGTTAAAAATATACATATATATATGTATATGTGTATATGTATATATGTATACGTGTGTGTATACATATACACACACATGAATGTGATCTAAAGGAACCCAGCAGTGTGGTCTGGCCTACTGCTTGGAAGACTAACTCCCGTCATATCAAGGGGTGAGCAGACCCTGCCAGCCTGATTCAGGAGCACAGAGGCACCCAGGCGATGGGCTCAGGCGCTGGAGTGCTGGCTCACGAGTTACAGTGAGGGCCTCCTGTCGCCCAGACCAGACGCGGGCGCTGGCCGTCGGCACAGCAACGCGCTCCTGCAGTCAGGCTGCTCGGAAAGCCAAAACCTTGTCAGGAAACAGTGCACTGACTTCTCAGGAAAAATGACTGTGAGGTGGGACGAAAGTACCCACACGATTAGTGCTTTTTCCTCCTGTGGGGATGAGAACGCGGTGTTGAGTATGCAAACAGAATAAAGCAAGTACAAAGAATTGGGTCTTTAACAGCGTCACACCCCTGAAAGAATCTGGACGCACTCACTGTGCCCAAAAGGTGACTCTGTCGCGGGAGCAGAAACGGTGGGAGGCCAGTGCTGCCAACGTTACATCGTCTCTCCCTTGATGAGAGCGTGAGCTGCCGGGGCCAGAGAATGCAAGACTTCCTCTTCTCTATGGTATTTCTTTTCCTATGCCTCTCTAAATGATCAAGGTTTCTTTGGATTGAAATTTTATCCAAGTGTATTAATTCCGAGGCCCAAATAGCCCCCTACCTCTTTCAAATGGCCACTTGATGTGAAAAGCTGACTCATTTGAAAAGACCCTGATGCTGGGGAAGACTGAAGGCAGGAGGAAAAGGGGACGACAGAGGATGAGATGGTTGGATGGCATCACTGACTCGATGGACATGAGTTTGAGTAAACTCCGGGAGTTGGTGATGGACAGGGAGGCCTGGCGTGCTGCAGTCCATGGGGTCACAGGGAGTCAGACATGAGCAACTGGACTGACTGAACTGCCCATCTCAGTTCTACTGTACTATGTTTATATTTATATACTCAGAGAGAGTCCATTCCATGACTGATTATTATGATACTTTCCACATAAGTTTGCTATAGGAACTGAATGCAAAAATTTTTGTGAACTACCCATGACTATGTCAGTCATATAGTAGGTGCTCAGTAGTGAAAAAGAGGATTGTAATATACTGGAAGTGGTGTAATTATCTCCACCACAGTGTGAGGTACATTACAGTACACGAGTGGCAGAAGCGAAGTGCTGTGGGGACACATATACCAAATACTCCCGGGACCTTGAACTAGGCGACACACACAGCTGTAAGTCACTTTCTCACTGCATCACCTTTCTTTGGCTACATTTCAGAGCATAAATGCCAGACTTCACGTGGGGCTGGGAACTGAACACTGCACCTTACAATGTACTCCGGCTCAGGCTGAGTACAAGGCAAGCATCACGAGTCTATTAACTCAGACTGACCCAAGCCTCAGCGATGCCCACGTAAACTTTTTGGTCACCCAGCTCCTGTGGGTTTGTATATAAATTATTTTCACACCAAGTTTCTTCAATCCTGGTCATGTAGGACTGATCAAAAAGCAGACAGAGCCAAATCTAAAGAGCACATTCCGCGGAACGTACTCTCTAAACCATGGGTGCTCTGCTTTCCTTCTCATGTCCCAGCGTCACAGTCTACACCTGCAGCTAGAAAATTCAGGGTCATGGGCATGTCAGCAAAAATCAACAGTCAGTCCTCCTGAAATCGCCCCAGACCCGACTTGTTTAATATCTACTGCCTTATGTGTTTAGTTCTACTCAAATGCATAACTCCGAGTGTCAGCCACTGTGACCAACTACAGTCACACTATAAAGACACTAGCTCACTTTATCCCAAAACCTCATAAGGAGAAACCCTATCATCCTCAAGGCGCAGAGAGGCTCATGAGACTCTGATGCCACAGACTAGTGTATGGATATAAACCAGGCAGTCTGCCCCTGAGGACATCCTACCCCTCACCCCCAGCCTCTTAGTTCAGTTTCTGCTGAGCCTCACCATAATGGGGCAGCCTGAGTATAAGGCCCCTGCCTCCAGGCTGGGCTCTTCCCATTTGACCTCGTCATCCATACTGTAGACAGCTGCAGCTCTCGGTTACAGCTTAAACACTTCAGATCTCCTTAGGGATGCAGAGTCTTTATTCTAAGGCACGATCTGTAATCGTTGGCCTCCTTCACGTCCCCCCGCCCCCAGCCTGCCTCCATCCTCCTGTCCACCCTCACCCTCCGTGTTCCCACCACCAGCCCCTCCGCAGACTCCCCCCTGCAGCCACGCTGGACCCTGCGTGCCGCCCTGTCTGAGCTCAGTCGTGTCCTGCTGTTTGGGCCCCAGCTGCTCCTTGAGGGCATGCTCCATGCCTGCCTCTGCACCACTCACTCCAGCTGGAATGTTTTCATCCCTCTTCTGAGCAACTGCTTACCACACAGGTGTGCACAGACACACACATACAGACACACAATATAACACTCACACCCAGACTCATGGAATCCTAATGTGACGTCAAGTCAAATGTCCTTGAAATAGACAAGGACAAATACTGTCGTATACTTTGTTGTACCCATATCTATCTACCAAAGTGAAATGAAGTGAAAGTTGCTCAGTCATGTCTGACTCTTTGTGACCCCATGGATCATACAGTCCATGGAGTTCTCCAGGCCAGAATACTGGAATGGGTAGCCTTTCCCTTCTCCAGGGGATCTTCCAAACCCAGGGATCAAATCCAGGTCTCCCGCATTGCAGGCAGATTCTTTACCAGCTGAGCAACAAGGGAAGTCCAAGAATACTGGAGTGGGTAGCCTATCTCTTCTCCAGCGGATCTTCCCAACCCAGGAATCAAACCAGGGTCTCCTGCATTGCAGTTGGATTCTTTACCAGCTATAAGGGAACCTCCTATCTATCCTGGAGATTAAGATCTGGCTTCTGCACATGTTTCCATTCCTAGTACTTTAATATATCTGCACTTAAATAAAAACAAATTAAATTGAACTAAATTTTAATAAATATTAAAATTAAGAATATAATCCAAATTTTTATAAACATGTAGCTGTATGTATTTGAATATGTTTTTATATTAGATAAGTGAAAGTGAAAGTCGCTCAGTCATGCCACTCTTTGTGACCTCATGGACTATACAGTCCATGGAATTCTCCAGGCCAGAATACTGGAGTGGGTAGCCTTTCCCTTCTCTAGGGGATCTTCCCAACCCAGGGATTGAACCCAGGTATCCCACATTGCAGGTGGATTCTTTACCAACTGAACTATCAGGGAAGACTGTATTAGATAAACCTGCTACAAATATTAAATAAATTAAGAAGCTGAACGCTGAAGAATTGATGCTTTTTAACTGTGGTATTGGAGAAGACTCTTGAGAGTCCCTTGGACTATAAGGAGATCCAACCAGTCAATCCTAAAGGAAATTAGTCCTGAATATTCATTGGAAGGACTGATGCTGAAGCTGAAGCTCCAATACTTTGGCCACTCGATGCGAAGAGCTGACTCACTGGAAAAGGCCCTGATGCTGGGAAAGATTGAAGGCAGGAGGAGAAGGGGATGACAGAGAGGATGAGATGGTTGGATGGCATCACCGACTCAATGGACAAGAGTTGGAGCAAGTTTTGGGAGTCAGTGATGGACAGGGAAGCCTGGCATGCTGCAGTCCATGAGGTCGCAAAGAATTGGACATGACTGAGTGACTGAACTGAACTACAATATTAAGAATGATTTATTAGCAAGATGAGATTATGGATTATACCAGGTTTACTCTAATTTTTCTGTATTCTGTAAACTTTATATCAATACTATTAATCTAAAAAAGTGTCTTCACATAGAAAATTTTATTTTTGGTGATATTGGCAATATTTGAAGTTCACTCTGATCTTTTAAAATCTTTATACTGTTCACCAGACTTCTGCTTCCAGTTAGGATATAGAATGTGAAATACCTGCAACTCCATGGTAATCACAAGAAAATCCTGGAGAAACACAGAAACAATACTTTGCTATGAGTATAGTAAAGAAGAGGATGAGAAGAATCCTAGCTAAACTGAACTGTAGGCAGAAACGAGCCCTTCATTGTGAGGAGAGAGCCTCAGCTCCTTCTAAGACTGAGAGTTCTCAAGTCTGAGAACACATGGGTGGTGGTGGGCTGAATCTGCATAAACAGACTTTGTGGGAATAAGGGCTGGTGGGGTTTGGAGAGATCTGAAGGAGTGGCAAGTGTACAGACAAATTGTGTGGCCCAACGAGTCCCTTGTCCTAAGCAAGCCCTGAATTTGCCAGGAAAGGAGCAGTGGACAGCGGGCGTGGAAGCAGAGGGAAGGAGCAGTAGTGCCTACCTACTTCTGCATGGTTCTTAGGCTGTGAGGAGTTGAATCCAGAGATGAGCAAAAGAAAACGCTGCCTCTCAGCTCTGACTCGTGGAAAACGTGGGCACAGTGCTGTAGGGGTTCAGCCCGGCCAGTCACTGCGCTCGGCCCAAGCGAAGCTCAGGCCCAGTCCCCAGAACGCTTGCTCTCCTAGACCCTTACCCAACCCCAGACTGAGAAGAAGACTGGCATCCTTTTATGAAATAAGTAGAACAAAACTGTACATGAATATCCTCTAGCTTTTATACACAATCTAATGTAAAAATTGAGACATGCAGAGAGCAGGAAAGTGTGACCCGTCACCAAGAGGAGACACAGCCGCTAGAAGAAAACCCACCGCACAACAGACACGCTCATGCTGGAGCGAAGAGAAAAAGACAAGCCCGTGAAAACGGAATGAGGTTCAGTGACAGGTGAGCTAACATCACACCGCCTAGCATGGGAGCTGCAGTCCCAGAAGGAGAGGCGAGACTGAGTGAGGATGGAAAAGAGGACCTAAAAATTGTCAGCCAAGTTTTCCAAATTTAAAATGTCGGCTCAGAAATTCAAGGGTTGTAATAACTTCAATTTTGGCTAATGCAAAGGCACACCATAATCAAGTTTCTGGAAATAAGATATAAAGAGCAAATCTTCAAAGAAATCGGAGGGGGGCGAAACTCACCTTTAGGTGAACAATGGTAAAAATGATAGCTAACTTCTCAACAGAAAAATGAAAGCTAGAAGCCAATGAAACATCTTTTAAGTGTCAAAGATAAGTATATCCACCTAGAATTCTATATCTAGCAAAAATAGCCTTTGAAAATAGACATTTTTAAATTGATGAAACCTTAAAGAATTCATTACCCACCAAAAGAAAATGCACATTACAAATATCTAATAAAGAACTTCTATCTAAAATAAATAACTCCTGAGAAAATAAAGCAATTAAACAGACATATCAAAAAAAAAGATATAAAATGGCTACTAAGTACTCAATATAATATACTATAATGTTAGTTATCAGCTAAATTTAAATTTAAAACTAAAATGAGATACTTCACACTCACAAGAATGGCTAAATTAAAAGAACTGACAGCATGAAATGTTGGTGAGAATATGAAGCAATTGGAATTTTCAAATAATGCTAGTGGGAGTATAAACACTTTGGGAAACTGTTGGGTAGATTCTTATACAGTAAACACACACATGCCCTAGCAATATTACTTCTGGAAAAGTGAAAACATATTTCCACAAAAAGACATGTACAAGAAGTGTTATTAAATTTCTCCCCCCAAATGGAAACAGCTTCTCCATCCAACAATTAGAAAATAGAGAAACAAAATTTATAAGAATATGCATGCATGCTCAGTCACTTCAGCCATGTCTGACTCTTTGCGAACCAATGGACTGTAGCCTGCCAGGCTTCTCTGTCCTTGGGGATTCTCCAAGAAGACTGGAGTGGGTTGCTGGGTCCTCCTCCAGGGGACCTTCCCGACCCAGGGATCAAACCCGGGTCTCCTGTATGCAGGCAGTTTCTTTACTACTGCGCCACTGGGGAATAAGAATGAGTGAGCAGCTGACCCAGAATAATATGCATGTATCTCAAAAGAACTGTGTTGAGAGAAAGAATCCAACACAAAATAGTGCTTACATATAATCCCCTGTGTACAGCAGTTCAGAAGCAGGCAAAACTAGTCGATGGTGGTGGAAACTGCAGGAGCAGTTGCTCTCACAACTGGAACTGAATGGAGTGAGGCGCTTTCGTCAAAATGTTCTTGATATTTTCAGTACTGTGTATTTTGATTGAAATTTGAGTTATCTTTGTCAAGACTTATTAACCTGTATATTTAAGATGTGCCCATTATTACTGTATTTATACTTCAATGAATAAATATCAATCTCTGCCGATGAATGTAAAAATAAATACTGTATCCACAAGCACACGAGTTATGCCCCCTCAAGATTTGTGGCTTCTGCAAATTATCCAAATATCATGATTAACTCCATTATAGTTAGCAAAGTTTTGGAATCAGATTTGGTGAGCACTGTATCACTTTGGTCACCACTAGAATTTAACCTCCAGCAGGTCATGAATCCTAACAGACTCTTTCCATTTACAATTAGTATGTTAGTCTCAAATTCATCATGTTTAGTTGCTGGCTGAAAACTCAGTCATGCCTAGTTCTATTAGGAAACTGTCTCTGTCCAAAATCTGTTCCTCTCTGTCTATAGTCATGGTGCTAAATTGATCTGCAATACCCTTCCTCCATAGACACAGATTTGGACCATTGATCTGGGTCTAACCAAAGCATTTGCGTTCTCTGTCCAATGACTGTTCAGCACGGGCAGGTGACTCAATTCAGGCCAAGAGAGTGTTTCTCCAGCAGTGTTTTATTAGAGTTGGAGAAAAAGGAACTTTCTCTTTTGAGTATTTTCTTAGAAAGATGTAAATTGGGAACTGCTAGTAGTCTTTTATTATATCAAGAAAATTTATTCTGAGTACAGAGGCAAGGAAAGGCAGATGGACGAAAGAGGGAGAGTGCTCTGCACTTTGTCTCTGGTTTCCTTCTCTAAGATCCCTACAGGGACCTAGTTCACTACAAGGAAAATCATCGTGGTTTCCTGAGCCAGGAAGTCTTTCTCTTATGCCAGCTTCAGCTAAACTTCTGTCTCTTGAAATTTAAATAGTCTGGACTGCTACATCATGCTATCATTGAGATAATGAAATATTTTCATCTAGTATTGAAAATATCAAGAACACTTTGACGAAAGTATTTGAATAGTTTTGATAACCACCTTAAAATAAGTTTCATGTAAAAACTCCTAGAGCCTATTAATCTCTACTTTTGATCTGTGCTTAGAAATGATATTTAATATTCAATTTTAAAGTATCAACAGATATAAATATCAAATCTAGTAAAAACGAATTTCCAGTGTTGCTTTTTAAAAAAAGAATTCTGGGAAAACAGGAGTGGTGGTATCATTTTTTTAATGTTTCCAAGTTAACTGTCAAAACAAACATATTAACTAGACTAGGGGTAGGAGATAGGGCGGGACCCATGTAATATGCATAAAAAAGAAGAGGGAAGCAACTGAATATAAGACAAATATGAAAATTGGAGAACCCCAAATAGCCAAAGCTACCCACTGAAAGGTGTGAGGGGCCCATTTTAATAGCAGCGAAAAGTGTGCGGGGTTTGGGGAATAAGATGTGCAGAAACGAAAGCAGCACAGACCCTGCGATGTCCCCCAAACTAACTCTCCGAACCTCTCCTCCCAGACAAAATTGTACGCCAGGGAGAAACTCGCAGGGACAGAATACCAACTGAAGAGGACATGGATAAGGGGCATATGAGCCGGCTGGGGCTGCCGTAACAAAACGCCAGTGACAAGTGGCTTAACAACGGGTTGCTTTCCGGAGGCTGGAAATCCAGATGAAGACGCTGGGACCTTTAGATTCTAATGCGAGTGCTGTCCCTGGCTTGCCGGGTCCTCGCGGGCCCTTGCCTCTAGGAGCACACGAAGGGGGCGGGACCTCGGTGTCTCCCTTGGGGTGAGGGCTGTGGTGCCGGGAGCAAGGACCCAGCCACGACCTCGCTCAGCCCTCATCACCTTCTCGTAGGTCCTGCATCTAAGTGCGGGAATTTGGGATGTTAGGGCTTCGAGAGATGAATTCGGGTGGGCCACACGATCCAGTTCACAGGTCAAAGGAAAGAGAAGTCCTAGAAAACACTTGCAAAGAACAAAGACAAAAAATCCCAAGAAGTCCAGGACCATACATTTATATACTATATAAAGTTAATACTTCATAAAAAAATAGAACACGACTTTAGGATTATAAAGCTAAAAGGGCTATCCCAACACATTCTCTCCCTTTTAAACATTTAGAAAGCAAAAATGAACAACCAAAAAATAATTGTGCTTGAATCCTAAGTAATTTCACGATAGGTAGAAGAATAAGAAACAAGATAATACCCTTAATAAGAAGAGAAAAATGACAGGAAGCCATGCTCACAAAATAGGTTAAAAACTATTACCTATTTTAATAGGTTAATAGGTTAAAAACTAACCTCATATTTCAAAATTAAAGGAAAATTAAGATAATTATAGATAGGAAAATAAAAACATGAATCAGAATTAAAAATAAATAAGGGGAAACTTCTGGTTTTAGCTTGGTACACAAAGATCTTATCACTCCCTCATAAAAACAACAGTGCTGAACAGAAAAGTCAGTGGATCCTGTTTCGATTCAGCAGAGAACTGAGACCTCAGGCTGCCTATCCAGAAAGTGAGGGCATGCGTGCACAGCAAGGCAAGTGGGGATCAGCATACCTGACGCAGAGGCTTTGGAGCCCGCAGCTGGAAGAACAACTCAATGGTCATTTTGAAGCATTTCTGGAGGGTGAGAGTAGGCCAGCATGAGACATAAAAAATGCCAGGGCCCAGGGTTAGGGTTCTCCCACACTCAAGTGAGTCTAAGGTCCAAAAACTCAACTAGGTTCTCATGGTTACAATTCAAGAAAAATCCTTTCCTGCTTCTGGCAGAGAATGGAAAAATGACCATTTAAAAACACACCTGGATCTTTTTCCTATACGAAGGCCTGCCCTCCCAGGAAAACTGCTGTGACCGGAGCCTTCTGCACAGGCAGGTGGGGACCTGCCCTCTCTGTCTCCTCCGTCCTCCCCATTTCCGATGAGGGGAGACGTGCACGAAAGGCACCAGAGGCCCTTCTGCAGACCGTGCCCACCAAATAACAGCTTTAATCCACCAAATACAGCTTTAATCCACCAAATACAGCTTTAATCCGAGGGCAAATCGCAGCGGTAACTGTCACGACTTCTCCTTCCCAATACCTTCCCGGCATTTTGGTAGGGATGCAGAATAGTGACAGTGAGTTACAAGGAAGGAGCTTCGGGACCGTGCCCACCAAATAACAGCTTTAATCTACCAAATACAGCTTTAATCCACCAAATACAGCTTTAATCCGAGGGCAAATCACCGTGTTAACTGTCACGACTTCTCCTTCCCAATACCTTCCCGGCATTTTGGTAGGGATGCAGAATAGTGACAGTGAGTTACAAGGAAGGAGCTTCGGGACCGTGCCCACCAAATAACAGCTTTAATCCACCAAATACAGCTTTAATCCACCAAATACAGCTTTAATCCGAGGGCAAATCACCACGTTAACTGTCACGACTTCTCCTTCCCAATACCTTCCCGGCATTTTGGTAGGGATGCAGAATAGTGACAGTGAGTTACCACGGAAGGAGCTTCGGGACCGTGTCCACCAAATAACAGCTTTAATCCGAGGGCAAATCATAACGTTAACTGCCACGACTTCTCCTTCCCAATACCTTCTCGGCATTTTGATAGGGATGCAGAATAGTGACATGGTGAAGCTCTATGGAAGGAGCTTCGGGCCACAGACTCTTCAAGAAGACGTTCTCAGGCAAATCCAAACACCAGGGGAGAAAACAAAATGAGGAAACTAGAGAATCCTGACTCTTCTGGCAGCTGCAGTCACAGCAAACAGTACACACAGCTCAGTTCCTGCCAGAACAATAGAAATCCTCACGCCGAGAGCCGAATTGCCTCAGTTTCTATTACACAATGTACTGTTTCCAGCTTTCAACACAAATACAAGGCATGCTAAAAGGCAGAAGACACTCAGTCTGAACAAAGCAAGCATCGGAACCAGACTTAGATTGATATAGATTTCAGATTTATCAGACAGGGGATTTCAAATAATCATGGTTAATGCAATAAGACTCTGACAGAAAAAACAGACAATGTGCAAGAACAGATAATGTGAGTAGAGGAGTGAAAACTTAAAAAAAACAAAACAAAACCAGAAGGAAATGCTACAAAAACTAACAAATGAAGAATCCCTTTTCTGCACTCACCAGAGACTGAACATAGCTGTGGTCAGAAGCACTGAACTTGAAGATATGTCCGTAGAACCTATCTAACATAAAATGCAAGGGGGAAAGAGAATTTTAAAAAATAGAATATAATAAAAAATGGATAAATACGATCAAGAATTCTTGACAATTACAAAAGATATACACAGAATTGTAACACCACAAGGAGGAGAGAAAGGGAGAATAAAAAGAGAAGGAAAGGAAGAAAGGAGGAGGCAAAGAAGGAGAAAGTAAAGAAAAAAAATATTTAAGGTAAGAATGGTCAATATTCCAAAATTAGTGACAGATTAAAAAACCACACATTTGTGAAACTCTGACAACACTAAAGAGAATAAATACCCAAATATCTAAATCTAGGCTTATGATATTCAGACAGCAGAAATACAAAGAGAAAAATCCTGAAAGAAGCCAGGATTATTACAGGACTGAATTGTGGCCCCTCCAAAATTCATGTGCTGCAGTCCTAACACTTAATGTGACTGCCTTAAGTAGATAATTAAAGTTAAATGAGTTTGTAAGCATAGACGATCTCTTGGAGAAAGAAATGGCAACCCACTCCAGTATTCTTGTCTGGAGAATTCCATGGACAGAGGAGCCTGGTGGGCTACAGTCTATGGGGTTGCAGAGTCGCGACACGACAGAGCGACTCACACTTTCACTTAATTTAGTATGACTAGTGCCCTTATAAAGAAGAGACACAGGCACCAAGGATGCACATGCAGAAAGAGAAGGCCAAGTGAGGAGACAGCAAGAAGATGACCATCTGCAAGCCAAAGAGAGAGGCTTCAGGAGACATCAGACCTGCCAGCACCTTGATCTTGGACTTAAGAGTTTCCAGAACTGTGAGAAAGTCATTTTCTGTTGTGAAGGCAGCTGACCTGTGATATTTTGTTATGGCAGCTTTAGTAGACTAATACACTTATAGAGGGAAAAGGATAATAATTACATCAGGCTTCTCATCGGAAATTAAGCAAGCAACAAGAGAGTAGAATGAAATATTTCAATCATTGAATGATGAAAAAAAACTAAACTGGAATCTGAATCCAGAAAAAATAAATCCTTAAAAAGTGAAGTAGAAATGCAGACTTCTTAGAGAACTAAAAATTAAGACTATTTGTTATCAGGAGAATTGCCTTCCCACGTGACCTAGTGGTAAAGAACCCACCTGCCAATGCAGGAGATTTAAGAGATACTCATTCGATCCCTGGGTCTGGAAGATCCCCTGGAGGAGGATATGGCAACCACTCCAGTTTTCTTAACTGGAGAATCTCATGGACAGAGGAGCCTGGTGGGCTACAGTCCATGGGTTCACAAAGAGTTGGACACAATTGAAGCAGCTTAGCTCACACAGATTTGCCTTGCAAGAAAAGATAAAAAATAAAAAGCCTTTAGAAAGAAAGAAAAGAATACAGGTCAAAAATACATATCTTCAAAATGAAAGGATGAACATTAGAGAAGGAATAAAATCAAATAAAATGTTTCATTTTTTGATTTTTAATTGCTCTAACAGACAATGACTTGTTCATATTAATAAGAGCAATATATTGGATGATTATATTTTATGGATAAGCAATGACAACACAGTTTTACAAAATGGGATGGGAGAATTGTGAATACTCAGCTATAGTGTACCTACATTTCTTGTGAAACACTAGTATTTTTGAAAGTGAACTTAGACTATTTGTAAATATATATTGCAAACTCTAAAGTGGCACTAACAAAACTTCAAAAAGAAATACAATTGAAATGCTAAGAGAACAGAAGAAATAGAAATATATTAAGTGCTCCAATAAGCAGACAGCAAGGGAAAGAGAAAAGGGGAGAAAAAATAAATATATATAAGAAATAAATATAATAAATATTTATTATTAATAGTAATTATATTAATATAAATATTATTTATTTATATATAAATAAACTATAAGAAATAAATATAAGATTATAATTATGGTAGTGATCAGTTCAACTATACTTATAAATTTAAATGCAAATGGCCTAAATATACCAAAGACAGAGACCATCAGAGTCAATTTTTTGAAAAGCAAATATTGTCTAAAAGGAATTCATTTAAATATAAAGGCAGAGAGATAGCTTAAAAGTAAAGGAACAGAGAAGGACACTTGCTAGCACTAATCAAAAGGAAACTGGAATAGCTACATTAAAGATAAAGCAGAATTATGGATAAGGAAAAAAGTATCAGGGACTCTTGAGAGTCCCTTGGATTGCAAGGAGATCAAACCAGTCCATCCTAAAGGAAATCAGTCCTGAATATTCATTGGAAGGACTGATGCTGAAGCTCCAATACTTCGGCCACCTGATGTGAAGAACTGACTCATTGGAAAAGACCCTGATGCTGGGAAAGATTGAGGGCCGGAGGAGAAGGGGATGACAGAGGATGAGATGGTTGGATGATACCACCAACTCGATAGACATGAGTTTGAGCAAGTTCTAGGAGATGTGATGGACAGGGAAGCCTGGCATGTTGTAGTCCATGGGGTTGCAGCATTAGATACAACTGAGCAATTGAACTGAATGTTAAAGGAGTCAATTTTCCAAGAGTAAAATACAATACTTAATAAGCATATCCTAACAACACAGCACTAAAATATATAGGACAAAAACTATTGATAGAAATGTGAAAAGAAATAAGGTTAATTTACAAAATATAGGTGGAGTCTTCAATATCTTTCTTTCAATTTTAATAGATTTAGAAAGCAAAAATTACTAATGACATAGTTGACTTTAGCAACACATTCAATCAGTTGGATTTAACAACAATGGAATATACATTCAAGATCACATGAAACATTCACTAAGATAGGCCATAAAACACAGTTTAAACCATAAAACACAGCTTAAGACTTTAAAAAGAATAGAAATAATGCAAAGGGTGCCTTCAGATTTCAATGGAATTAAAGTAGAAAAACAACAATAACATAATTGTAAAACTCCCAAATATTTAAAGATTAAGTAACACACTTTCTAAATAACACAGGGTGGGAAAAGAAAGTTCAAAAATTTTTTAATATTTTTAACTAAATGAAAACAAAATATATCTAAAATTGTGGTATGCAGTCCAATCAGTGCTTAAAGACAAATTTATGACATAAAATGCATATATTACAAAAGAAATCTTAATAACAGATTAGGGTTAGGGTCTGAATAACAGATTTCTTTCTTGGGAAAATAGAGCAAGAAAAGCAATATACATGTAAGCAAGTAGAATAAAAAAGCGATGTTTAGAGCAAAAATCAATAAAATTGAAAACAAAGACTCAATAGACAAAATCCGCTAAACCAAATGCTGATACTCTGAAAAGATCAATTTATAAACTAAGAAAAAAGAGGGAGGATATAAATTACTAAAATCCGAAGTGAAAAAGGAAATCACTGTTGGTCCCATGGACATGAAGGAATATTATGAACAATTCTTTGATCACACATTTGGTAACTGATGAAATGGATCTATCTTTTGGAGACACAGATGACTCAAGTTCACACAGAGGAAATAATCTGAGTATGACTATATCTATCAAAGAAAGTAAATCAATAATTAACAACCTTCCACAAAGAAAGCACCAGGCCCAGATGGTTTCACTGGTGATTCTACTAAACATTTGAGGAGGAAGTAAAATTGATTCTCTATGTCTCCTCTAGTAGATAGAAGTAGAGGGATTACTTTCTAAATCATGAAAGAATTACTTTTCTAATTACCAAAATACCAAAACCAGATCAAGGCGTTCCAAGAAATGAAAAGGCCAATGTCTCATGAATGTAGTTGTGAAAATCTTCAACAAAATATTAACAAATTAAATCAAACAATGTATAAAAGGATTTATACAGCATGACCAAGTGGGCTTATTTCAGGTATGCAAAGCTTGTTCAAAAATTAGTCAGTGTAATCAATCACATTAACAGACTAAAGAGGAAAAATCATAAACATATCAATAGATACAGAAAAAGCATTTGACAAAATTTGACACCCATTCATTATAAAAACTCTCAATGAGGTTGGAACAGAGAACTTCCTCAACTTGATAAAGAACATCTGTGAACAACCAATAGCTAACATCATACTTATTGGTGAGAAATTAGATGCCTTTTCCCTAAATATGAAAACAAGGCAAGGATGACCCCTCCTCACCATTCCTATTCAACGCTGTATGAGGAGTCCTAGCTAATACAATATGACTTCAAAAAAAAAAAAAAAAAAAACACTAGCTGTGCACATTTGGAAGGAAGATGTGAAGCTGTCTTTTCAGATGACATAAGTGTCTTATGAATATAAATCCAAAGAATAGAAAAACAGTAAGAAGCTATATAAAGGCTGCAGGGCTTATGCTTAATATACAAAAGTCAATTTCCTTCTTATATACCAGTAATTAACAATTGGAATTTGAAATTAAAATCATAAGATTACATTAGCATCAAAATTACATTAGTATCAAAATAATGAACTACTTAGGTATACATTTAACAAAACTATACAGGTGCTATATGAAGAAAATTATAAAATGCTAATAAAAGAAATCAAAGAAATTTAAAACAAATGGGAAACATTTCACGTTGATTCGCAGAAAGATTCATTATTAGGATGTCAGTTTTTCCCAACTAGATCTAATGTTCAGTTCAGCTGCTCAGTCATGTCCAACTCTTTGCAACCCCATGGACTGCAGCACGCCAGGCCTCCCTGTCCATCACCAACTCCTAGAGCTTACTCAGACTCATGTCCATTGAGTTGGTGATGCCATCCAACCACCTCATACTCTGTCATCCCCTTCTCCTCCCACCTTCAATCTTTCCCAGCATCAGGGTCGTTTCCAATGAGTCAGTTCTTTGCATCAGGTGGAGTTTCAGCTTCAGCATCAGTCTTTCCAGTGAATATTCAGGACTGATTTCCTTTAGGATGGACTGGTTGGATCTCTTTGCTGTCCACGGGACTCTGAAGTCCAAGATCTAATATAATCCCAATCTAAATCTCATTTTGTGGATAGGGCAAATTGATTTTACAGTTTATATGGAAAAGTAAAATTACCAGAAAAGCCAAAACAATGCTGAAAGTAAGAGCATTAGCATCAAGACTTCTTATAAAGTTAAATTAATCAGGACATCATATTCACTTTAGTATTCACTAAAGACTAGACTTCCCTGGTGGCTCAGATGGTAAAGCGTCTGCCTACAATGTGGGAGACCCAGGTTCGATCCCTGGGTCGGGAAGATCTCCTGGAGAAGGAAATGGCAACCCTCTCCAGTACTCCTGCCTGGAAAATCCCATGGATGGAGGATCCTGGTAGGCTACAGTTTGTGGGGTCACAAAGAGTCGGACACGACTGAGCGACTTCACTTTCATTTTCAAAGACTAGACAATTAGATCAAAGTAACAGAATAGAGAGCCCAGAAGTGAACTCACCCAAGTACAGTCAGCCGATCTTTGAGAAAGGAGCACGAGGTCATTCAATGGAGGAAAGGATAGTCTTTGCAACCAATGAAGCTAAAATAACTGGACATTCGTATACCAAAAAAAGTTCAATTTACACTTCACAAAAAGTGACTCAAAATTCATCATACACCTAGATGTAAAGCACAAAACTATAAAACTTCTAGAAAATATCAGAAGAAAATTTATATGACCTCGAATTTGGCGATAGGTTTTTACATACAATATCTAAAGCCCTTTTCTGGAAAAAAAAAGGCAATTTATACTTTATTAAACTAAAAACTTCTGATCAAAGACCTTAAGAGAATAAAAAGACAAGTCATATGATGGGTGAAGATATTTGAAAAACATGTGTATGGTAAAGAACTTGTCTGCAGAATATACAGCAAACTCTTAAAATTCAATAATAGAAAGCAAAAAACTAGACAATCCAACTGAAAAAGGGGAAAAAGTATTGAACACTTCAACAGAGAAGATGTATGACAAATATGCATGAAAAGGATGGTAACAGCACATACCAATTTTAAATTAAAATAACAGTGAGGCACTAGACACCTGTTGGAGTTACTAAAGTCCCAAACCCTGGCAACACTGGCCCTGAAGCAGGGCAACAGGGCCTGTGGGCTCGGCCGCTGCAGATGCACGGTGGTGCCGCCCCTCGGGAGGGCCGTCCGACGTTTCTTAGAAAGTTAACTTAGTTTTAACCCAGCAATTGTACTTCTGGGTGTTTATCCAGTGGAGCTGAATTCTTAATGTCCACACAACAGCCTACCCATGAATGTTTACTGCATGTTTACTCATAACTGTCAGAAAACTGGAAGCAACCAAAAAGTCCTTCAGTAGGGGACTGGATATAGAGTTGGTAGTGTGTCTATAAGATGGAATATTATTCAACAATAAGAAGAATTGGACTATAAAGCCATGAAAACAGATGGAAGAACGTGAAACGCACGTTGCTCTCTCAGCAGCATGACGTGTACAGACGACCACGTGTAAAGTAGCCGGGGGAAGCTGCCGCAGCGCCGGAAGCTCGGCTCGGGGCCTGTGCTGGCCGAGAGGGTGGGGTGGGCGGGGTGGGAGAGGCTCACGGGGGACGTGTGTCCACAGGGAGCTGACTCCTGATGCCGGACAGCAGAGACTGACATGCTGTGAAGCAATCATGTTCCAATTAGAAAATTAAAAATGCATATTACTGCATGCACAAAGTGATCTGAAAAGCCTAAATACTCTTCAGTTCCAACTTTATGCCTATTATGGAGAAAGCAAAGCTACAGAGAATGTAAAAGATGATGGTTTGGAAACCATTCCACACCCATAGGGGAAGAAATGAGGGATGAATAGGTGTAACACATTAATAGAGGATTTTTAGGGCAGAAAAACTACTCTGTAGGGTGTTTTAATGGAGGATAAATGACATTATGCATTTATTAAAGCCCAAAGATCTGTACAGCATAGAGAATGAGACAATTTAAATTATGGACATTAGTTAGTCACAACATATCAATATTGGCTAATTAAGAAAATATCTAATCCAAATCGGATCAAAATCAAACTACCAACATTCAGGATATATAGAAGCCCAGAAGTTGTTCAAATACATGAAAACATCCTGTGTTTCTTTAGCAACGACACAACAACAGCAAGAAATCAAAAAGGGGTGATGAAGTAGAGATACAGAAGAGAATTATTAAAAGAAAAAAAAAATCAACTGTCACATATGGACTTACTTGGGTTCCGATTCAAATAAACTAAAACAATCCACTTATAGCATTTACGAGATAATGGGAAGTTAGCATGCTTACTGGATATTTGACGATTTTTTAAAGTGTGCAATTTCTAGATAGGATGTTGATATTTTCATTAATTTATAATTTCATTTATTAATAAGTGAATTATTTAAGACAGATACTGAAATGGAGAGATGAAATAATAGAAAGTTTTGAGGTTTACTTCAAAAGTTTATAGGCTGGAGAAAGTAGATACACTATAGGCAATGGGGTATGGAACAAGAGTGGATAATTGCTGAAGCTGTGTAATAAGTTTAAGTGACTTTGTTATATTATTCTATTTTCAAATATGTTTCAACTTCTCAACAATAAAAGATTAAAAAAAAAATCCAAATAGTATTTGCATTTCTCTAGACTTCTTATGACTATTTTGTTCCTCAAGATTACTCTATGTGCTACTGAAACAACATCATGAATTATCTTAAGATCTTTAATTAGTTTGGAATATCATATGTATGGAACTGGAGATCTGCTTACAGGTAAAATTCCCTCTTAACTATGTTCCTCCACCCCTTCCAGATTGAGGATCAGTCTATGGGCGAAGAAGATGTAAACGAAGGTTGAGACAGGTCTAGCTTAGCCTTGGCCAAGGGTCAAAGGAAAGAGCTGTCATAACCCACCAGCCCTCCGGGAATTTCTTTTTTAAGACAGGGTAGCCTTGAGTCTAAATTTGAAATAGACAGGATTGATTTTCTTCTTACATTAAGTAAACCTAATCCTCATTTGGGCCAAGAGAGGAGCGACAAATAGACCTCGCAAATACTACAGATTTAGACATTTTAGTAGCTGAGTTCGTTGCTTTGTTAGGATTAGGGTTCCTCTATATTGAATTTAAAAACATACACTGCTCAAAATGGATTAAAGATCTAAATGTAAGACCAGAAACTATAAAACTCCTAGAGGAGAACATACGCAAAACACTCTCCGACATTAATCACAGCAGGATCCTCTATGACCCACATCCCAGAATTTTAGAAACAAAAGCAAAAATAAACAAATGGGACCTAATGAAACTTAAAAGCTTTTGTACAACAAAGGAAACTATAAGCAAGGTGAAAAGACAGCCCTCAGATTGGGAGAAAATAATAGCAAATGAAGCAACAGACAAAGGATTAATTTCAAATGTAAGCCAGAAAGATAAAGACCATTACAGTATACTAACACATATATATGGAATTTAGAAAGATGGTAACGATAACCCTATATGCAAAAAAAAGAAAAAGAGACTCAGATGTATAGAACAGACTTGTGGACTCTATGGGAGAACCCGGGGGTGGGATGTTTCAAGAGAACAGCATCGAAACATGTATATCTAGGGTGAAACAGATCACCAGCCCAGGTTGGATGCATGAGACAAGTGCTCAGGCCTGGTGCACTGGGAGGACCCAGAGGGATGGGGTGGAGAGGGAGGTGGGAGGGGGGACCGGGATGGGGAATACATGTAAATCCATGGCTAATTCAATGTATGACAAAAACCACTGCAATGCTGTAAAGTAATTAGCCTCCAACTAATAAAAATAAATGGGAAAAAAAAAAAACATACACTGCTTGCTTTTCCCACTTTTCACTAATATTATCTCATAATAATTTTAAAGACATTTGATTTTTTTTCTGTACTCTCCAAGTTCTGTGAATAATATTCCTTATGTGATTTTTGTGAATAGAGAAATGTTAAAAGGTATCAGAAGTTATGTTCTGTTATCCCCTAGCTTGAATTGAACAGTCTACTATGAATATGAACTGTCTGAATTCCCAGTTCTTCCCCTCCTGGTAGAGCAGGAGCATACATCCAGCTGCAGGATAATATTGGCAAGCACAGTGATGGTTTTCACTGAGAACCCCAAACACTGAATGCCTCGTTTTTCTTTTCTTTTTCAAGAAATCCCCTACCCTGGGAGATATGTGATGCCATTTGTGCCAGAATGCTTTGCATAATAATGGTCCCCTTCAGTTTTCCAGGCTCACACAGAAGAATCACTCAGGAAACTAGCAGTAACATCAACAAAAAAGAAAATTGCCCATTTTCCACTGAAACCGCTCTTATCCTTCTAAATTTTTTTTTAGCAGTTTTCTTTTTAAATGTAAATACTCGTAAGAGTTCAGAAAAAGATATCCAGTTATTAACATTTCAGGTATAATTATTACTCTTCCTAAATCTCCACCTTTTCCAAAGAGCAGTTTTCTTTAAAAGAAGTGTTATTACCACCCTACTTGTGTGGGTCCTCAGACATCTTCAAATAAATGTCTGTAGGTGGGGTTCTCTGATTATAAAGGCAGAGTGAAATTAATGTTATTAATGTACCAAGGTGTGAAGTATGAACTTCAGCTGGGTTTCCATAAAGAACTCTGTTGATTACGTGTTTGAAGCTACAGAGATCTGTCTCGAATGTCGCTATTGAAGCCTTTTACAAGCTCTCATGCTAATCAGCGAGGAAAGCCTGCAGCTTTCCCATGTAAGGTGGAGTCAGTCCCGACAAGCAGCTTATCAGCGCTAAGGATCACCGCTGTGTTTTAGCAGCGGCATCAGAAGACGCTCTCCACGTTTGCCTTCTTCAGAACCGTGTACTTAAGAAACTACCAGAATGTTGCCAGTAGCCTTGCCTACAAGCTGCTGCCTTTGAGAACTTTTGCAAGCATTTATAATAGTAACCAGAGTGTGTTCCATCCCTTGTGCATCTCTTAGCTTATGGAAAGGACAGAATTGTAAGGTGTCCTCCTAGGGACTCTCAGACACGTCTAATAGTCTAATCATTTTCTGCATATATGTGTATCTCTTAAGAACGTTACTCAGATTTTAAAGCATTACAAAAAAGGGTGCTGATGTCAAGCTGTGCTTGATCCTGACAACTGAGGTTCTGCATTAAAACTTTATAGAGACTTCCTGACCCTCCAGTTCATAAATCGTTGCTAAATTTAGAAATACTGACTTGGTGAGACATCTTCAACCCATAGACGTGGTACCACTTATGAATAATTTGTCAATTCATTTACCCATTTAGGTCATGGGGCAGTCAATATTACTTACTGAGCATCTACTTTGTGCTTTAAGCACTGATTTGCATGCTGCTCATGTACAAGAGGATAAAAGAATTCTGAAAGAACTCACAGTCTGTGGAGGATACACAGAAGCTTTGATCAAGCAAGTACCTCTGGCCACAGGAAAAGAACAAAGAAAGTCCTTGGGCAGCAAGGCGGGCTTCCCAGAGAAGCTAACAGTCACCCTCGGCCTTCAAGAATGAGAAGTCTATGAAAAGGAGTGTTGGTACCTTTTACACTGTGTTTTTTATCCTGGCGACCAAGCCTCTCCCTCGTCCCCTGCAAAAAAAAAAAAAAAAAAAAATTAAAATCATGATTATACACTAGTAACAATACTTTGATATTGGGTGTCAAGAAATCCTATCTCCAAATACTCCCTGTTAAAATGTGAAGGAGGTTAGCTCATTGACTCATTTATAAGACTTGTAATAACTCTTATATCACGCAGCTGATATGAGGTTCAACTGAGAAGACATTTGGGAAATCCCATTCTTTTGTCAATTGTAAAGTACAGAGCAAGTGTTAGGTATTCGTGACATTGTCACTCTTGTCATAGTAAAACCATTCCTACTGTATTAAGGATTATTTTATCAGTTTTCTGGACTCTGGCAATATAACTAGAAAAAACTTTTAAAATACAAATGGTTTTGAAATATTTTTATGTTATGCCATAGCAAATACTTCCAAAAAGACTTATCAGAGAAAACTTTGTCTTAAAGAAAAGTCATTCTGTGCTACCAGAGAGACAAAAATAACAAACAGGCTGGATTCTCTGATCTACTTTAGAAATTACAATGACCTCCACCTGGGTTGTTCCGCACTGGAATTTCAAGGCCAAGCCACCCTCTCGTGTTTCAGCACTGAGGCTTTACCCTTATTCTTTGCCTTCTCCACCCACGTCAGCTGCCACGCAAAAACTTACCCAAGAGCTCTCCTACACCCAGACCTATGGTGCCAACAAATTAGAGGACCCAAAATTATTTTTGAAGGAGGACATTTGAAATTTCAATTAGAACCACTGAAGAAGTTATATGTTAAAAAGATCTCTGTTGCATTATCTCTGTCTTAATTTATGAACTAAGATTGTCTTTATTTTTAAAAACGATTGACAGAAGTACCACAAATTTTTTTTGGCTTTTAAAAACAAACGTGATTTTTTTTTAAACAAACACAAATGTTTCCATGTTTAAGGTCCCTGAAAACCTCCAATGGCCCACCTGGGAGTTTCAAAGTGCCTTCAGTTTCCTGCGGTCCTAAATGCATTTAACTTTCCGCATTTAAAACGGACCCAGCCCGCAGCCCTCCTGTCTTCCCCACATCACGCACAGGTGCACAGATGTGAGGTTCATCAGGGGTGCCCAGAGTGTGCAAAAACCCTCTTTTGTACCTTTCTCCTGGTCCGAGTAGCTCCCAACGTGGTGCGGGAAGACGGCACATCAACCTGCAGACCCTTGTATCCAACTAAATAAAGGGGCCCAAGGGCTTTATTCCATGAGCCTCGTATCTTTCTCCATCAGAGGGCAGACAGACTGAAAACCACAACCACAGAAAACTAACTAATCTGATCATATGGACCACAGACTTGTCTAAGTCCATGAAACTATGAGCCATGCCTTGTAGGGCCACCGAAGACAGACATGGTGGAGAGTTCTGACAAAACGTGGCCCCTGGAGAATGGATTGGCAAACCCTGTCAGTATTCTTGCCTTGAGAACCCCATGAACAGTATGAAAAGGCAAAAAGATAGGACACTGAAAGGTGAACTCCCCAGGTCGGTAGGTGCCCAATATGCTACTGGAGATCAGTGGAGAACTAACTCCAGAAAGAATGAAGAGGTGGAGCCAAAGCAAAAACAACACCCAGCTGTGGATGTGACTGGCGATGGAAGCAAGGTCTGATGCTGTAAAGAGCAATATTGCATAGGAACCTGGAATGTTAGGTCTGTGAATCAAGGCAAATTGGAAGTGGTCAAACAGGAGATGGCAAGAGTGAACATTGACATTTTAGGAATCAGGGAGCTAAAATGGACTGGAGTTGGTGAATTTAGCTCAGATGACCATTATCTCTACTACTGTGGGCAAGAGTCCCTTAGAAGAAACGGAGTAGCCTTCATTGTCAACAAGAGTCAAAAATGCAGCACTTGGATGCAATCTCAAAAACAACAGAATGATCTCGGTGCATCACCAAGGCAAACCATTGAATATCACAGTAATACAAGCCTATGCCTGGACGAATAATGCTAAAGAAGCTGAAGTTGAACAATTCTATGAATACCTACAAGACCTTTTAGAACTAACACCCCAAAAAGGTGTTTTTTCATTATAGGGGACTGGAATGCAAAAGCAGGAAGTCAAGAAATATCTGCAGTAACAGGCAAATTTGGCCTTGGAGTACAGAATGAAGCAGGAGAAAGGATAATAGAGTTTTGCCAAGAGAACACACTGGTCACAGCAAACACCCTCTTCCAACCACACATGAGAATACTCTATACATGACATCACCAGATGGCCAATACTGAAATCAGATTGATTATATTCTATGCAGCCAAAGATGGACAAGCTCTATACAGTGAGCAAAAACAAGACCAGGAGCTGAAGTGTGGCTCAGATCATGAACTCCTTATTGCCAAATTCAGACTTAAATGGAAGAAAGAAGGGAAAACCACTAAACCATTCAGGTATGACCTAAATAAAATCCCTTATGACTATACAGTGGAAGTGAGAAATAAATTTAAGGGATTAGGTCTGATAGAGTGCCTGAAGAACTATGGATGCAGGTTCGTGACACTGTCCAGGAGGCAGGGATCAAGACCATCCCCAAGAAAAAGAAATGCAAAAAGGCAAAATGGTTGCCTGAGGAGGCCTTACAAGTAGCTGTGAAAAGAAGAGAAGTGAAAGGCAAAGAAGAAAAGGAAAGATATTCCCATTTGAATGCAGAGTTCCAAAGAATAGCAAGGAGAGATAAGAAAGCCTTCTTCAGTTATCAATGCAAAGAAATAGAGGAAAACAACTACAATATTGTAAAGTAATTAGCCTCCAACTCATAAAAATAAATGGAAAAAAAAAAACAAAAACATACCTCCAAAAAAAAAAAAAAGAAATAGAGGAAAACAATGGGAAGGAATGGGAAAGACTAGAGATCTCTTCAAGAAAATTAGAGATACCAAGGGAACATTTCATACAAAGATGGGCAAAATAAAGGACAGAAACAATATGGACCTAACAGAAGCAGAAGATATTAAGAAGAGGCAACAAGAATACACAGAAGAACTATACAAAATAGATCTTCATGACCCAGATAACCATGGTGATGTGATCACTTATGAGAGCCAAACATCCTGGAATATGAAGTCAAGTGGGCCTTGGGGGGCATTAACATGAACAAAGCTAGCGGAGGTGACGGAATTCCAGCTGAGCTATTTCAAATCCTAAAAGATGATGCTGTGAAAGTGCTGCACTCAATATGCCAGCAAATTTGTA
Organism: Odocoileus virginianus; assembly: GCF_023699985.2. NCBI lineage: Eukaryota > Metazoa > Chordata > Mammalia > Artiodactyla > Cervidae > Odocoileus > Odocoileus virginianus. The sequence continues at coordinate 2,560,551 of NC_069684.1, forward strand.
AAACTCAGCTGCAGGACTGGAAAGGGTCAGTTTTCATTCCAATCCCAAAGAAAGGCAATGCCAAAGAATGCTCAAGATACTGCACAATTGCACTCATCTCACACACTAGCAAAGTAATGCTCAAAATTCTCCATGCCAGGCTTCAACAGTATGTGAACTGTGAACTTCCAGATGTTCAAGCTGGATTTTGAAAAGGCAGAGGAACCAGAGATCAAATTGCCAAGATCTGTTGGATCATTGAAAAAGCAAGAGAGTTCCAGAAAAACATCTACTTCTGCTTTATTGACCATGCCAAGCCCTTTGACTATGTGGATCACAATTACCTGTGGAAAATTCTTCAAGAGATGGGAATACCAGACCATCTGACATGTCTCCTGAGAAATCTATATGCAGGTCAAGAAGCAACAGTTAGAATTGGACATGTAACAACAGACTGGTTTCAAATAGGGAAAGGAGTATTGTCACCCTGCTTATTTAACTTATATGCAGAGTACATCATGAGGAATGCTGGACTGAATGAAGCACAAGCTGGAATCAAGATTGCCGGGAGAAATATCAATAACCTCAGATATGCAGATGACACCACCCTTATGGCAGAAAGCAAAGAGGAACTATAGAGCCTCTTGATGAAAGTGAAAGAGGAAAGTGAAAAATCTGGCTTAAAACTCAACATTCATAAAACTAAGATCATGGCATCTGGTCGGATCACTTCATGGCAAATAGATGGGGAACTTACTCATTTGAAAAGACCCTGATGTTGGGAAAGATTGAAGGCAGGAGTAGAAGGGGATGACAGAGGATGAGATGGTTGGATGGCATCACTGACTCGATGGACATGAGTTTGCGTGAGCTCCGGGAGTTGGTGATGGACAGGGAGGCCTGCCGTGTTGCAGTCCATGGGCTCGCGAAGTGTTGGACACGACTGAGCGACTGAACTGAAGCGCAGGCGAGAAGGCTCCCCGCTGCCCGTCATTCGCGCCTGCGCAGAGCGGGCAGGGGCATGTGTCCAGAGTCAACCTTCGGAGAAATGCAGGCGGGGTTTAAAGCTGGGGCGGTGCTGTGCAAAGCACACACAGGCAAATCGCGCAGGATGTTCAAGTCTTTGGTTTCCGTCCCTTCCATTTCTAAGCTCCTCGCGAGGTTTCTTACCCCCGACCCCCCTTTCCTCGTGTGCCCCTTGCTCTGGCACCACCTCGCTGCCTCCCCTTCGCTGGCACAATCCTCCAACTCAGGCCACGCAGCCTGCCTTTCCGCCTGCCTTTCCCCGGCGTCCGCACCATGTGGAGTCACTTCACGATAACATCTTATCCCCGCGGCCCGAGGTGAGAGAGCTGGCGTGGAGCCGTGGGCCTTTCACTTCTGAGAGTGTGCGGAAGGGGCCGGCCTTGAGACAGAAAACTAAACATCGGGAACTAGAGCAAATCACGGGGACTAACCGACTTCCAGCTCATCGCAGCAGGCCGCGGGGCCGCCCCTGCGGCCTTGTAGCCTTCATGCAAAGCGTTTCCCTTTGAGCCACACTATTTCCACGAGGAGGGTGTTAGAGGCAGTGGTCGGTCCTCACAGAGCTTCACCAAAGACAGCAGGCCCCCTCCCCTGGACGCCAGGCCGGGCCCAGCCTGTACAGACCCCAGGGCTGTGTTGACATCGCCCACGTTGACCCGGTCCCAGCAGGCCCAGAGCTCTCCCCTCTCATAACCCCCTCTGGGTCTGCTCCCCGGCGCGGCCGTCAGGGTGGTCACACACACACACACACCCGTTTCGGGGTGGAAACCAAGCCTTCTCTTCCTGCCTCTTCCCCTCCACCCTCCTTCCGATGGGAAGCTTCACACTTTTTCTTAGGGGTGAAGGGGGTTAAGTCTCCATAGACCATTCTTTGAGCTGTGAAACAAAACACTAAAAATTAGATTATGTAAGCCCCAACACCTTGAACACGTTTTGTAGTGGAACGAGAAGAAAGAGAATAGCGTGCTCCTAGCAAGATGCTTAGCTACTTTCCACTTGAGCCTCTCACAGTTCCATTTGAATCCGTTTTCTCTACACAGCCTCCAGTAATGCTCTTGATTAGGGGTCAATATTTCTTTTTAAAATAAAAAGTAGTGTAAACCCTCCCACGTTACAGGTTAACGGGAGGGACACAGAAACATGAGTTAAAGGCGGTTGTGTTTTTCATACTGACGTGATCCTTATAAAACCCAGTTCATGGCTCTTTTCTCATGCTTTAGGGCAGAGGCTGACCCCAGGCTGGGTCAGGGAAATCACTTGCGGGGGCAGGAATGCACAGTTCACTGTGTGGTGAGGAACGTGGGCTTGGCTTTGACGCTCTGATGCCGGTCTCACGGGACGGGGCACTGCCTCCTCCGTTTCTCCGACGCCCTGGACCATGAGCAGAACCCCCGGAACACCCACCCCTCCAGCCCCTCTGACAGGCCCAAGCATGTGTCTGCAAGCAGCAGTCTGAATGCAACCAACTGAAAGCATTTTTGTAGACTAATTTTATTATTTCAGTTTTTGGCTGTGCTGGGTCTTTGTTGCTGTGCTGGGGCTTTCTCTAGCTGCTGTGAGCAGGGGCTACTCTTTAGTTTCGGGGTGCAGGCTTCTGATTATAGTGGCTTCTCTTGTTAAGGAGCCTGAGCGCTAGGGCCGTGGACTTGAGCGGTTGCAGCAGAAGGCTCAGTACTTGTGGCACAGGGGCTTCAGCTGCCTCGTCGCATGTGGGATCTTCCTGGAGCAGGGATGGAACTGGAGTCCTTCAAACCAGCAGCAGGACTTCTAACCACTCAGTTCAGTTGCTCAGTCATGTCCGACTCTTTGCGACCCCATGGACTGCAGCACGCCAGGCCTCCCTGTCCATCACCAACTCCCGGAGTTTACTCAAACTCATGTTCACTGAGTCGGTGATGCCATCCAACTATCTCATCCTCTATCATCCCCTTCTCCTGCCTTCAATCTGTCCCAGCATCAGGGTCTTTTCCAATGAGTCAGTTCTTTACATCAAGCGGCCAAAGGATTGGAGTTTCAGCTTCAGCATCAGTCCTTCCAATGAATATTCAGGACTTATTTCCTTTAGGGTTGACCACTGGACCACCAGGAAAGCGCTGGAATGATTTTTTTAACACTGTGTGAAAACCTGTCTTTGGGAAGGGGGACGGTGCAAGAGCCAGCCGGACCAAGTCTGCCTTCACTCAGAAGTTGATGACACAGCGTTTGTTTTGTGCAAATTAAAACTTGTGTTTCTGTTTGAAACCCAAGCAAGGGGAAATCATACATCCCCTGAAACGGAGGAAATATTGCAAGAAAAGTACATATCAAACACGGATTTAACAATTTAAATGGAGGTGGCTGCTATTGCTATAAAGCTGGCCCAATTTTATGTTCTAAAGAAGTGCTGGGAGAGCTTCCCCTGATGGCGGGAATGTTCTCTGTCGCTGCTCTGGGCTATGGTAGCCACTGGCCCCTTGTGGCTAGTAAGCAACTTGAAATTAAGGAGCTGAAACCTTAATCAAATTTAAGTTTATATAATCACACCTGGCAAGTGGCTATCACATTGGACAGCACAGTTTTAAAATGTAGGGAGTATTTAGTATTTAATGTGATGTGCATATTAAGAGAATATTAGCAAATTCTCTGGGATTTCCCTACTATTGATTGAATATATTTTGTCTCCGACCAGGGGTTCAGTGAAGTCTGATCATGTTCACTAGGCAAGAGAGAGCATTGGATGTGTGCTTTCACTCCATCTACAGTCCTGCCCCAAGGTGATAAAAGTCAGCCCAATAAATGTTGAGAAATACTGGTTCTGACTCTTACTCGCTCTCACTTCTGACTGGCCTCATTACACTGTGAACGTAAGAGAGATCTGCTAGAAGAACTTAGCAGCTGAGGGCAGATTTCGCTGTTCATTTCTATTCTGTCCACTGTTTTTGAAAGACCAGCAGAATGAAAGAGTTGAAAAGGCATACAACCAAACAGTTGCCAAGATAAAATAACTCCCTTTGACTTTTTTTTTTCCCACTTACTTTTCTTTGCCTCATTTTTCCTTTACAAAGCTAATTTTCCTTGTATTTTCCTTGTATGGCCTGATGACCATAGACTGTCATAACAGAATATTATACAGCGCAGGACTTACACACAGTCTGGAAGCTGGAAGTCCAAGGTCAAGGAGACTGTAGGGTTAGTGTCCTCTGAGCCCAGCTTCCTCCGAAGCCTGCCCTTGGCTTGCAGGTGGCTGTCCTGCTTCAGCCTCTCTGCGAGGTCTTTGCTCTGTGTGCCTGAGTCCCTGGTAACTGTAGATCCTAATCTCCTCCCCACATAAGGACATCAGTGAGATTGGATTAGGGCCCACCCTAAGGCTTCATTTTTGGGGTTCCCGGGTGGCTCAGAATCTGCCTGAAATGCAAGAGACCTGGTTTGACTCCTGGGTTGGACAGACGCCCTGGAGAAGGGAATGGCTACCCTCTCCAGTATTCTGTCCTGGAGAATTCCATGGACTGTATAGTCCGTGGGGTCGCGAAGAGCTGGGCATGACTGAGCGACTAATACAAGTCTTCATTTTACCTTAATTACCTTTTGACAGGTCGATCTTCAAATAGTCATATTTGAGGAACCAGGGGAGGGGAGGGCTTCAACATATGAGTTTGAGTGGAGGATAAATTCAGTTCATAATATGGTGATAAGCAATATTTTATTTTTTGCTTCAGTTAAGACTAAAGAACCATCTGTCTTTTGCCATTCTCTTTTGTGACTTTTAAATAGGCATATACACAGTACATAAAAATAGAAATTGTATTTGTTCTAATTCATTAATATAGAATTAAAATGTACTGTTTACGTACCGCATTCGTTTAACTTTTACTTGTCTGTGAAACGTTTGATTTCTCTATCAAATCCGAATGAGAGCCTGGCTCAGGTAGAGTATTTTTGGTTGTAGGTGTCCCCCTCATCACTTTAACTATGTCATGCTACTTCATCCTGGCCTTCACTTTCTGCTGAAAATTTAGCTGGTAGTCTCATGGGAGTTTCCCTGTATCAATATGTTATTTGTTGCTTTTCTCTTGCTGCTCTTAATGTTCTCTCTGTATTTTAAGTTTTTGTCATTTTGATTATAATGTGTCGTGGTATATTCCTCTCTGGTTTAACTCTGTACATGACTCTCTGGGCCGCCTGGACTTGGCTGACTGTTCCCTTTCCTCGGTTAGGGAAGTTTCCAGCTATTAAGCCTTCCAATATTTCCTCAGGCCCTTTCACTAGTCACATTCTGGTTCCCCTGTAAGGTGAGTATTAGTGCCCTTGATGGTGTCCCAGAGATTCTGAAACTGTCCTCATTCCTTTCTTCCTTTTTGGTGACAGTGATTCCCTCTCCTCTGTCTTCCAGCTCACTGGTCCGTTCTGCATCATTTAGTCTGCCATTGATTCCTTCTAGTGTACTTTTCCTTTCAGTTATTTTATTCATCTTTGTTTTGTTCTTTATATTTTCTAACTCTTAATTAAAAACTTCTGATTTCTCACTGTGCATCCATTGTCCTATTGAGTTCTTTGGTCATCTTTATGATCATTACTCTGAGCAAGCCTGCCAACACAGGACAGACCCTAACCCTGGGACCAGCTGGCCCCTGGACCTTCTCGCCAGAGACAAATGGAACCTTCAGGATACCGTGAATCCCACACCCAACTGTATTAGCAATGGTGCCCCCACCCCAGCCCCACCAACGATCTGAAATGAACTCTGAACTCTGTCTCGGGTAGACTGCCTATCTCCACTTCCTTTAGTTCTTCTGGGATTTTTACCTTCTTTAGTCTGGCACATCCTCCTCTGTTGCCCCATTGAGTCTAAGCTGCCGCTTGTACTTTCATGTACGTGGTAGGTTAGTTACATTCCTCGCCCTGGCAGAAGCAGCCCTCTGTAGGAGATGTCCTATGCATCCCAGCCGGGCACTCCCCTCCCACCGCCCGAGCTGTACACTCTAGGGGTGCCCTAGAGGACTGCCTGGGTTCCCCTGTTGTGGCAGGCTGACTGCGTGGGCCATCTGCTAGGCTTGCTTGGTCCCTAGTCTGGGTGGCTGCCAGGCCCTCCCTGCGTGTGTGCTACTGGCCGCTGGCACAGGGGTGGGACACCCCGGGGCCTGGGCCAAGGACTGGCTCAGTGCTGAGGGGGTCAGAGGCCCAAAGGTGCTGGGGCTGCAGCCCACCCACTGGTGGGTGGAGGCAGACCCTGGGGTTAGTGCCAGACTGCGGGCAGGCAGCGCTGGTTCTCACAGTCTGGCTGCAGGTCCCAGGGATTCCAGAGCATGTTTCAGCTCACTAAGGGTGGGGTGGGAGGGTACTATTCTTGACATAACTGGGTATGGGGTCCACGGTATCCTGAAGGTTCCTTTGGCCTGCTGGTGAGCAGGTCCAGTGGTTACCAGGTCCCAGGGCAGGGTCTGGCCTGTGTTGGCCAGACTTGTTCTGCAGGCTGTGGGACCATAGTCTTCTTGCTTCTGGTAGATGAGGCTGGTCTAAAGTTTGTACAGGCTTCCTGGTGGGAGGGGCAGGTGCCTGCCTACTGCTGGCAAGACCTGGGTCTTGACCTTCTGGTAGGAATGACCATGTCCGTGGTGTGTCTAGAGGCAGTAAGGAGAAGGCGGCGGCAGAGGATGAGATGGTTGGATGGCATCCCTGACTCATTGGACACAAGTTTGAGCAAACTCCGGGAGGTGGTGAAGGACAGGGAAGCCTGGTGTGCAGCCGTCCACGGGGTCACAAAGAGTTAGACACAACTTAGCCATGGAATAACCACAGTGGGCTCTGAAAGTCTTAGGCAGCCTGTCTGCTGATGGTGGGCTGTGTTCTCCTAGTCCGCTGTTTAGCCTGAGGCATCCCAACACTCACACCTATAGGCTGTTGAGCGGGCCCAGATCTCGGGGCTAATGAGCCAAGATGTCAGCTGCCGACAGCTGAAAATTCCCAAATAAGTCAACCATCAGTGTCCATGTCCCCGGGTGAGCCTCAGCCACCCCCACCTCTCCAGGAGACTCTCCAGGACCAGCAGGTAGGTCTGATCCAGGTTCTTATCCAATTTCTGCTTTTGCCCTTGGTCCCCGTGCATGCGAGATCTTGTATGTGCCCTTCAAGAGCAGAGTCTCTGTCCCTCCCAGTCCTGTGTGGCTTCTGCGATTAAGCCCTGATGACTTTCAAAGCCAAATGCTCTGGTGTCTCATCTTCTGGTGCTGGATCCCAGGCTGGGGAGCCTGACATGGAGCTCAGAACCCCCACTCCTATGGGAGAACCTCTGAAATATACTTATTCTCCAGTCTGTTTGTTGCCCACACCACGGGCTATATGATTTATTATATTTCAAGTCCACCCCTCTTACCTGCCTCATTCTGTTTCCTTCTTTATGTCTTTAGCTATAGAAGATCTTTTCCTATAGTTTCCAGTCTTTTTCACTGATGATTGTTCTGCAGATATCTGTGATTCTGGTGTGCTCATGAGAGGAGGTGAGTTCAGGGTTTTTCTACTCATCCATCTTGACTGTTCTTCAAATGGAAGTTTTAATGAAATATTATATGTGAAAGTCCTTGCCACATAGTTAGAACTAAATAAATATTAATCTAATGTCTCACCTTCACCTCAAGCATTACAAATGCTCTATTGTCCCCAGTCTTCCCTGAAATAAAATCATTCTACCTGCTGAAACTTACAGCATGCACAAATTATTCTCTGCTTAATGAATATTATTGATCCAGATTGCAAGCTCCTAATAAGATAAGTTCAGAAGGAGTGCGTGCATGTGTGCTAAATTGCTTCAGTCATGTCTGACTCTTTCTGACCCTACTGATTGTAGCCTGCCAGACTCCTCTGTCCATGGAATTCTCCAGGCAAGAATCCTGGAGTGAGTTCCCATTTCCTCCTTCAGGGGATCATCTCAACCCAGACCAAACCTGTGTCTCTCCTGTCTCCTGCATTTCTTTACCATTAGCACCACCTGGGAAGCCCTTGAGAAAGAATGCTGCTGCTGCTAAATCACTTCCGTTGTGTCTGACTCTGTGCGACCCCTTAGACGGCAGCCCACCAGGCTCCGCCGTCCCTGGGATTCTCCAGGCAAGAACCCTGGACTGGGTTGCCATTTCCTTCCCCAATGCATGAAAGTGAAAAGTGAAAGTGAAGTCGCTCAGTTGTGTCTGACTCTTTGCGACCCCATGGACTGCAGCCCACCAGGCTCCTCTGCCCATGGGATTTTCCAGGCAAGAGTGCTGGAGTGGGCTGCCATTGCCTTCTCCGTGAGAAAGAATAAGTAGGTATAAATACTGACAGAATCCTGACCAGTGCACCTTGTCTTGCTCCTCCAATACATCTGACAATGCTCCAGGCAATGTGCCTTCTGCTGAATGGTAGGTTTACAACTGCTGCCAGAGTGATCTCTTTCATCCAACAGAGCAATTTGGTTCTTGATGTGTCCACATCAGAGAAAATATGGGAGTTGAAATCCCAAGAATACTGAACTATTCAATCAAGTGGTGACAAACATACTTATTCAACATCACTGAACCACCAGAGAGTACTATACTCTGTCTTCAGAGAATAGAAATGGAACCATCAATTATGGCAGCTGAGTAGTAATTTCGGCCAACACTGCCATGGGAAGCTCAGCTTGCAGTATACCTGATGAAGCCTCAAGTCAAGAAATGTGACGTGCAAGTCAAAACCAAATGGTAAAACAACTTGAAAGTCTTATTGCAACTTATAATGGAGACGGCATTGTGTAAATAAGTAAGTGTTAGTCGCTCAGTCGTGCCCGACCCTTTGCGACCCCGTGGACGGCAGCCCACCAGGCATTGTATAGAATATTACAAAATAAAGGGATCAAGGATAATGGTTCTTGACTATTAGCTATCTTTCAAGAGTGTCAGATTGAATTTCCATAAACTGAACTGAATCTAATTCATGCTTGTTCTTCTGGCTGTTAATGTTTTTCATTTCCCAGAAAAAAATGAACAGACATATTATTAGAAAAAAGAAAAATAGAACCTCATTGTTGGTGATATTGGAAGGTATTAAAAATAAAATTAGCATCTTACTCATATCCATCCCAAACTTTGGGGATATCAATTTTCTTAAAACATTTAAGATCCTAAATGGTGTCAGATTCTAAATGGTGGTAATTTGTGATTTAAATCATTTAGTTTCCCTTAACACCACTTTAACAGCTGATACTTGTGATTAATAATATATATGTTTTAAATCAATGTTTTATCATCTTATTAAAATTATGTTTTTAAATAGTTTATGCTCCCTTGCCTAAAATTAGTTCATTTACACTAATGATATTTTGATTAAGGGAATTTCTTTTTATTTGGATTCACATAGTTTTTAGAAAATTTGTTTAATAGTTCAGTATTGAAGTTGCATTTTGTTAATTGGAGCTGGGATTTGATATCTTCCATGTTAAATGTGTAGCTACTGGAAGCATCACTTAAAACACCATTGGTTGATTGCACAGGTTGGTTAAGGTCAAGGAGACCAAGCCTCAGTTCAGAGATAACAAAACATATCTGTTCTGATCAGGGAAGTACCACGTGTATAAAGAAGCTCTCTCTCTGGGATCACACCACTTTGCTATTTTAAGATCTTTAATATTTTATGCATTGTGCATTTGTCCAACAGGAAGATACCTTCCCCCTCTAAAAAGGCATTTTTATTGAGGAAGTTGTAGCCAAAAATAAGAGCTTATGTTCCAGTTAGTAAGAGTTGACCAAAACTATAATGACACAAAGGCCTATTTATGTAAGGAAAATAATTTAAACATAGCCATAAACCATGAATTAGCTAGATCTTTGTCTTTATATTTTATTTTTTATTAAAAACATAAAGATTTTGAAATTAAATGTAAAAGAAATTCTTTAGAATTTAAAAAAATCAACATTTAAGGATGTTTTTGTCTTTAGCTTTCAGTGTTTAATTGCACACTTTTCTAATTCTGCCTCCCATAGAAATGGAGCTCCAATTTCTCATCCAGCCCAAGGTAAGATTTCAGGCCAGGGTACTGGGCAGAAAGATTAGTTACGACAAAAAGAAAAGGGAGGGAAAAAGAAAACGTTGTTCACACCCTTCCTCTGTTCACACCTTGTCTCATGTCCTCCTTAGATTAAAAACACTCGGGACAGACAAATGTTGATGGTCTGTGCCTTAACCCTCTGAATGGGCCCCATCTCTCTCTCTGAAGACAGAAAGACAGCATGCCAGTAAAAACACCCTTTAGAAAATCTCTCTCTCTCTCTCTCTCACACACACACTCTCTTTCTCTCTCTCTCAGAGTTACATAAGGCTGACTGACTCTTTCCACGATAGGACTGGCTTGGGTGAGAAAGTATGGATGATTAGAAGCGAAAGATGGGAGCAGGAGGGAGAGAAAGGCCCCCAGAGTTACAGGAGCAGCGACTTCTGGGCGCTTACAGGTACCTCTCCCTGGAGTAGCTGTTCTCTCTTCTGCCTCCTGCTTCTTATCCTGGTATCGCCACACACTCCACCCATCTCATTATCTGTCTTTATTGATTAAGTTCCCCCTGAGGTCCAAGAAGCCAGAATTCCTAACTCCTACTGGTTGGAAGGAGGGAAGAAGAAGGTCTTACCACCGTTTGCCAAAACGTTTCCAGGATGAAATGCGTCATGAGTTCCAACCAATGACCTACAAATCACCGAAGAGCAAAGCACTTGGCTTTCATTTACCTTCTGTTTCTCACAGGAAGGCCCACCCCTGATCTCTGCGGACTTTGTCTTAATTATGTTCTTGCATGGCCTTATTTGCAGCCACCATACACTGACTGAGCTGTCACCAGTATTGACTTGGTATCAGTCCTAAGGACACCATGATATACAGTTGAACTTAAAGTACTGAAGACCTAAAGACACGAATCTCTGACAGCAAGACTCTGAGACAGCATCTTCCTCCATGGATCAAAAATTTCTTCTTACATTAATACTGTCTTATGGGTTATCATCTACAGACAAGAAAGAAACTTTTTATCATGGCATCAAGGATCTTTCACGGTCTCCTTTTTACCTCTTCAGTTTCATCTCTTACCTCCCCTTTAAATTAAAAAAAAAAACTGCAGATCACTGACTATGCCAGCTCCTCTTGTTTCTGTCTCTTTGTACATATAGTTCCCTTTGCTTCCAGACTCCGGACAGCTTTTCATTGCCTAGCTGTCTTACCCCTCAGATCAGCTTGACCCATTGTCACAAGAACATGCACTGTTAGGGACTCCCCCAGTACACACTCAGATTCTCCTGTTGTAAGCCCACAGTCTGTTTTCTTTTCTTTCTACCTCTTTGATTATGTGTTCCTTTAGTCCTGCAGTGTTGTGTCTCTCATATTAAGATATTCAGTAAGTCTTTGTTTCTATGGCTGAAACTGGCTACACCTAGGTATCAACTGATGGAAAAGTGGATTGTAAGTTCATCAGCGCTTCCACTGCTAAACAGATGTTCCTAGAGAACATCTTGAAGCTGGAGGGAAAAGTGAACCTTGAAAGATTTCCACTCTACAATGCAGATTCAGCTTTTAGAACATGGCTAGTCATTCTCCATAGCTTTTTGCTAAGAATCTGTTCTCTGTTATTTTGCTACATATCTTAGCGGGAACAAATTAGGTAAAAATACAGGTCACTGGTGGAGAAGGAAGGTTTGAAAGATGAGAATGAACTTGACTTGAATTAAAAGCTTGGGTTGTAGAGTTGTTATAGATTAATTGTTAGAAACATTTGAACACTAGGTCGAGAAGTTCTACTGAATGAGAAGTCTAATTATTGTGTTAGTCACTCAGTCGTGTCTGACTCTTTGCGACTCCATGGACTGTAAACCACCAGGCTCCTCTGTCCATGGGATTCTCCAGGCAAGAATACTGGAGTGGGTGCCCATTTCCTTGTAGAATTATTAAAGAATTTTAAAGAGAATTAAATGATTATAGTAGTGATAGTGATGGATAAGATCAAGGAAAAAGACAATGAGAACAGCTTGCTATTTCTTGGAGTTCCTTTTGCCTTTCATGTGCTTTCTTTTCACTATAGTCTACCATGCTCTCCTTATTCAATTGTTGAGCCAACAGCCTAAAATAAAAGATCCAAATCAGTCATCTTGACACTCAATGACTGCAGTTATGGAAACTTAGGGCCAAAGGGTCCTGGTCATCTACTTGAATCACCTTATTCAGTATTTGAGTTTTTCTCCCTATGAGGTTTTTATTACAATTTATCCTTTCAGTTCACTATATCCTGATCTAGTTCATTCGAATTTTGAAAAAAATCCCTCAGTGTTCATTTTTATCTTTAACTGAGACAGGCATCTATTTTTAGATCAACCACTAGTCTTAGATCCACTTCTTGAGATTACGTAGGACAAATCCTTCCCTCTTTAAGGGTAAGTCTTCAAGTGTCTGAACACAGCTCACTTGTTTTAACTGAGGTTTCCCCAACCCAGAATAAACATTTGATTTCACTCTTCACCAAGTTCACTGTCCTATGAAAACCCCACTGCTTTTCACTTCTCTTAAATTATGGCTCCCAGTACAAATTTAACGGATCTTTGAACGAGAATTCAGTCATGAGACACCAAGAGTACGCTCTAGGTCTTCACACTGTACTTCTCTTAATATGTGCTAATAAGTACTATTATTACTTTTGGTATTTGCTTCCCAAAACTAACTCAAACTAGGCTGTCTTCAGACACAAACCTCTAAAGATTTTCTATGGTTATATTAAGCTACCTGATGTCGTATTACATTTTAGGCACAGTGGTAAAGCTAATTGTCCTTAAGAAAAAAATCTTAGTAGAAATGCTGTGGATAACTATGTGTATGAATTGTCTGCACACCTGCTTAGGAACCTGTATTTTGTCTTTTTATGGTTTCATCATTGATTTTCCTAGGGATTCTGATTCTGGTATTTCCATGTGTCAGTTTGACATGTCTTTTTAAGGAAACATATTATCTGACCAAACCAATCTCTGCTTCATCATTGACAAGGTTCTGGCTTCTCATCAAAGTTCATATCACCCTATTCCCTATAATCCAACACAACAGTTGCTATTTCTATCTTTGCTCTTAGCCTTTCATCAGTCACATTTTATAATGACCTTGTCTCATGATGAAGTAGGATATAAAAAACAGCATGTCTTCCCTATCTTGTTCTTGTTTAGTTTTGAGTGTTTTGGCTACAAGTGGAAGTTTTTATATTTATTGCCATCAGATTACATCGTGTTATGTTTGACTCATCATCTGTCGACCCTGATGACAATGTATTAATCTGGTATATAACATATTCCATTCCATTTACAACATATTTTGGTGATTTAAAGAAGAGACTCAAAATACAGTTTCATTATCATTTTACTAATCTTAGACTTAATTTATTCTGTCAATGTGTGTTCCTTCTTTTGGGTATGAACAATAATTTTGTTTGACAAAAACATTAGAAGGAAAGGTTAAAAAACTCAGTTTTTCTTTTTATCATCTCTTGTCAGTGACAAACAGAAGCTATGTCCTTTTTTTTGCCATCAGCATACCTTTATTTTCTTCAGAGAGCTTTATCATTAACTATGGTCTTATTTGTTTACTTATTTATTGGCTTTATTCCCCACTAAAATGTGGTTCATGGGAGTTAAAATTTTCAGCAAGACAAGGAGAGGATTTCTTAAATGTTCTGATTTTTTTTTCCAAAAGGAGACATCTAGCTATTTTTGACTCTCCACATTACATTTACTTGTCAAGTTTGTGCACTGCATCCAGAAAATACCCTTCCTTCTTTTGTATCTGGCTTTGTAGTGTATAATGCATGCCTGAAGGATATGAGTCCTCCTCATCCTTCCTATTTGTTCTTCTCATAAATGCCAGGCAAATGCATCAATGCTTACGATTCATGGGTTTCGACTGCAGACGGACAATTTCTTTAATTGGGCTACAATACTGTTTCACCTATATTAATTATGCCTGTTTGAATTAAGTTACACTCCTATCATTTTGTGCTGCCCAGGAGTCTAATCACATCAAGTTACAGTGAATCTTCGGAAGCTTATGCCTGTGCTGAGCTAAAGCCTCAGCGTACTTTAATTAACTCACCTGTTGATATGATCAAGGTGTTACTCATAACATAGATGTTGGTCTATAGATAGCATTGTACACAAGGTAATATCTCATGAAATGGTCTCATTTTTTGCATAATTTTTTTTCAGAGCCCAGTGTGTGTATATTTATCTGGGAGTTTTTCTTCTCCATCCTCCACTCTGGTAAAAACTTTGATGGGGGAAAGTGAAAAATAACACCAATAAAACATAAAGTATCATCTCATCATAGCATTCTTGACCTCATTAGCTTAATTAAAATTGAACGCATCCTCATCATAGGATGGAAAACCATGAGGGTCTCAGTTACGTTGGCTCCTTTGTGTGTTTTCTTCCTGCACCCTTGCTAGCGCCTGCCACCCACCGGAGTCTTCCTCCCCATCACTGCTGTGACAGCTGGTGGCTCAGGGAGACCCGCGAGGATGGAGCCGAAGCTGCTCTTTCCTGGAGCAGGCGGTTGAGGCGCCAGAACAGCTGGCTGCCCTGGTGCCCTCTGGAGCTGCGTAATGCCCTTGAAACTCATCAAGTAGCCATTTGCATCCATAATAGTCCGCCATGTGAATCACTGTCTTTTAGCTGGTGTAATTAGACCATTCACATTTAAAGTCATGGTTAATCTGTTAGGGTTTAAGTCTGACATGCCAGTTCCTCGTGATCTGTTTGTTCTCACCATTTTCCCCTTCTCTATTTCTTTTTTCTGTGCGTTACTTGAACAGTGTTTAGACTTCTACTTTGATTTACTCATTGTGGTATTTTAGTGTATCTCGATATAGATGTTAAAGTGATTGATCTAGATATGTTACACTATATATACGCAATTTATTACACTCTACTTCTCAGTGCTGTCATCTTACCCAGTTTGAGTAACCCACTCCAGCATTCTTGCCTGGAAGGTCCCACGAACAGAGGAACCTGGCAGGCTACAGTCCATGGGGTCACAAAGAGTCAGACGTGACTGCGTGACTAAGCATGCATGTATAGCAACTTTATTTCCCTTCAAGTCCCCTTTTTCTCATTACTATAATAAAATCGTCTTAAATATTTCCTCTACATACACCACAAGCCACTTCAGGCAGTGTTATAATTTTTGCTTCAAACATAAAACAAATTTAGAAAACTTAAGATGTGAAGGAAAGTCTATTTCATTTTCCCACATTTTTACTATTTTTGTTGCTCTGATGTTTCAAGTTTTTTTTTTTCCTTTAATTTCTGTTTCAAGAAATTCCTTTAGTCACCCTTTTTACAATAATGGCAACAAATTCTCTTAGTTTTTCTTTTAAAAAATGTCTTGATTTTTCTTTCGTTCCTGACAGATATTTACACTGGATACTGGATTCTGGCTAATAATACTTTTCTTTCAACACTTGACAAAAAAGTACTGCTTTCTTCTGGCCTTTGGGAATTCTGATGAGAAATCTGCTGTTATTCAGATTATTTTTATCTTATAGCTAAGGTGCAGTTTCCCTTCTGCTTTCCTGAAACTGTGGTTTAAATCTTTCGCCAAATTTCTACCTTTCAGTCACCATTTCTTTAAGAACTCTCTTCAGTCCCACTTTCTTCCTCCTCTCCTTCTGGGGCTCTACTCTGATGCCACAGATGTTCAGTCTTTGCTAACCCCACATATCCCTGAGGTTCTGTTCAGTTGGGCAGCGAGTGCTTTTTCTCATTCAAGTTGAGATTTCCTTGTTCTTGGTATGATGAGTAATTTTCCATCGTATTCTGGATGTTTGGGGCATCAGTCTATGATGACCTGGGTCATAGGTAAGTCTTCTATTTTAGCAGGTCGACTCTGACACTATCCTGGTGGAGGCAATGTGGTGATAACCTCATTTCTGCCAGATGGGAGTGTTTCACCACTGGGCCTTCACTGATACCCCAAGGAGGAAAGATGCAGTGTTACTGCCCCCCACCTTGTGGCCTCTACTGATACAGGGATGGCGAGGCAGTCCTTACTGCTGGGAAGTCATGCAAGCCCTTGATTCCTATTTATCCCTTTCTGACAGTAATCCAGCAAGGAGAGAATTGGGCATCTCATCACTCCCATGTCAGAGAGTAAGTCCTGCCTCCACTGACGTCACAGAAGGGTAGGGTGTTACTTTGGGGTGGCAGTGACACCTTCAGCTCCTTGCTACTCATCCTTCTAGGACACCCAGGAAATCGGGACACTGTGCTATAGTCTGAGGATGGCGAAGCCCAGGCTTTCTTCTTAAACTTTGATGATAGAGTTGGTAGGGAGGCTTCAGGACTGTTTTGATGTTTGACCTGAGGGGGTGGTTATTGTCTAAAAACGTTTGGTCTTGCCAGGCCACCTTCCTGGTCCTTTGGTTACAGAGCAGGCTTTATTGGGTCACCTTTGTCTGTGTTGGAGGGCATCTCCGGGCACTAGGGAATCTAGTCCCCAATCCAGGGAATATGAGACAACAAGAAAACCTAGGAAACTCACCACTATATCATTCCTTGGTTCCAATGGTCATGGATTGGTCTTCCAATCCAAGGGGAAACAGAGTCCCCTTATGTTTCTTTTATATATAATGTTCAAAGTTTTTTTAGCTCTTCTTAGTAAGAGGAATAGGCAGAAATACATCTGTACCAATTCTGATACTTAGCTTACAACATGGTCAACATTTGACCTTCATGTCTTCAGTCTAAACAATTCGTTCATGTTTAGAGAGCAGTATTACTAAAGTAACACAGCCACCCTCAGGACAATGAGGAGGAAGAAAGCCTCAGTACCCACAATACTGAAATGAGATACTATTAGCCCTCTATATTTCTATATGCAGTGAGAGAGTTAACATTAATAATAATAATTAATGTTAATGATAATAATACACATTAATGTTAATAACATTAACAATTAATAATAAACTTATTTTCAAGCAAGTAATTATTGATAAAAATGAAAAGGAGATATAAATAATTCTCCTAAGAGATTTCAAAATAGAAAGTTTAAACAAAACTGTTTACAAAAATGTGTGTGAGATTTGGCCTTTGAAATGAAAATATGCTCTATTCCACTACTATAGCTATTTAGGAAGGTTTCATATTATTTTCACCATTCATTTATGTATAGCATTATTACTTCTTACTAGACAGTTTTTTCCTATTGTGATGTAATACTTCAAATTATTTTACATATATGCATATTTTTATTTCCAAATTGACTATAACATCTGCAAGTTACTACATCTTATGGAAAATAATTCAGTCCCACAGTTGGTCCTCAGTAAATGCTTCAAGCTAAATAAGCCTGAAAAGGCAACAGTTTTTTTTCTTGATCATAGATGATTTACTTTAGGTCCTGGAATGCAGAATTTCAGAGATAGAAGGAATCTAAGTGCTTTTTCATGCTCGCTAGCCATCTTGAATTCAAGTCATAGTATAAATAAAGCCTAAGAAATGTAACCTTTATAGGTCAATCAAGGACTAAAGGCATGTGTCTTACTTGAACAGAGGAGTGCTCAGCAGCTGGGAAAAGCAATATTAGAGAAATTTTAATCTAGGATATTAAATTGTGATTCATAAGAAGCTTTATAAAGACAGTCTTCAAACCTTGAATGAGTTGTTTCTACCCTGTTCTGGAAAAAAAACATTTTTTGGTGGTATGTACTGCTAAGTCAGAAACTTCTAAACCAAAACAACCTTCTTTATTTCCTCTCTCTTTGTACAGGTTTTTGCACAAGTTAAATATAAATGTTTCTGTTAAGTAAATAATAGCACACATTTCATGTTGGACAAAAAATCCAGCAAATTTTAATCTTATTTTTTTAATCTGTACTAATATATCAAGAAGTTACAGATCCAAAAATATAAACTGCTGACAATACAGCTATAACTAGCCCTATTTGTGTGTGTGCTCAGTTGTGTCTGATTATTTGTGACCCACGGATTGTAGACTTCCAAGCTCCTCTGTTCATGGGCTTTCCCAGGCAAGAGTACTGGAGTGGGTAGTCATTTCCTACTCCAGGGGATCTTCCTAACCCAGGGACTGAACTGGCCTCTCCTGCATCTGCTGGATTGGCAGGTGGATTCTTTACCACTGAGCCACTTGGGAAGCTCACTTCTGAGACTGCTTTGGCTCTGTTTGTAGGAAGGACTAAGTTTTTCATGGGAAGAAACTCACTCTAAGAAAGAGACATGTAGCTGCTTCTAAGGACAGCTGGAAAGGACAATGCAAAAATGATAATGTGTATTATTCAGATTTAGTGTGGACCTTTTTCTGTCTTCTACTCATCACCCACAATTCGAAATCTGACCCAGTGCTTTGGAGAGAGGCAGTGACTATTTAAACAGATACCACTGGAATGAGGGCTTCTGAGTAAGGACTGGACACTACTGCCTTGTGGAGGGGCATGTCCCCTTGGGCCCAGCCTGGAGCCTCTGCAAGCAGTGACCTGGGATCCTTGCAATCATCCCTGGTGGGGCAGATAGTTAGTCGCTCAGTTGTGTCCGACTCTTTGTGACCCCATGGACTGTAGCCTACCAGGCTCCTCTGTCCATGGAATTCTCCAGGCAAGAATACTGGAGTGGGTTGTCATTCCCTTCTCCGGGGATCTTCCCCACCCAGGGACTGAACCCATGTTTCCTCCATTGCAGGCAGATTGTTTACCACTTGAACCCCCAGAAAAGCCCAGTCCTGGGAGGGTGTGTGGGGCAGACAGGAGCTCCACAAAGGGCAAGTTGCTAAAGGTCTGTAAATGGCCACTATGAGACATCCTTTGGGGTTCCTCGCTATTCTAGTGGAACTGCAACAGACGGCAGAAATGTTGGCAGGGACAGCAGTTCTGAAGATGAGAACCAGGCCAATGAGAACAGTTTGTTTCCATTACAGTGATTTTTATGTATTCTCTAGATTGGTGCAGTCTGGAAAGACATCAATTACTTTAGGAACCTAACTTATTTTTAGAATTTATAATCCTTTGGAGCTAATTTATAGCCCGCATTTGAAAATTAGTTGTATTACTTTATAGCTACCTTTTGCCACCGACCACATAAAGATAATTTGATCACCCACTCTTTCCAGAAGGACTCGGTTCCAGGGACTTTTGCCGATCTGCAAATACTTGCTGTGATGTACAGTTGAGTATTTTGAGCTATTATTGTTCACACTGATCAATGGGAGCTTTTCAATTCTTATTTTATAAACTTGAAATATTTTTGTTTTATTTTCAACCTGGTTGTCTCAAGAATGGCCCTTTTGTTGCTACTAAAGTGCCTTGATGCCTTTTTTGTTATTGTTGTTTTTAAGTCACTAAGTCACGTCTGACTCTTTGAAACCCCATGGCCTGCCACATGCCAGGCTCCTCTGTCCTTCACTATCTTCTGGAGTTTGCTCAAATTCATTTCTGTTGAGTTGGTGATGCTATCTAACCGTCTCATCCTCTACTGCCCCCTTCTCTTTTGCCTTTGATCTTTCCCAGCATCAGGGTCTTTTCCAGTGAGTCAGTTCATCGCATCAGATGACCAAAGTATTGGAGTTTCAGTTTCAGTATCAGCTGTTCCAATGAATTTTCAGGATTGATTTCCTTTGACTGCTTTGCTCTCCTTGCTGTCCAAGCTCTACCCTTAGCTGGCTCCATGAGCAAGTGAGGCATGGGAACTTTGATGATAAGTCCCTGGACTGTGACCTTCGCAGGCACTTTTTATCTTTGGTTCCCCCTCCGCCCTGCCCCCGCCCACCTCCCAACCACTCTGTAGGTGAGACAGGAAGTCTACAGGGGGTTGAAGTGGCCTTCTTGCCTACATGAGATAAGCCTCTGGTAAAGTTCTTTTCAATGGAGAGTCGACCTTTGTTATGGAATAGCACTGGTCATAGGTCAGAATGGTTATTTTTCCAATCCTCCTGCCAAAGACAGTAAATGATTTTTCTTCATTCTTCAAACCTGATGGGTTTTTTGGGGGTAAAAATCCATGAAAGTATTGTGAATCCCCTAAAACTACAGCCATGAGGAGTTTTTCCCTCTCAAAGAGGTCCACACTCAGATTCTAGAAGTTCATCAAAATTAACATTTAATTGTTAATTTACTTTTTTTTCTTAAAATACTGTAAATATTCTTTTTTTTTTTTAATTTACCTTTAAACTTATGGCTTGAGTAACTAAGTGGAACTTAGTCATATTTCTCTGTATTTGTCTGTCTCTCTAGATTTTTGGATGGCAGTTTGCCCTGCAGCCTCAAGAAAATTCCCTTTTTCACTTCCAATTTGCTCAAATCATTTCTTGTTGTAAGATCTAGAGTGACAACTTTGGAGTTGAAACTGAAAGTGCCATGCCATTTTTTTAAACAAAAAACTTTAACTATATTACCACTTGTATTAGCTTATGATTTACACTCCTAAGAGCTACCTTATAGAGGCAAAAGTGGCTAATATAAGTAGTAAAATTGTTTTATGTACTTTTAATATGGCGTCTTGGCAACATTAACACATGTACACACATGTGCAATGTTCTTATACCACTATAGATATTTGTGGTATAAATTTTCAAGAACTCTCAAAGGGTTGAGGACAAGGGTTTATTTTTTTTTTTTTTTCTTTTTTTCTTGTATTGGAATACTAGAGGAAAAATCTGAACTACTCAGACTAACTAGTTTCTCTCAGCCATTGGTATATTTAAATATATTTTAATAGAAACATTTTCAGCACACATTTATGTGAACTTTATCAAGGCACTCTAAAAAGCATCATCAGGCTACTCAACAAAAGTGCTGCTCTGGGTATGATTTATGCTTCCCCAGGAAGATCCCCTGGAGAAAGGCATGGCTACCCACTCCAGGATTCTTGCCTGGACAATCCCCATGGACAGAGGAGCCTGGCAGGCTACAGTCCACGGGGTCCCCACGAGTCAGACACGAGTCAGTGACTAAGCAGAGAACAGCGCATCACAACAGTGCTTCTAGTGAAACCGATGAAAAGCTGAATATAGCCGGCAGGACTTAGGATTATTTACTTGCACCATCTTTTCTAAGTCAGCAATTGAAAGGATAAAGTGAGAAAAAGGTGTTATATTTTCCTCCTCTTTCACATCTTGTCATGTCAAAAGAAAATTAGGAATCAGAGATGAGTGATCAAAGGACCATACAGTGACCACATTCTGTGTTGTTTTGACAATGGTAAGAACTTACAAATCTTCTCAAGTTCCAGTGAAGATGAACAAGGTGATTTGGCAGAAACACTTCTGGGATGGATAGCTAAGTATATCTATGAATGCTATTCCCAATAAAACAACCGTAAGTGGTAAAAATTATTTTAAAAATCAACTATTTAAAGTCTCTGGGAGTTATCCTAAGGACATAAGCAGATGGAGAAATATTTATTAAAGGAAATTTACTGATCTGAGTAAGAACTGTGAAGATATACAATACTGAAGGCATGCCCCAAACCCAGTTCTAGAGGCACTATTCTGGGTGGCTCTCATCAAGCAGCGGAGTTCACTTCACCCCTAGTTTCCAATCGAGGGCAAGTATTCCTTCCTGAGAGAGACGAGACGCCAGGCTTCTCATCGCCCCCAGCCCCAAGTGGGAGAAGCTCTGTTCCAGGCAGGGGGGGTGAGTGCTCCTTCTTCCACCCAGACCCACTCAGAGGGTAGAAGCTCTACTTCAGGCACAACAGACTGAGAACGCTGGGTTCCAATTATACTGCCCCAGCCCTTCTGGAAAGCAGTCTCAGAGGCCACACAAAGTAGGGGAGAGCCAGATGCCACTGAACCAGCCCCGCTGAGGCATTAAACAAAACAAGCAAGCCAAAGCTAATGGGGTGGGGAAGTCAGCCTCCAGAGTCGGCTACCACATATTGTCTCAAATGTCCACTTTTCACCAAAAACTATGAAATATCAAGAGTTTGAATGATACACAGGGGAAAAAAAAATGATAGTGCCTTTGTAGTAGCCTAGATGGCAAAGGAAACTGAGATTAAAAATTTTTAAAAATGCCATTGTCTCATCAAGTAGGGACTATTAAAGAGAGACAGAAATTATGAAAAAGAACCAAATAGAAAGTCTGGTGTTAAAAAGTATAACAAAAAGGAGAACTATTTTCAAGAGGGGATGAAGAATAAATTTGACCTGGCAGAAGAAAGAATCAGTGAACTTGGAAATATATAAAGGTACAATCTGAAGAACAGAGAAAAAGAATGAATAAAAATTAACAGAGGCTCTGAGAAATGCAGTATACTAACACTTTCAGGATAAGAGTATCTGGAGGAAAGGAGAGAGAGGAATAGAAAAATATTCAAAAAATTGCTGAAAACTTCCTAAATCTGATGAAAAACTTTCATCTACACAGCTTAATAGATTAACACATTTGGATAAAACCTCAAAGATTTACATACAGGCACATCAGCCAGTCAAATGTTGAAAACCAAAAAGCAACAGATAAACCTTGAACACAGGAAAGAAAGCTGTCTCTTTACTTAAAGGGGAACCCCCATATGATTAAAAGCTGAATTCTCATCAGAAACAACTGATGCCAAAATACAGGTGCTATTCAGTGTTGGATTAAAAAAAGCAGTCTGCCAAGAATCTTATTTCCAGCAAAACTATCTTTCAAAAACAGTCAGAATATATATCCACATGAACAAAAACAGAATTCATTAACAGACTCTTATAATAAACAGTAAAGAAAGTTTTCCAAGCTAAGAACAAGTGACACTGGAGATATTTCAAACCCACAAGACAAAACAAAGAGACCAGTGAAAATAAGCAGCTAAGTGAGACTGTGCAATGGCGCATTTCTTCTCTGTCCCTTCACTTATTTTTAAACGAATGCATAGAGCAATATCGATATAATTGTATTGCTGAGTTTATATCATGTAGTAATTTAATACATCTGTGATATAAAATATCACAGCACGAAAAAGGTGAGAGGGAGCAAAGCTATATTGGAGTAAGGAAGTGACACCAAATGGTAACTCAAATAGGAAGAAATGAAGAGAAGAAATGCCAAGCAAGGTTAGTACAACAAACTATATATACTTGCTCCCTTTTAATTTCTCAGTTTGTTAAGAGACATGAAAAGAGGTAAAGTAACAGTGATAAACCCACTGTACTGTTGGATTTATGATATATATATATATATATATAAGCCTATTATATATAATACTATTGCTGCTAAAAAGAGGAAGAGAAAATAAAGGAGTAAATTTTCACTATCTCACGAGAATTAAGTTAGTATAAACCTGAAATAGATTTTATTGTGATGCGTATCTTAAGCCCTAGAGCAAACACTAAGAAAACTAATTTTTAAGTTAAAATTATTAAAGGCATCAAAGTGTTACACAGGAAGTAATCACTTAATGTGAGAAAAACAGGAAAGGGGGAACAGAGAACAAAAAGACATGGTACAGGCATAAAACAAAAAGTAACGGCGGACATACACCTGATCATATCAGAAGTAAGAGTGAGTGTGAGTGTTTTAAACGTTCCAATTAAAGGTAGGGACTGTCAGACTGTATACAGAACAAGATCTAACTATACACTGTCTATGGGAGGCACACTTAAGTTTCAAAGATAAAAATATGTTGAAAGTAAAAGAAAGGAAAATTATGTACTATGAAAATAACAATCCTAGAAGAACTGGAGAGCCTACACTAATATCCAACAAAACAGATATTAAAAGAAACAAAATGTGACTGAAGACAATGAGATACATTTTGTCATAAAAAGGTCAACCACCAGGAAGATATCAGTAAAAGTACATATGCATCTAAAAACAAATTTCCTAAATACATAAAGCAAAACCTGACAAAACCAAAGGGGTAAAACAGACAAAGTAGTTGGAAACTTTAATAACCCACTTTTAGTAACAAATAGAAAACTCTTTAGGACATCGGTAAGAATACAGAAGACTTTAAAAGCACTATAAACCAATCAGAGCTAACAGACATATATAGAATATTCTGCCCTGCAAAATGCCCATCCTTCTCAAGCACATGAAATATTATCCAGAGTACACCACATTTTGAGTTTTAAAACAAATTTATCAGTAAATCATACAAAATATGTTCTCCCAACACAATGGAACTAAATTGGCACTCAATAACTGAAGGCAATTTGGGAAACTCACTAATATGTAGAAATTAAAAAATGTACTCCTAAATAGCCAGTGAGTCAAAGGAGGAATCACAAAGGAAATGAAGAAACATACTTTGAGATGAATGAAAATTAAATCACAATATGCCAAAATTTGTGCACTCAAACAACAAAGAAAATGAACAAAATCAGAAGATATTTATTTGAAAAGATCAACAAATTGACAAATGATTAGCTAGTATGACCATGCCAGAAAGACACATCTCAAATAACTAAAATCAGGAATGAGTGACTATTACTACTTCCTTCACAGAAATAAGAATTATTACAAGGAAAAACTGTGAACAACTATATGTCAACATATTAAATAATATTAATGAAATGGCCAAATCCTAGAAAGATGTTAACAATCAAAACTAACTTAATAAGAAATAGAACATGTAAATAGTTCCAGATGCCTTCACTGGTAATTTCTACCAAACATTAAAAAAAATATTACCAATACTTCACAGACTCTTCTCAAAAAACATGGAAAGGAGGAACACTTTCAGACTCATTCTGTGGGGCCAACATTAACATGACATCAAAACCAGACAAAGATAACTCATGAAAATAAAGCTACATACCAATAGCCCTTATAATAATTGATGACAAAATTCTCAACAAGATATTTGCAAACTGAGTCTAGCAACACAAAAAAGAAAATTATACATCATGGCCAAAGGGGATTCATCCTGCTTTGATTCAAAATGGGAAAATTAATTATACCTTATTAATAGAAGAAAGGAGTCCAGTCCATGGGGTTGCAAAGAGTCAGACATGACTGAGCAACAGAACTGAACTGAACTGAATGAAGAAAGGGCAAAAACACACAATTATGTCAAGAGGTAGAAAACACTGACAAAATTCAACATACTTTCATGGTAAAAATCCATAACAACCAGGAATAGAAGTTTTCCCAAATGATAAAACAGTCTAAGAAAAACAGCTAATGTTTTTAATAGTGAAAGACTAAATGCTTTCTCCATAAAATCAGGGACAAAATAAGGATGTCCACTTATACCACCTCTATTCAATATTTTACTGGAAGTTCTAGATAGGGCAATTAGACGAGCAACCGAAGTTAAAAAAAATCCAGACTGGAAAGAAAGAAGCAAACTACATCTCTATTTACAGATGACGTGATTTTGTATGCAGAAAATAAGGAATTCACTAAAAAACTACTAGAAGTAGTAAATAGGCTCAGCAACATTTCAGGATAAAAGTCAATATATAAAAATCAATTGCATTTCTGTACTTTAGCAGTAAGCAATCTGAAAATGATTATTAACATAAAAAAGAATCAAGTACTTAGGAATACATTTAACAAAAGAAGTGCAAAATTCATACTCAGAAAACCACAGGACATTGTTGAAGGAAATTATAAAACCATGAAGGAATGGAAAAACCTCCTGTGCTCCTAACTCAGGACCTGAGGTGTCAAAATGTCAGCACTGCACTAAACTGGTCTACAGTTTCAAAACAATTTGTCAAATGGCTCAGCTTCATTTTTTGCATAAATTTACAAACTAGCTCTAAAATTCACAGGAAATTGCAAAGCACCTTTATCAGTCAAAACAATCTGGAAAAACAGGAATAAAAATGTAAGAACCACATTTCATGATTTCGAGACTTTTTACAAAGCTAGAATAATCAAGGCAGCATGGTACTGACATAGAATGGACATACAGATCAATGAGACAGAGTCTAGCGTACAGAAAGAAATCATTACCCTTACGATAATTGATTTTTAACAATGATGTCAAAGAATTTGGCGGGGAAAAATAATCTTTTCAACCAGTGGTACTAAAACTACTGGATATCCACATGCAAAAGAATAAAAATGAACCCATTCCAAACACCATACACAATATTAATTCAAATTGGACCATAGGCCTATATGTAATAGCTAAAACTATCAAACTCTTAAAAGCATAGGAGTAAATCTTAGCTACCATGAGTTAAGTAATTTCTTCTTAAATACAGCATTAAGAGCCCAACCTACCAAAGGCAATGTAGATAAATTTGATTTTATCAAACCAAAAACTGTTGTGCAACAAAAATACCATAACTGAAAAGTATAGAGCTGTAAAGACAACCCAAAGAAAGGGAAAAAAAACGTAAATCATTTCTCTGATAAGGGACTCGTATCTAGAATATATAATACACAATTCTTACAAGTTAATAGTAAAAAGACAACACAGTTTTAAAATGCACAAAGGATCCAAATAGCGTTTCTCTACAGAAGATGTACAGATGATTAGTAAGCCCCTGAAAAGATGCTCAGTATTATTTGTCAATAGGGAGTTGCAAGCCAAAGCACAATGCAATGATTCTGTGTTTTTGTCCTTTATTCCTACTTGGATATTTATAATCAAATAAATAGGTAGACAATGTCATGTGCTGGAGAGGTGGAGAAATGAGAACGCTTACACATTGCTAATGGGAACACAGTACTGTACAGCTGCCTTGGAAAATAGTTTGACAGTTCCTCAGAATATTAAACATAGAGTTTCTAGAGCAATTTTACTCCTAGGATATACCCAAGAGAAATGAAAACCTACATTCATACAAAATCTTGTATACGAGCGTATATAGTACTACTATTCACGACTGCCAAGAAGTAGAAAAATCCCAACTATTCATGAATTAATAAATGCATAAAATATTATATATTTATAGCTATTTACATACATAATGGGATATTATTCAGCCATAAAAAGGAAAGGAATACAAGTTCATACTTAAATGAACCTTGGAAACATTATGCTAAGTATAAGATGAAACTTGAAAACCTTATGCTAAGTACAAGTCTGCCACTAAAGACTACAAATTGTATAACTTCAATACATAAATGTCCAAAGTAGGCAAATCTCCAGAAATTAGTAAGTGGTTACCCAGAGTTTCAGGATAGAAAATGAATGACTGCTAGTGAATATAGGATTTCTTTTGGGAATGATAAAAATATTCTAAAAATAGACTGTAGTGACAGTTGTACAACTCTGAATATACTAAAAAACACCGAATCATGTATTTTTTAATAGGTGAATTGTATGACATTTGAATTACACTCCAATAAAAGGGTTTCCCAAGTGGCGCTAGTGGTAAAGAACCCTCTTGCCAATGCGGGAGATGTAAGGGACACGAGTTCAATCCCTGGGTCAGGAAGATCCCAGGAGGAGGGCACTGCAGCCCACTCAGTATTCTTGCCTGGAGAGTCCCCCGGGCAGAGGAGCCTGGCAGGCCACAGTCCACGGCATCACAAAGAGCTGGACACGACAGAGGCAACTTAACACGCACAAAGCTGGCTAAAAAAAAAACAAAGATAGTATTGCAGTATTTCAGCTCATCTAAATAGGGAGAATTTCTAGAAAATTACTAGACTGAATTATATTAAACACTAAAAAGTGATGGCTGAATGGATAGACCCATGGAAAGTTCAGACTTGGTTCATGGCTCTGAGACTGGAATTATGCTTTCAAGTTTATTACAAGTTAACATCTGTCTCTCTGCCTATAAATGTCAAAGAAAAGTTGTGGTAAGTTTTAAAATCAAATCTACTCACTGGTCTTACTCCAAAAGTTGCTAGCCTGCCAACGGCCAAGAAAACACCCTGTGATTAGTTTCATTATGCAAGGCCGAAGAAGCAGCATGAGAAACTCAAGTTCCTTCTCCCTGGAATAACATCCTATCACACATTCTCCCAGAAGGAGGAGTGCAAGCTTTTAATGGAGCTTTAGACGGAAGCTGTCCACCCGAACAAAAAGAAAGACGTTCTTTGAAATATGGGAAATCGAGTCCTCTGATTCACCACTTCTATTTGACTCTCTCTCTTTTTTTTTTAACAGAATGCTCACTTCAGAATATCATAGTATTAGTGAAATGGAGTTTTGGGTCCAAAACAAGTTATTTGCTCTTGTGTTATAGAGTTCCATTTTCATATATTACTACACTTCATACAGTAATTAGGCATTACTATAATTTGTATTTTCCTAAGAAAAATAACTACTATCTGAACACAGTTTTGTTTTCAGAGTGGATTTGAAGAGCCATTAATTGCATTTCAAGATAAATTGATTTAGGAGGACAAGAGGGGATATAGAAATACATCTTGGAAAGTGATTAATGACATCAAAGGAAATAAGAAATAATATGTTCCTATGGAAATGGACTATAAACACCCCATGTCTGAATGATATTATACATCTGCAATTCTCAGCCCCACCACCTAAGACCCAATTTTCCTGCCATTATAAACACAGCTGTTATATGTTCTATGCAACTGCAGAAAAAAAACAAAAAACCTATTGGCTACTGATGTATTACTATTGGTGCTGCTTTTATAAAGTCAGTAGCTTTATTTGGCAAAATACTTCAGTGGCCCACAGATATGCCGAGTTGATTAGAAGATGGAAATATTGTGGCTAGAAGTAGGCAGTTGAAGGCAGATAGTGACCAAAGGCTCCCTTTGGGGCTTTAATGTTGCTGTGACTTAATCCTTATTACTTCTTCTGATAACTGGTATATACTGGTTTATTTTTAAATAGTGTTTCCCCCTTCAGTTCTAGGCTTAAGGGCTTCCCAGTTGGTGCTAGTGGTAAAGAACCACCTGCCAATGCAGGAGACAGAAGAGATGCAGGTTCGATCCCTGGTTTGGGAAGATCCCCTGGAAGAAGGCATCCCCACTCCAGTATTCTTGCCTGGAGAATGCCATGGACTGAGGAACCTGGCCGGCTATAGTCCCCAGGGTCGCAAAGAGTCAGACACAAGTGAAGCAACTCGGCGCGCGCGTGCGCGCACACAACACACACACACACACACACACACACACACACACACACACTGTGCTTAAAGTGAGTTGAGAGAATGCAGGAATTCATAACTGGACCCGTGCAGGAAGAATCAGTTACGGTCCTCTTCCTTCCACCCACCCCGACTAGGTTTACAGGTTTGGAATCATACTGACCTGAGAAAGGTTTAAGTTCAGAATAACAATTTTCAGATTCCTTGATGGTGCCCAGACTTCTCAAAATCACTTTAATTGTCTATACTGAATGTTCTGTATTTATCTCTCAAAACTAACCATATAAAGCCCAAATAAAATCAAGAAATGATAAGCTGTTTTCCTTTTTTGTGTATGGTTGGTTGGTTTAGTCGCTAAGTTGTTTTCGACTCTTGTGACCCCATGGACTGTAGTCTACCAGGCTCCCGCATCTGTGGGATTTCCCAGGCTAGAGTACTGGAGTGGGTAGTCATTTCCTTCTCCAGGGGATCTTCCCCACCCAGGAATTGAACCCAGGTCTCTTGCATTGTAGATGGATTCTTTACCAACTGAGCTATGAGGCAAGTCTTTTTTTGTGTGTATACTTTGGCATATGGAGGCTGGCACACACACTCTAGTGGAAGTTTCAGGACAGAAACCAAATTTCAGGAATCGTTTGAGCTTCCAGGTCCAGGTTTTGATCAGAGCCAACAAGAGTTACAGATACAACGAACAGAGACTTGTACTGACAAGTTTGCCGTTTGCTCCTCATGTAACTGGAAAACATTGTATATTTAGATGGTTAACGCAGGATTTTCTCAATACCTACACACCCATGAAAAAAAATGCATTATGGAAACTTTTATTTATAAAGAAAGAGACATTTAGTTGTTGCTATAAAAACAACACATGGGAATACTCCTGCATGAACAGAACAATAAACAGAAAGAATTGTCTAATCGTTGACATATTTGTAGGGACAGTTTTCCAATATACACTTTGTCCCTAACTAAACTTGCTGGCTGTGATGGCAAAATGATGTGATCTGTAAGCAATAGGAACTCTGACATTTTGTACTATTTTTTAAAACTAAATACTCATTGGCAAAAGAAGAAAAAGAAAGTCTGCAAACACTGCTGTCTCATAATGGTTTCAGGCAAAGGCTTTCCAGTCAGGTTTAGTCCTATTCCCTCAGGTACTCAATCAGTTCTCTAGCCTTGAAGGTGCAGACAGGCTGAATCTAGACACTTCATCTCTAAAACTGGGTAATAATCTCCCTGATTCATAAAATGACTTAAAAGTTTTAGAAATCTACTTTAATAATTTCTATTATTACTAAACTTTATTCTACAAAATGCTTTCAATTAAGTATCAATAAAAGCATTTCTTAACTTTATGTTGATTTCTTCAACTATACATAGTAATCTCAAAGTGAGGTCAAATGAAAAGTGGAAAATGTATTAAATAGATGCTATTTAAGTTTAAAGATGAAAAGATTGTAGTAATTAAAGTTATTAGAGTCTGCATATTTCATGCTTATCCAAGAACTGACTTACAGGTAGAGATGCTCTTTAAATTGGATTTAAGAAGATGGTACCAAAAGGTATGTCTGAGCCTTCCTGAGTTGAGAAACATGAAACAGCACTTGAGCACTATACTTAGGGGCCATTTTAAAGAGCAAAACCACCAACAAAAAGCACAGAAATGTGTGAATGTATTACTAAACAGACGAGGAAAAGGACCCTTGTCTATAGCATGCCACCTGGACATTACCTTCTTTGGCTTCAGCTGGGAACGTGGTCACTGGGTGACTCAAATTTTTCCCCACCTACATGTGGCCACATGTGACCCTGAAAGTGTCACAGATGTAGATTCTGGGATTACAGACAAGTTTTAGTGAGAAAGCAAGTTCTTAATTTTTGTATTAGATTTATCAGATCTTAATTTTCATACAAATGACTCTGTAAAAAACTCAGCTGGCTTTTTTCTTGTTTTGTCAAGGTACACTATTTTCTCTTTTTAACAGTGTAGTCCTGTGAATTTTAACAAATAGGCAAGCAAAATCAAGATACCGACCAGTTACCACCTCTCAAAACTTACCCACGGTTACCCTCTCTCCGAACCCCAGTCTCTGATAACTGGGGTTTTTATCCCTACAGTTTTGCCTTTTCCAAAGCATCATATGAACAGAATCCTATAGCAGGAAACCTCTGGAGTCTGTCTTCTTTCACTTCTCATGATACGCTTACTATGCATATTTGCATATGTGCATAATTCATCCATATTGTTATATTGTCAGCAGTGTGTTTTTCCTTTTTTTCTGAGGAGTGTTCCATTGTAAGAACTCACAATTTGTCTTCCCATTCTCCACATGAAGTGCATTTTGACTGTTTCCAGGTTTTGACTACTGTTACAAACATTAATGTACAGGTGTTTATATAAATGTAAGTTTGCATTTCTCAAGAGTAAATACTGAGCAATAGGGTTGTTGGAGTACATGATTAGTGTATGTTAATTTTACCAGAAATTGCAAAACTATTTCCATAGTGGCTGTACCATTTTGTAGTTCTACCAGCAATGTTTGAAAAACTCCAGTTGCTCTAAACATCTTTACCAGCATTTGATATTGATAAATATCATTTGTTTGTTAATATTTCCATTATAATAGATATGTGTTAGCTCATTGTGGGCTCGATTTGCATTTCTCTAATAATTATTAATGTTTAGAATTTTTCATGTTTGTTTACCATTGATATATCTTTTGTGAAGTGTCTTTACAAATCATTTCTCACTTAAAAATCACTGTTTCTTTTACTCCTGTTGTGTTTAGAGTATTCATATATTAGATATAAATTCTATATCAGATATGTGAATTATAAATACTTTCTTCTAATCTAGGAGGACTTCCCTGGTAGATCAGATGGTAAAGCATCTGCCTACAATGCGGGAGACCCGGGTTTGATCCCTGGGTCAGCAAGATCCTCTGGAGAAGGAAATGGCAACCCACTCCAGTCTCTTGTGTGGAAAATCCCATGGACAGAGGAGTGTGGTGGGCTACAGTCCATGGGTCGCAAAGAGTCAGTCATGACTGAGCAATTTCACTTTCTTTTCACTTTCTTTCTAATCTATGGCTTATGTTTTCTTTTCAAAGTGTCTTATGAAGACTAGAAATTTTAAAATTCTGATGAAGTCTAACTAAACTGTTTTTCTTTATGGCAAATACTTTTATTCTTTTATCAAAGAAAGTTTTGTCTAATTTAAAGTCTTGAAGATTTTCTCCTTCATGTTTTCCCCAGCAGTTTTATGGTTTTGATTTTTAGTGTGGGGTTATGATCCACACTGGGGCTTCCGTGGTGGCTCAGTGGTAAAGAATCTGCCTGCCAGTGCAGGAGAAACGGGTTTGATCCCTGGGTCAGGAAGATCCCTTGGAGAAGGAAATGGCAACCCACTCCAGTATTCTTGACTGAGAAATCCCATAGATAGAGGAGTCTGGCAGGCTGCTGTCCATGAGGTTGCAAAGAGTTGGACATGACTTAGTGACTAAACAGTTGAGGTATGTGTATCATAGAAGGTATGGGATGAGTCTGATTAAAAAAAAAGTGACTATCCAATTGAAATATCATAATTTGTTGAAAAAATTATCCTTTCTCCATTGAATTTCCTTCGATGTTTTGTTGAAAAATCAATTTATCATATATATGTGGATCTTCTGGACACTATTATGTTTTGTTGATCTATAAATCTTTACCTTCATCACACCATGCTATCTTGCTTACTACAATTTTTGTAATCTAGAAGAATTGAAGTTGGAGGTAGTGTGAATTTTCCAAATTTTTATTTTTACAAATTTATTTTGGCTCTTCTTCTTCCTTTGCCTTTTTGATATGAATATTTGAATTAACTCATCAACTTCCACAAAAAAACTCTGATGGAATTTTGATTGAATTTACATTGAATTTATAGATAACCATTGGAAGAATTGGCATATTAATGATACTGGGTTTCATGATTCATGAACATAGTCTATCGCTCCATTTATTTAGAGCTCTGATTTCTTTTGTCAGTACTTTGTACTTTTCTGCATACAGATTTTGCACAGAATTTGTTAGATTTATTCCAAAGTGTGTCATATATTTTGATGCTCTTTTAACTTAAATTTCCAATTATTCATTGCTGTTGCTGCTGCTAAGTCGCTTCAGTCATGTCCGACTCTGTGCGACCCCATAGACAGCAGACCACCAGGCTCCCCCGTCCCTGGGATTCTCCAGGCAAGAACACTGGAGTGGGTTGCCATTTCCTTCTCCAATGCATGAAAGTGAAAAGTGAAAGTGAAGTTGCTCAGTCATGTCTGACTCTTCGCGACCCCATGGACTGCAGCCTACCAGGCTCCTCTGTCCATGGGAGTTTCCAGGCAAGAGTACTGGAGTGGGGTGGCATTGCCTTCTCTTATTCATTGCTAGAACACAGAAATACGTTTGATTTTTTTACTTTTATCCTGAAAAACTTTAAACTCACTTAAAAAGTCTAGTAGCAATTTTGTAATTTTTTTTTAAAATTCTACATAGAAAATTATTCCCCTACATATAGAGGTAATTTTATTTCTTACCAATTTGTCTGCCTTTTATCTCATTCTGTTAAGATTCTGCTGCCTATGGCTCCCAGTATAATATTGAACAGGAATAGTGGAAGATGACATATTTACTTATTACTGATCTTATTGGAAAATAATTCTTTCATAATTAAGTATGATATTAGCTGTAAGCTTTTTGCAAATACTCCCTATCAAATTGAGGAAGTTTATATTGTCTTAGTTTGCTAATTTTTAATTTGCAGTGTATGTTGAATTGTGGGTTTTTTTGTTTTTTTTTTTGCTCTTCTATTAGGTTGAATATTTTTTGTCTTTAGGCTGTTGATATGGTGAATTATATTAATCAAGTTTTAAATGATGAAATAGTCTTATATTCTACGATAAACCTCACTTGGTCATGAATATTATCCTTTCAATATAATGCTAGATCCAATTTGCTAAATTTTAATTTGGAATTTCTCTATCTTCATAAGGGCTAATGATCTTCAGTTTTACTTACATGTATTTTCTTTTTCTTATTTTGGTATCCAGTTAATACTCCTCTTGGTGAATGGCTTGAGAAGTATTCTTATTTCACATTTATGGAAGAGTTTGTATAGACTTGTTATAATTTCTTCCCTAAATATTTGGTGGAATTCACTGATGAAACTATATGCTGGGGATTTCCATTTAGGGAAGTTTTCAGCTATAGATTCAATTACTGTAACAGGTGTAATTGTAGGCTCTGTACTAATGACACCAGCCTCATTCCTGATATAGGCAATTTCTGTCTTTTTTATTTTCTAACATCTTGCTAATGTCTCATCAATATTCTTGATCTCTTCAAAGGAAAAATTGTTGGTTTTTTCTCTAAAAATAACAGAGAATATGTTTTATATCATACTATATTTATTTAAAGAAAATATAAAATATATGATAAAATAAAAAATAAAATTAGAACCTCTAAGGGAACATTTCATGCAAAGATGAGCACAAGAAAGGACAGAAATGGTATGGACCTAAAAGAAACAAAGATATTAAGAAAAGGTGGCAAGAATACACAGAAGAATTATGCAAAAAAGATCTTAATGACCCAGATAACCATGATGGTATGATCACTCACCAAGAGCCAGACAACCTGGAGTGTGAAGTCAAGTGGGCCTTAGGAAGCATCACCATGAACAAAGCAAGTACAGCTGATGGAATTCCTGCTGAGCTATTTCAAATCCTGAAAGATGATGCTGTGAAAGTGCTGCACTCAATATGCCAGCAAATTTGGAAAACTCAGCAGTGGCCACAGGGCTTTAACAGGTCAGTTTTCATCCCAATCCCAAAGAAAGGAAATCCCAAAGAATGCTCAAACTACCTCACAATTGCACTCATCTCACACTCTAGTAAAGTAATGCTCAAAAATTCTCCAAGCCAGGCTTCAACAGTACATGAACCAAAAACTTCCAAATGTTCAAGCTGGTTTTAGAAAAGGCAGAGGAACCAGAGATCAAATTGCCAACAGCTGTTGGATCATAGAAAAAGCAAGAGAATTCCAGAAAAACATCTGCTTCATTGACTATGCTAAAGCCTTGACTGTGTGGATCACAACAAATTGTGGAAAATTCTTCAAGATATGGGAATACTAGACCACCTGACCTGCCTCCTAAGAAACCTGAAGGCAGGTCAGGAAACAATAGTTAGAACTGGACATGGAACAACAGACTGATTCCAAATTGGGAAAGGAATACATCAAGGCTTTATATTGTCACCTTGCTTATTTAATTTCTATGCGGAGTACATCATGTGAAATGCCCAGCTGGATGAAGCACAAGCTGGAATCAACATTGCTGGGAAAAATATCGATAACCTCAGATATGCAGATGTCACCACCCTTATGGCAGAAAGCGAAGAAGAACTAAAGAGCCTCTTGATGAAAGTGAAAGAGGAGAGTGAAAAAGTTGGCTTAAAACTCAACATTCAAAAAATGAAAATCATGGCATCTGGTCCCATCACTTCATGGGAAATAGATGAGGAAACAATGGAAACAGTGAGAGACTTTATTTGCTTGGGCTCCAAAATCATTGCAGATGGTGACTCTAACTTTGAAATTAAAACACTTGCTCCTTGGAAGAAAAGCTATGACCAACCTAGACAGCATATTAAAAAGCAGAGACATTACTTTGCCAGCAAAGGTCTATCTAGTCAAAGCAATGGTTTTTTTCATGAGTCACGTATGAATGTGAGAGTTGGACCATAAGGAAAGTTGACTGTCAAAGAATTGATGCTTTTGAACTGTGGTATTGAAGACTCTTGAGAGTCCCATGGACTGTAGGAGATCAAACCGATCCATTTGAAAGGAAATCAGGCCTGAATATTCACTGGAAGGACTGATGCTGAAGCTGAAGCTCCAGTACTTTGGTCACCCTGAAGGGAAGAATTGACTCACTGGAAAAGACCCTGATGCTGGGAAACATTGAAGGCAGGAGGAGAAGGGGATAACAGGATGAGATGGCTGGATGGCATCACCGACTCTATGGACATGAGTTTGAGCACGCTTTAGGAGTTGGTGATGGACAGGGCAGCCTGGTGTGCTGCAGTCCATGCGGTTGCCAAGAGTTGGACATGGCTGAGTGACTGAACTGAACTGATTTAAATATATAATTTTTAAAATGTGTAATTAGTATAGTCATATATAACTATTAAATAACAAATATAGTTATATGTAATTACCATGATTATCTTAATAATTTCCTCATTTTGCTTTACTCTTTAGTGTCTCTAGGTGGTAGCATAGGTAACTGATATTAGACCTTCATTTTCCAGTGTAGGTATTTAGTGTTATATTAGACCTTTATTTTCCAGTGTAGGTATTTAGTGTTATAAATTTTCATCTATATAATGATTTAGTCCCATACATTAACTTCATTCAGTTTTCCTTTTGCTTTCTGTCATTGATTTCCAACTTAATAACTAGTCAGATGATAAATCTGATGATTTATGTCCTTTTAAATTTATTGTTTTTTTAATGAGGCAGAACACAGTCTTCTTTGGTAAATATTTTGTATACACATACACTTGAAGTAATTCTGCCTTCTGCTATTCTTATGTAGAATATTCTAAAAATATCAATTAGCTCAAGTTGATTAACAGTATTGTTCAAGTCTTCTATGGCTTAACTGATATTTCATTTACCAGTTACTAACAGAAGGATGTTGAAAGTGTTGACTATAACTGTTGGCTGCCCATATCTTCTTAGTTCATATATTCCATGATGTATTTTCTTCATATTTTGGGAAGCTTTGTTATAAAGTATATAACCATTTAAGGTTGTTTATGTTCTCTTCACCAATGGACCTTTGCGTTGAAATGAACTTCTTTATCTCTGAAAATGTGCTATGATCTCAAACCAACTTTTTCTAACATTAATATAGCCATTCCAGGGATTTTGGGGGGTTAGTATTAGCATGATATGTCTTTTTCCATCTTTTAACTTAATCGTGTTTGTATTTTACACAGATTCCTATAGGCAGCATGTAACTGGGTCTTGCTTTTTCATGTTCTACATTTGACAGTCTCTGTGTTTTAAATGGGCTGTATAGACCATTTACATTTAACGTGTGTGTCATTATGGTTGTGTTTAAATCTATCAGTGACAATTTGTTTTCTATAGGTCTCATGTCTACTTCTTTCTTATAACCCACATAGTCTGCCTTTTAAGTCAACTATTTTTTAAATAATTTATTTCACCACTGTTGGCTCGTGAGCTATAACATTTTGTTTTGTTGCTGTTTTGGTATTGAGGTGTATGTATTTAATCTGCCACCGTCTGCTTGTATTGTATCACTGGTGTGCAGCATAAGAGCCTCTCAACAGTGTACATTTCTCTTCCCACTCTAGTTTTGGTGTTAGTGTCATACATTCCACTCCTACATTTGTTACAAGTCCTACAATAAAAATGTTGTATTTTTGGCTTTATATGGCAAATTAACATTCTTTAACAACTTTATTGATATGAATTGTATATATCACAAGATATACCCATCTCAAATGTACAATTCAAGGATTTTTAGTAACCTTCCCAAGTGGTACAACCATTGTAATACATCAAGTTTAGTACATTTTCATTTCCCAGTAATATCATTTTGTGCCAATTCACAGTTAATTCCTCTTCCACTCATAGCTCCAGGCAACCGCAAATCTGCTTTCTATCCAAATAAATTTGCCTTTGCTGGGCGTTTTGTCTAAATGAAGTCATACAATATTTGGTCTCTTTTGTTTTTCTTATTACTGATTCAAGTTCATTACCAGTAATTGGTCTATTCATATGGTCTATTTCCTCTTGGTTCAGTCTTGGGAAGCTGTCCATTTCTAGGAATTTGTCCATTTCTTCTAGGTTGTCCATTCTATTGGTGTATACTTGTTTATAGTAATCTCTTATGATGTTTGTACTTCTGTAGTGTCAGTTGTAACTTTTCCTTTTTCATATCTGATTTTATTTATTAGGGCTTCTCTTTTTCTTGAGAAGTTTAATTAAAGGTTTTTCAATTTTGTTTATCTTTCAAAGGACCAGTTCTTTCATTAATCTTTTCTATTGATTTTAGTCTCTTTTTCATTTATTTCTGCTCCAATCATTGTGGTTTCTTTACGAACTTTGAGTTTTGTTGGTTCTCTCTCTGTTTCTTTCAAGTTAGGGTTAGCTTGTTTATTTGAGATTTTTCTTGTTTCCTAATTAGGTTTCTATTGCTAAAAACTTATCCTCTTATAACTTCCTCTGTTGCATCCAATATTTGAATTGTTGTGTTTCTGCTTTCATTTGTCTCTGGGTATTTTTGATTTCCTCTTTGATTTCTTCAGTAATATGTTGATTGTTTACTAGCATACTATTTAGCCTTCACATCTTTGTGTTTCCTGCAGGCCTTCTTCCTTGTGAAGTGAAGTCGCTCAGTTGTGTCCAGCTCGTTGCAACCCTATCGACTGTAGCCCGCCAGGCTCCTCTGTCCATGGGATCTTCCAGATAAGAATATTGGAGTGGGTTGCCATTTCCTTCTCCAGGGGATCTTCCCAGCCCAGGGATTGAACACAGGTCTCTTGCATTGCAGGTAGACTCTTTACCATCTGAGCCAAAAGATGCTTGTTATGCTTTCAGGCTTCCTAAATTTACTTTCACTTTTGCTTCATTGGGCTTCTTTGATCTGTGTGTTTAGAATTTTTGTCAAATTTGGAGAAAAAATTAGCCATTATTTTTTCAAATTTTTTTATGTACTCATTTCTCTCTCTCTTTTTGCAAGCCTCCTGATTATATGTGTATGAGACTGCTTAGAATTGCCCCACATATTTTACTTCTCTGGGAGTAGTTACGGTACTTAGAAAGATTTTGATTTTATTCAACACTTGCTTTTAAGGTTTTGCTTGTTTGCTTGGCCAGACTAGAGCAACCTGTAGTCTCGGGATGACTCTGCCCCACACTCCCTCTTCGCACTCTACCTAGTTCCCTAATGTATTCCATCGCTTTCCCACTCTGGCTGGGGGGACGTCGACTCCTACAGGCCCTGTGTGAGCCCTGAGGACTCCCTTCAGGTGTCCCTTTACCTGGCCTCAGGTTGCTCCCTCATGCACACGTTCTGACATTGATCACTGGAGGGTAAATGTGGAGAGCGCCCGGCAAACATCCAGATTTCTATTCTTTTTTGGTGGAAAGGAAAGTTTGCTTTATTTTGGATGCCAGCAATGGGAGTAGGGTGGGGGCACTCTACTATGGGGTAGGGGGAGGGCAAACGTCTGTCCTAGGGCCAACTCCCCCTCACTGACAATCAGTAGGCTGGAGCGTTTAGAGGCCGAGGGAGAGGCTACGTGTAGAAACAGCACGGTCAGCTCTGACGGTCAGCTTGAAACTGGTCATCGGTGGTCTGACCAGCATCACCTTGATTGTTTTAAGTCAAGTTAGTCTTTGGCTCCAGGGTTGGTATGTTCCCATTTCCTTGAGGCCAATTCTTTTTTTTAACTTTTAATTTATATTGGAAGTGACTCACTGATAAAGAATCTGCCTGCCAATGCAGGAGATGCAAGAAACATGAGTTCGATGCCTGTGTTCCTGCCCGATGCACGGGTCAGGAAGATCCCCTAGAGAAGGAAATGGCAACCTGCTCCAGTATTCTTGCCTGGAGAATCCCATGAACAGAGGAGCCTGGCAGGCTACAGTCCAGGGTTTCAAAGAGTCAGACACGACTGAAGTGACTTAGCACACACACACAAACATTGAGTAGAGTTGCCTGTGATACACAGTAGGGTCACATTAGTTATCCATTTATATACAG
The DNA here is from genome assembly GCF_023699985.2 of Odocoileus virginianus. Taxonomy (NCBI): domain Eukaryota; kingdom Metazoa; phylum Chordata; class Mammalia; order Artiodactyla; family Cervidae; genus Odocoileus; species Odocoileus virginianus. The sequence goes on from NC_069684.1 coordinate 2,600,342, forward strand.
TAGGCTGTATATGTCAATCCGAATCTCCCAATTCATCCCCCGCCCATTCCTCCTTGGTGTCCATTCATTTGTCCTTGACATCTGTGTCTCTATTTCTGCTAGTAAGGGGAATTCTAAGAGTGGGATTTATAGACATAGGAGGAGAAGTAAGAGAGAAAAGAATGGATGTGGAAACAATTGCAGACCAGCAACAGTGGGAAGTTATCACTCCACTCTTGAGTAATGATAACACAGGGCTGAACTAGCAAGAAGAGAAGTGAGCTTCACAGAGACTCAGTGGGAGTGGCCCCCTTAGGGGGCTTCTCTGTAGGAGCTGTATTGTCATGGAGGAACATACCTGCTCTCTGAGACACCCTGCCAGAGAGGGATCAGAGAAGAAGCATCCTGACTTCTTTCTCTTCTGCCTGCAGTTTCCTGACAGTTGGGATCTTCCTGACCCAGGGATCAAACCCAGGTCTCCCGTGTTGCAGGCGGATTCATTACCAGGTCAACCACCAAGGAAGCCCAAGAATACTGGAGTGGGGAGCCTATCCCTTCTCCAGAGGATCTTCCTGACCCAGGAATTGAACCAGGGTCTCCTGCATCGCAGGCTGATTCTTTACCAGCTGAGCTACAAGGGAAGTTTTCCTGCCAGTACAATTCCGGGTCTGAATCCAGCCGGAAATTGGCTTGTAAGGAGCCCAGCCCACACAGCCCACAGTAGTCACTTCCTGTGCCACAAAGAAGAGCAGAAATAGGGAAGGACTGGGTGCAGAGACAGAGAACAACCCACACAGCTACAGAGACTCAGCTCCAATGATAATTCCTGGATGGACTTTGTTAAGATGAATTTATTCTGCTGTTTTTGAGGAAGTAGTAACATCTTGGTTTATTAGAGCTATTCACAGATAAGTATAAGTAACTGTGCATCAAGGTTCATATCACATAAATAAAAATCACCATTTGCTGTTTTAAACATATCCTAGTTCAGTTCAGTTCAGTTGCTCAGTCATGTCTGACTCTTTGCAACCCCATGGACTGCAGCACACCAGGCTTCTCTGTCTATCACCAACTCCCAGAGCTTGCTCAAACTCGTGTCCATTGAGTTGGTGATGCCATCCAACTACCTCATCCTCATCCCGTTTTCCTCCTGCCTTCAATCTTTCCCAACATCAGGATCTTTTCCAATGAGTCAGTTCTTCCCATCAGGTGGCCAGGGTACTGGAGCTTCAGCTTCAGCATCAGTCCTTCCAATGAATATTCAGGACTGATTTCCTTTAGGATGGACTGGTTGGATCTCCTTGCAGTCCAAGAGACTCTCAGAGTCTTCTCCAACACCACAGTTCAAAAGCATCAATTCTTTAGCACTCAGCTTTCTTTAGAGTCCAACTCTCACATCCATATGTGACTACTGGGAAAACCATAGCTTTGACTAGATGGACCTTTGTTAGCAAAATAATGTCTCTGCTTTTTAATATGCTGTCTAGGTTGGTCATAGCTTTTCTTCCAAGGAGCAGGCATCTTTTAATTTCATGGCTGCAGTCATCATCTGCAGTGATTTTGGAGCCCAAGAAAATAAAAGTCTGTCACTGCTTCCATTGTTTCCCCATCTATTTGCCATGAAGTGATGGGACTGGATGCCATTTTTTGAATGTTGAGCTTTAAGCCAGCTTTTTCACTCTGTACTTTCATTTTTATTAAGAGGTTCTTTAGTTCCTCTTCACTTTCTGCCATAAGGGTGGTGTTATCTGCGTATCTGAGGTTATTGACATTTTTTCTGGCAATCTTGTTTCCAGCCTGTGCTTCATCCAACTTGTCATTTTGCATGATGTACTCTGTATATAAGTTAAATAAGCAGGGTGACAATATAAAGCCTTGCTGTCCTCCTTTCCCTATTTGGAACCAGTCCTTTGTTCCATGTCTGGTTCTACTTGTTGCTTCTTGACCTGCATACAGATTTCTCAGGAGGCAGGTAAGGTGGTCTGGTATTCCCATCTCTTTAAGAATTTTCCACAGTTTGTTGTGATCCACACAGTCAAAGTTTTTGCATAGTCAATAAAACAGAAGTAGATGTTTTTCTGGAACTCTCTTGCCTTTTCTGTGATCCAACTGATGTTGGCAAAATCATATCCTAATCAACCTACATTCTTTCCCTCATTTCAAAGTCACTTACTCTCATTTCAAAGCCATATGAAGTATGTGTGTTTGTCAGATACTTCCATTAGGATCATTAATATGAAGATTAAAATCTGATCATTGGATCCAGTTTGGAAAGAGAAAATTTGGTATACTTGTGATGGTGAAAATCTGTTAGAATCTGGTATACTCATGATGGTGAAAATCTGTTAGAAGGTGTATAAGAGAGAACTGTAAGAAGTGTAGCAAATCTTTCATGCCTTGTGTTGTAAGAGGAAAAAGAGAAACAGCTCGTTAGGTGGCACAGAAACTTGGATCAATGGTTTCACTGTGATCCAGAAAAGGACACACATCTGTGTTATAGATGCCGTAGCAATAACAGTAAAGAGAAAGACATTTTGATGTGGGAGGAGGAGTTGCTGACACTATCCTTGAAGAGAACAGGAGATCCAGCGGAACAAGGAAATAACTGCCAGAGACTGTCTTACCATCACCAGAGATGATCATGGGCATTGCTTTCCTGACCACCAGGTAATGACAAGATAGCCATTAACCTAGACTCTGATAAGCGGGCTGAGATGCTGGTGGGAGTCGGCCATGACACCAGAAGGCTTGCGATACCAGTACTTTCTTTGGGCTTTACTGGCTGGAGCATGTGGGGACATCCCTCCAAAGTAAAAGATGAATTATTAAATCTTGCATTCCACAACACAAAAAGGAAAGAAGAAGATGGTAGCACATGGAGACAACGCAGTTCGTACACGGGAATGTTGATCTTGTCCTGGTGACATGAGCAGTGGGGCTTGGGTCACACCACCAGCTAGACCACTAAGCCCAATGGCGGGGACAGCTGAGGACAAGGGGACTTAGAAAGGGCGACGGAGGAGGAAGACAGAAGGTGCCCCAGCTGCGGCAACTATACTGCAGGGGCTCCACCTTGAAATGGTAACTCTCCTACCTTTTAATGCTCATTCTTAAAAACCCATGAAGTGCCACACAAACGTAGGATCAGCGGTTGATTTTGTGCTATTAGCAAATCATCTGCAGACTGAAACACTTTCCGATTAGCTAAGATTACTCTGGATAAATCTGAGCGCCAACTGACATAATTCCTTAGGTGAAAATTATAAAAAGCAGACTCTACAGAAATCCTCCCATGGGAAGTAGCAGTTTACAGAAATGTACAACTAAGTACTTGGCTAAATTCCTCTGAGAGACTATAAGAACTCCCCAATCAAGTGTGCAAATTTGAAAATGAATGTGCTTCCCCAGCAACAGCTCTAGCTCTCTTCAGGACTGTCCTTGGGGGAGTTACCTCGATATTCACACTGCAAATCAGAAGAGCAACCTCCTTTCACTTAACTGGGACCTTGGGGCTTCCCCTTCCCCAGCCTCCCTTCCCCGGAGACCCCACGAGCCTGTTTGGTCAGAAGGCTAGGCTGGACAGTACTTGCGGGCCACAGGGAGACCCCCCTGATCAGTTCTGGCGTCCAAAATTCAACTACTGTTCATTCTCTGGTTTAAAAATGAACAAAGACACAGACCCTGTTGTACTAAGACTTCAAGGTTTTAGGCTTTTTTTTTTAATCTAGTAGCTTTCAAATTATAGCAGTGACTTAAGCAGATCCATAGGTCTGGGCCAAGGCCTGGGAATCTGCAGGCTTACCAGTTCCCTGGTGGCTCTGACGTCACCAATCCCACCCAGAGAATCCCGTTTCTGCCACTTGGGAAAGGTTGTTTGTAGCTGAAAACAAGACCACTCGGGGGAAAGAAATTACAAAGGGAAAAAGAGAAGAATGCTATGAGGGCTGTAGTTACATTATCATTCTAAATTGGGTAGGATTTTCTGTTTGCTTTTAGCCCATTTAATGAAATGTGAGTAAAGGCTCAAGTCTAGATTCAAAGATCAAAGTCTGGACAAGCTCTCGGACAAGAATGGGAACTGCCGTCAGCGCCAGCTTCACCTCCTTGGAGGGCAGGTGGTGTCTGGGAGGTCCTCCCCGAATGCCGTCTCTCAGTCTTGTCTGCGGCTCAGCCCACACTTCCCAGGCCTGGGTGGCCAGCGCGGCTTCCAGTGCCCCCTCTCCCCTTGCTTTTACGAGCCTCCGGGGGATGTATTCCATCCGCATGTACCCTCCTACCTTCCCTTCCCACCCCCTCTCTCCCTCTCTTTCAAAATGCTGGGGTCAAATCCCTAAGAGAAATGAAAACTCTCGGTAGCATTCCAAGTGGCCAACGCTCAAAAGAAGCCATTAACACACTCTTGTTGTTATAATTTCTTCTAAGAAAAATCTTCTAAATTAATTTTTATTGGCATATAGTTGATTTACAATGTTTAGTTCTGTAGCAAAGTGATCCCATTATACATGTTATACATATATCGACTCTTTTTCAGAGTCTTTTCCCATACAGTCCATTACAGAGTATTGAGTGGAGTTTCCTGTACTATGCAGAAGGTCTTTATTAGTTCTCTGTTTTATATACAGTACTGTGCTTTTGTGAATCCCAGTGTCTCAAATTTATTCCTCCCATGTCCTTTCTTTCCCCTGGTAACGATGTTTGTTTTCTATATCTGTGATTCTATTTGTTTTGTAAACAGATTCATTTGTACCACTTTTTCAGATTCTACATGTAATCATATGGTATTTGTCTTTTTCCGTCTGATTTCACTTCGCATGATCATCTCCAGCTGTATCCATCTTGCTGCAAATGGCAGAAATCCCTTCCTTTTTATGGCTGAGTAATAATCCACTGTATATATACGCCAGATGGTAAGGTGCACTAGTGGCAAAGAACGCACAGGAGACCAGAGAGACACAGGTTTGATCCCTGGGTCAGGGAAGAGCCCCTAAGAAGGGAATCTCAGCCCCTCCAGTATCCTGACCTGGGGAACCCCACGGACACAGGAGTCTGGTGGGATACAGTCCACGGGGCTGCAAAGAGTCAGGCACAACTGAGGTGACTTAGCGCACACACATATGCATACATGTACCACGTCTTCTTTACCCTTCCTCTGTTGATGGACACATAGGTTTGGAGCGCTGGCACTTCCTCACTCTCTCCCTGAATCCCGCCCACCTTTTTTGCACTGAAGGCCTCTCACCATTCCCTCAGGGTTGCTGGAAGCCTGTGGGCTCACTGCTTACCTCAGCCTCTGAGCAGTTAACTCTGTTGTTTTACATTATGGAAGAAAAAAAAAACCAAACAAAGGAATATTTTTATCCTTTTAAACCTTTTCATCCTTTTATACCTTTTAAATAAAAACGATCATCTATCTATGTATTTCTTGGAACTTTTAGAACACGTTCCTGCAATTATAAGAGCTGCACATTTTGTTCAGAACACAGCTCACATATTTTTAAAAATTTATGGCCAGTTAATAAAGCCTCTGTTTGTTTCTAGTATCAATCGTGTGGTCAAAACACTTGTCAGAGTAATAAACAACAGCATAATTAGAACGACTTCAATGAATTTGGGTCACTGTATCACTCTCTTAGAACACATTTTAAATTGATCGCAATTAGAGCCTGGGGAAAATTTGGCTTTTTGGCATTCACTAGTTTGTCATAATTTTGAGAGCAAATTGTTCTCAACCCAGAGTTCAAGTGCAGAGACAATAAAGCGCAAGGTCTGAATAAATGGGTTTCAACTGTCCTGAAAGGGTTTAGTTTGTATTCCTCCCACATCAAATAGTTATTTCAGAATTTCTTGTGATTATACATAATGGTACTTTTTCCCTAAAGTTGCCTATTGAAACATAAACATTACAGGTTATGTTTATTTATGCTCACTCTGGGCCTGGAATTGTGTTGACCACCTGGTGTGTTCTACCACCAACCAGTGGCTTCATTTTATAGGTGAGAGTGTTGAGACTTGAGAGGTCAAGTAACTTTCTCAAGGCCATCCATTTAATCCGTGACAGACTTAGAAATAAAACCCAGCCAATCTGGCAGCAGAATCCTCAGCATAGTGAGTATCCTCTGATATCCAGAGTCATTGTTTCCCTACCCCCAACTCATAAAAACCATTTCTGAAGGATGGAGGCACGCAAGCACATCCACTGCTTCAACAAGGCCCGAGGAGGATGCAGGCTGAAAGAAAAGGACGTTGGGTACAAGGCTGATGTGAGCGGGGCCGACACGGGCGAGGGACGGCCGAGAACCGCGTGCTCAGAGCGGGACAGAGAAAAGACGGAAGTGCAGCGGTCTGGCGGGTCCGCGGTCTGGTTTCAGCTCACAGAAATGTTTAGGATCTAGGCAAAAGCACGTTGTCAGAAGGGAAGACACGGGGGCTGCAACAAAATGAACAGAGGGAGACGAGAAAGGAAGGAAGCTGAGGAGGCGAGTTAAGAAAATGAGTGCGGTCAGCAGTCGGCTCGGGGGAGGGGGTGTGGGGCTGGGGAGGTGGGTGGGACGCGGAGGGGCAGGGACGAGCTGCTACCTGCCTCCGAGATAATGGGGTTCACTAAAGAGGAGATGGTGGATTGGCTGGGAGTCCAGCCAGTGGGAACTGGCGATGGACGGGATGTTGGCGTGAGGGGATTATGTAAGTCAAGGACGACTGCTTGAGAGGACAGGAGAGGGTGGTGGTAGCATTGATTGAGGGGAAAGCTGACGATCAGACGCTCATGGAAAAAACAAAAGCTCTGATTTTAGACATTTTGAGGTTTTTTTCTTATCTTAACATTCAAGGGAAGATTTTTTAAGTAGACAAATAGTACATGGTCAAAATAGGAGGCTAGGATTGTGTGTCTCCCTGAAAGAAGTCACAGAAACGGTTGGGGGTTCAGGGGCGATGTGAGTCGGGGTCGGCAGGAGGGGCGGGCCTGCAGAGAAGCTGTCCCCGGAGATCAGAGCATGGAATTTGCCGTGAAGCCAGAGCTCCTTCACAGGCATGTTTATGGGGGCAGGGGCGGGGGGAGAATCCCCGGCACGAGGTCCAGTACAGGTGAAGAAGATTGTCAGCTGTGGCATCAGCTCTTCCCACTTAGATCCCGCCTCTGCTCAGGGTGGAAGCTGCCCCAAGGACTGGTGATGCAGATGAGGCTAGCACCAGCTTCCCCCTAGACTCAGGCCACCCCTTTAAACTCACTGGTAACCCCCAGACTCTCAGCTGCTGTTTCTTTTCCTGGCAGAGCTCCTAGTCCGTATTTTACCCCCTTCAGTGATCGCCAGTGCCCTTTCCTCCCAGGGGAAGCTTCCCTAGGTGATTCTAACATGCAATCCTTTCTTTTCATTCTGTCATGTTGCCACGACATCTCCAGACAATGAGCATTTATTTCGGTCCAGTCCTTTCTCGAGTAGGGCCTCCACCACAGCAGGAACTGAGAAAAGCATTCTAACAACACTGCCTCTAAAATGAGCCCATCATTTTTAGTTGTACACGTTATTCTAGCAGCAACAGAACCACTCTGTGGCTGTGAAGGTTTTATTCTCTCTCTCTCTTTTTTTTTCCCCATTTTAGACATAAGGGGTGGCATCAGCTGTTTGTGAATCCAGAACATTCTCTCTGGACCGTTCTCAAAGAAACACGTCATTCCAAGCTGTGTCAATAGAGAATTAAAACTTCCACATGACTAGGTACTCAAAACGTAAATACAGCCAGCTATGGCATTTCAGAAACCCCAAAGTAAAAACTTTACCACCGAAGGAAAAAAATAGCTTGAAAAGAGGACAGCAGGACAAATGAGGACAGCTGGTCTTTTCTCAGCTTATTTTTGTTGGATTCATTTTGAGTTTTGTAAACCGAGCTCCAGTTAGATCTTGAGGAGAAAACTCTAACTGACATAATTCACTAAGTCAGCCCTCACAAAAAGGTTTTGAACATCAAGGCACCATTAGCAGCTTTCTAGCTTCATGTCTTGACTGACTGCTTTAAGCGGGGCTAAATATACAACCTTATAAAGACATCAGATAAGAGGAGGGAAAATAAAATTTCATGTGTTCTTTAGTGCTAACACCAAAACAACAAGAAAATTTATTCTTCTAAGTAACGTCTTAAAAAAAAAATCAAGCTTAAAATTGTATTTGCCTTATTTCTTTCTACCAGATGTATATTCTCTCTTTCTACCAAACCTATACTATTTTAAAATGCAAATTATACAACAAACATGCTATAAAATTACATAAAGATGCCACAAGGAAACTTTTTTCCCCTGGGTGAAAATGTATAAATCACCTTTTTCTCTGAATGTCACAGTCTTTTCTCCAATACTACTGCTCCAATCTCAACCATATATTATATGCTTAAGCAAAAGACAGATGGAATTCTTTGGGGCGCTAAAATTACTCCTTTTGGGTGAGAATGCCTAAGTTTTGGGCTAATTTTATATAACATTTGCCAGCTGGGCTTTGCGTGTTTGACTATTTGTGGACATCTATGGTGCCACAATGCAGCATCCTGTTTTTTGCCCACTGGCTCGGAGATGTTGCTTTAAGGCCAACAATTTTGAGCCAATATGTAACTTATGAGAAGTTGAAGGACTAGTTTTGAGTGTTCACACATGTATCCTCTAGTATTTAAATAATCTTCACCACATCACTGGGTTCTTGATGTCAAACCTTACAGTAAAAATTGTATTCTAAAATATCAGAGAGCAACTCCATTCCTAATAAGAGGCAACTCAGAGGCCTCTATGATTTCATTACAAATCATACATTATTTTTCTTCTCTGTAATAAATAAAACTGGCCAATCAAAAATGGTGTCTTCAAACAAATGGCTGTTTCAACTGAACATATTTCTATGCAACCCTCAAAGTGTAATAAAAATGTCAAAGATGGTATTAAAAGATGAATTTAATGTAGCAGAGTCCTGCTCCATGCACTACATGAATAATTACAATTGCTTGGATATGTTAAAAGTTTCACACAGAATGACCTTGGTGAGTGAGATAAAAGACAAGTTTGAGACCAGAAAAAAAGGCGAAGCCATCAGTAGATTTTATACTCCAAAAGAAATCTGGGAGTTGGTTCTTTTTCCTTTTTTCCCCCTTGAAAATATTTCCTTTAGTGTCTTTCATTTCTAAACAAATATTAGGGCTGGAGTTTTAAGTAAAGAGGCGATTATAAGCACGCGGCCGTTTCTAGCAGACAGCAGGGACAGCGCTGGTCAGCCAAGCCGGGTCAGAACACAGGGGCGGGGAGGCCGCACGGCGACCCACCCTCCCGCGTCCCCCGCGGAGGGCCAGAAGCGCCCCAGCCCGCCGTGAACTCTCCTTTAGGACAACTCCGCGGTGCTGCAAACCCAGAGGTGTGCTTTTATTTCAGTCCCACATCTCAAAGCCAAACCCAAGGCGTGGTCTACACTAGGACTTTAAATAAAGTCAAACAGAATAAAATTCCCTTACTAGCGTTTATTCGAAACTGCCTTGGCCAGATGGCTTCTTACAGGGAGAGGGGGAGAGGGGGTGCTCACCACGCTCGGCTTCCTCTCCTGCTGGCGGGCCGTGATTACTGCTAACGACCCACAGCTGTACATGCTCCCACCCCCACCTCTACCCTCTGCCCGCCCCCACCTTCCCGCTTCCTTCTTATTTAAGCGTTTATCCAGTCAGCCCTGCGCAGGGGGAGATGGAGGAAGCTTTATGATGGATCAACCTTCAAGACTCACCCTGAATCTGGGCTTCTCATGAAACCTGAACGCGGCAGCAGGCTCTGCTTCCAAGCTTAGAGCTCTGCAAAACTGGGCAACTCTACCATTTCCAATTTTGCTAAATGTCCCAACAAATATTTGTGAATTGATTAAAGAAAAGCAATTTAAACACTGCTCTTAATCTTTTTACTATTAAAAAGTAATAGTAGTTTCGGACACGACTAAAATTTAAGATGAGTCCTGAATTCCGTATTGTAAGGAGCTCTAGTCCTTTCTATAATTCTGCATACATAGAAGGAGGGACAGGCAGACAGAGAATTTTTGCTATAAATATTCTTATGAATAAATCCCTTGTGCTTGCAGCGCCTGCTACCTTCATCACCTAAATTGGTTTATACAGCTTGGGTTGGGAATGGCTTCCAATGACTGAGCCTTTACGTAAAGGACCTGAAATGTCTTTAAGATGCTGACTGGTCTAGACTTGTTCTTATGTTGTAAAATATACCTGTCTTGCCAGTTGCCCACACCTCCCACATTATGGGCCCCCTGCACATGCTCAGCAGATCAGCCATGGCATGGCCAGGCCAGGCTTTGGGTTACTACCATCACTAATATTAATGTTACTGATGCTTACTGCTGTCAGTAGTATTAAATGATTGCTATTCACTTTAATGTTAACATTAATGTTGATATTAATATTTATTATTACTATCAATATTAATGATACTAATGATTAATAATAATAATGCCTAGAGTTTCTATCTGCATGATTTTTTAAGTCTCTGATGGAACATTTCTCAATTTTAGGGGCCTGTGGCCCTATGGGCTTCCCAGGTGGTGCTAGTGGTAAAGAATCCGCCTGCCAATGCAGGAGACATTAGAGACACAGGTTCAGTCCCTGGGCTGGGAAGATCCCTGAGAAGGAAATGGCAACCCACTCCAGTGTTCTTGTCTGGAGAATCCCCATGGACAGAGGAGCCTGGTGAGCTACAGTTCATAGGGTTGCACAGAGTCGGACACGACTGAAGACGCAGTGTGGTCCTACAGTGTTGTCCACTGCCATCCAAGCTCTGAGAGAGGGCAGCACAACTGTGACAGTAATTGGCACTGTCCACATGTTGACCATCGACTCATTTGTTCTTATTCCATTCTCGTTTTTAATGTTCAAGTGACTTCCGCTATGTTACGTAGCGTTCCGTTACGTTCCGTTACGTTAACCAACTATTTCACATAGATACTCCATCAGTATTCTCCTGTGATTCAAAGTTTGTATTGGGTTACTTCCACCACAATGTACCTCAAATATGTGCAAATGAAATATTTGATATTTGTAAAACACCTTGAAAAAGTTACTCCATCTATTAATAGTTTCTCTCATTTATGTGACCGAACGTTTTCTGTAACATTTTACAGAAAAACCCAAATGAACCTTTTGGTCAACCCAATACAAAATAAAAAAATAGCCCTCAGTCTGTCAACTGTGCTCCATCAGCCGTTATTCTATTTCTCCTCTTTCAGATTCAGGCTGTTTGAGTAAATCGTCTGTTATCCCTACCTCTACTTATTCCGTTCCTTTTGTTTACTTCTCAATCTGCTGAATTGGCCTTGTACTACTGCTTCCAGGGTTCACAAATCCCCTATTCCCTAAATTCAGGGAGCAATTTCCATTGCTCATCTTCTTGATGTCACGGGTACATTCAATACTATTGCCTTGCTTCCTTCGGGCCACACCCTCCTCTTGGGCCCTGTGACTGTACTCGTGTGCATACATGTCTGTGTGTGTATGTGTGTTTGCTTACATGGATGTAGGTGTGTACCCTCTCACCTCTTCAAATACTTTTCTTCAGTACCTTGTGCAGCTTCTTTCACATCCAGCCCCTTCTTTTACCTGTGCTTTACGTTTTTGTTTCCTGGAGCATTTGTCTTTTTGTTTTTTACTTTACACCGGAGTATAGCTGCTTGACAGTGTTGTTTCAGGGGCACAGCCGCGCGGCTCAGCCATACGTACACAAGCACCCACTCTCCCCCAAACTCCCCTCCCACCCAGCCTGCCACACGGCATTGAGCGGTGTTCCCTGTGCTATGCAGTGGGTCCTTGTCGGCTATCCGTTTTAAACATGGCAGTGTGTACATGTCCATCCCCAAATCCCTAGCTATGCCTTCCCCCCATCCTTCCCCACTGACCATAAGTTTGTTCTCTAAATCTGCATTTTGTCTTACTAGTAGAGGACAAAAAACTTTACCAATGCTTATTTTGTGTGAGGGACTACACTTTAATAAGTGAAACTGTTAGCGCTCAGTAGCATCTGACTCTGTGATCCCAAGGATATAGCCTGCCAGGCTCCTCTGTCCATGGAGTCCTCCAGGCAAGAATACAGGAGTGGGTAGCCTTTCTCTTCTCCAGGGGATCTTCCTGACCCAGGGATCGAACCCAGGTCTCCTGCACTGCGGCAGATTTTTTAATGTCTGAGTACCAGGGAATCTGTGCTGCCCCCGTCCACGCAGTTCTTTCAGGTCTGTCTGACCCTGTGACCCCGTGGACGGCAGCCCGCCGGGCGCCTCTGTCCGTGGGACTAGATGTGAATAGATGCCATAGCTACCGTGAGTTGTCTAACAGCTAAAGGAAGACACTGAAGGAAAGAAAACACAGGAAAAGTCACAGATCTAGCAAGTGGTAAAGCTGGGATGTGAACCAGGTAGCCTGAGTCAGGAAGCCACACACTTACCCTATGTTCCCTTACCATTTTTTATCCTCTTGTACACCCTAGGTGATCTTAACCCCTTGTATAGTGAGACAGCTAATTCAAATGAACTTAAAAGCATTTAGACAGCTGATACACAATGCCAAATACTGTGGTAAATGTTTAAAAAATAAATAGTAACAAAGTACAGTTTTTTATGTAACTCTTCATAGTCAGTCTTAACCCTGTGGAGGTGCATCATTGGCATTAAAAACTGTCAGTCATTTATAAAAGTCTCTAAATATCCTGAAGTCTTAACATACCTCTAGTCATTATTTCTTCTGAATACCACTCATATTATTACTCCATATCTCTCAGGATGCAGATATGCATCTAATATTTAAGATACTCTCTATGATATCAAAGAGAGAAAGGGGGTGAAGAAGTCCCAGCAAGATGGTAGGAGGGGTGAAATCACATCTAGAATCAAACCCCATACCCGCTAGAGATGCTCAGACGGCTCAAACACACCTTGCGCACAGCAGGACCCAGAGGCCCCTCAGAGAGTGAGACAGAACAGTGTCTGGGTGTCTGCTGCGGAGGTCCGGGTCAGCAGTGGGCTGCTGCAGGGACAGGGGCTCTGGGTGCAGCAGACCTGGGTTTGGCATAAGCCCTCTTGGAGGAGGTCGCCATTAACCCACCATAGAGCCTCCAGACAGTACACAGAACTGGGAAACAGACTCTGGGAGGGCACAGACAGAACCCTGTGCACCAGGACTAGGAGAAAGGAGTGGTGATCCCACAAGAGACTGACCTAGACTTGCCCGTGGGTGTCCAGGAGTCTCCGGTGGAGGCGTGGGTGAGCAGTGGCCTGCTGCAGGGTCGGGGGCACTGAGTGTAGCAGTGCATGCATGGGACCTTTGGAAGGAGGTCGCCGTTGTCTTCATCACCTCCACCATAGTTTGGCCTCAGGTCAAATAACAGGGAAGGAACACAGCCTTGCCCTTAAGCAGAAAACTGGGTGAAAGATTTGCTGAGCATGGCCCTGCCCATCAGAACAAGACCCAGTTTCCCCCTCAGTCAGTCTCTCCCATCAGGAAGCTTCCATAAGCCTCTTATCCTTCTGCATCAGAGGGCAGACAGATTGCAAACCACAATCACAGAAAACTAACCAATCTGATCATATGGACCATAGCCTTGTCTAAGTCAATCAAACTATGAACCATGCCGTGTAGGGCCACCCAAGACGGGTGGGTCATGGTGGAGAGTTCTGACAAAATGTGGTCCACTGGAGAAGGGAATGGCAAACCACTTCAGTATTCCTGCCTTGAGGACCCCATGAACAGTATGAAAAGGCAAAAAGATAGGACACTGGAAGATGAACTCCCCAGGTTGGTAGGTGCCCAATATGCTACTGGAGATCAGTGGAGAAATAACTCCAGAAAGAATGAAGAGACGGAGCCAAAACAAAAACAACACCCAGTTGTGGATGTGACTGGTGATGGAAGTAAAGTCCGATGCTGTAAAGAGCAATACTGCATGGGAACCCAGGATTTTAGGTCCATGAATCAAGGCAAATTGAAAGTGGTTAAACAGGAGATGGCAAGAGTGAACGTCGGCATTTTGGGAATCAGTTCAGTTCAGTTCAGTTCAGTCAATCAGTCATGTCCGACTCTTTGTGACCTCATGAATCGCAGCACGCCAGGCCTCCCTGTCCATCACCAACTCCCGGAGTTTACTCAAACTCATGCCTATCGAGTCGGTGATGCCATCCAGCCATCTCATCCTCTGTCATCCCCTTCTCCTCCTGCCCCCAATCCCTCCCAGCATCAGGGACTTTTCCAATGAGTCAACTCTTCGCATGAGGTGGCCAAAGTATTGGAGTTTCAGCTTCTGCATCAGTCCTTCGAATGAACACCCAGGACTGATCTCCTTCAAGATGGACTGGTTGGATCTCCTTGCAGTCCAAGGGACTCTCAAGAGTCCTCACCAACACCACGGTTCAAAAGCATCAATTTTACAGTGCTCAGCTTTCTTTATAGTTCAAATCTCACATCCATACGTGACCACTGGAAAAACTGTAACCTTGACTAGACGGACCTTTGTTGGCAAAGTAATGTCTCTGATTTTTAATATGCTATCTAGGTTGGTCATAACTTTCCTTCCAAGGAGTAAGCATCTTTTATTTCATGGCTGCAATCACCATCTGCAGTGATTTTGGAGCCTAGAAAAATAAGGTCTGACACTGCTTCCACTCTTTACCCATCTATTTCCCATGAAGTGATGGGACCAGATGCCATGATCTTAGTTTTCTGAATGTTGAGCTCTAAGCCAACTTTTTCACTCTCCTCTTTCACTTTCATCAAGAGGCTCTTTAGTTCTTCTTCACTTTCTGCCATAAGGGTGGTGTCATCTGCATATCTGAGGTTATTGATATTTCTCCCAGCAATCTTGATTCCAGCTTGTGCTTCTTCCAGCCCAGCGTTTCTCATGAGGTACTCTGCATATAAGTTAAATAAGTAGGGTGACAATATACAGCCTTTGACATACTCCTTTTCCTATTGGGAACCAGTCTGTTGTTCCATGTCCAGTTCTAACTGTTGCTTCCTGACCTGCATATAGGTTTCTGAAGAGGTGGTTCAGGTGGTCTGGTATTCCCATCTCTTTCAGAATTTTCCACAGTTTATTGTGATCCACACAGTCAAAGGCTTTGGCATAGTCAGTAAACCAGAAATAGATGTTTTTCTGGAACTCTCTTGCTTTATCTATGATCCAGCCGATGTTGGCAATTTGATCTCTGGTTCTTCTGCCTTTTGTAAATCCAGTTTGAACAGCTGGAAGTTCATGGTTCATATATTGCTGAAGCCTGGCTTGGAGAATTTTGACCATTACTTTACTAGCATGTGAGATGAGTGCAGTTGTGTGGTAGTTTGAACATTCTTTGGGATTTCCTTTCTTTGGGACTGGAATGAAAACTGACCTTTTCCAGTCCTATGGCCGCTGTTGAGTTTTCCAAATTTGCTGGCATGTTGAGTGAAGCACTTTCACAGCATCATCTTTTAGGATTTGAAATAGCTCAACTGGAATTCCATTACCTCCACTAGCTTTGTTCATAGTGATGCTTCCTAAGGCTCGCTTAACATTGCATTCCAGGATGTCAGGCTCTAGGTGAGTGATCACACCATTGCGATTATCTGGGTCATGAAGATCTTTTTTGTACAGTTCTTCTGTGTACTCTTGCCACCTCTTCTTAATATCTTCTGCTTCTGTTAGGTCCATACCATTTCTGTCCTGTATCGAACCCATCTTTGCCTGAAATATTCCCTTGGTATCTCTAATTTTCTTGAAGAGATCTCTAGTCTTTCCCATTCTGTTGTTTTTCTCTATTTCTTTGCATTGATCACTGAGGAGGGCTTTCTTATTATCTCTCCTTGGTATTCTTTGGAACTCTGCATTCAAATGGGTATATCTTTCCTTTTCTCCTTTGCTTTTCACTTCTCTTCTTTTCACAGCTATTTGTACAGCCTCCTCAGACAACCATTTTGCCTTTTAGGAATCAGTGCACTAAAATGGACTAGAATGGGCGAATTTAACTCAGATGACCATTATATCTACTACTGTGGACAAGAATCCCTTGAAGAAATGGAGTAGCCATCATGGTCCACAAAAGAGTCCGAAATGCAGTACTTAGATGCAATTTCAAAAATGACAGAATGATTGCTGTTCGTTTCCAAGGCCAACCATTCAATATCACAGTAATCCAAGTCTGTGCCCCAACCACTAATGCTGAAGAAGCTGAAGTTGAATGGTTCTATGAAGGACCTACAAGACCTTCTAGAACTAACACCCAAAAAAGATGTTCTTTTCATTATAGGGGTCTGGAATGCAAAAGTAGGAACTCAGGAGATATCTGGAGTAACAGGCAAGTTTGGTCTTGAAGTACAAAAATGAAACAGGGCAAAGGCTAACAGAGTTTTGCCAGGAGAACGCACTGGTCATAACAAACAACATCTTCCAACAACACTAGAGATGACTCTACATATGGACATCAGCAGATGGTCAATACTAAAATCAGATTGATTATATTCTTTGCAGCCAAAGATGGAGAAGCTCTATACAGTGAGCACAAACAAGACCGGGAGCAGACTGTGGCTCAGATCATGAACTCCTTATTGCCAAATTCAGACTTAAATTGAAGAAAGTAGGGAAACCACTAGACTATTCGGGTATGACCTAAATCAAATCCCTTATGATTATACAGTGGAAGTGTGAAATAGATTTAAGGGACTAGATCTGATAGACAGAGTGCCTGATGAATTATGGACGGAGGTTTGTGACATTGTACAGCAGGCAGGGATCAAGACCATCCCCAAGAAAAAGAAATGCAAAAAAGCAAAATGGCTGTCTGAGGAGGTGCCTACAAACAGCTATGTAGAGAAGTGAAAGGCAAAGGAGAAAAGGAAAGATATACCCATTTGAATGCAGAGTTCCAAAGAATACCAAGGAGAGATAATAAGAAAGCCCTCCTCAGTGATCAATGCAAAGAAATAGAGGAAAACAACAGAATGGGAAAGACTAAAAATCTCTTCAAGAAAATTAGAGATACCAAGAGAACATTTCAGGCAAAGATGGGTTCGATACAGGACAGAAATGGTATGGACCTAACAAAAGCAGAAGATATTAAGAAGAGGTGGCAAGAATACACAGAAGAACTGTACAAAAAAGATCTTCACGACCCAGATAATCGCAATGGTGTGATCACTCACCTAGAGCCTGACATCTTGGAATGCAATGTTAAGCGAGCCTTAGGAAGCATCACTATGAACAAAGCTAGTGGATGTGATGGAATTCCAGCTGAGCTATTTCAAATCCTGAAAGATGATGCTGTGAAAGTACTGCACTCAATATGTCAGCAAATTTGGAAAACTCAGCAGCTGCCACAGGACTGGAAAAGGTCAGTTTTCATTCCAATCCAAAAGAAAAGCAATGCCCAAGAATGTTCAAACTACCGCACAATTGCACTCATCTCACATGCTAGTAAAGTAATGGTCAAAATTCTCCATGCCAGGGTTCAACAGTATGTGAACCGTGAACTTCCAGATGTTCAAACTGGATTTAGAAAAGGCAGAAGAACCAGAGATCAAATTGCCAACATCGGCTGGATCATAGAAAAAGCAAGAGAGTTCCAGAAAAACATCTATTTCTGGTTTACTGACTATGCCAAAGCCTTTGACTGTGTAGATCACATCAAACTGTGTAAAATTCTTAATCAGATGGGCATACCAGATCACCTGACCTGCCTCCTGAGAAATCTGTATGCAGGTCAAGAAGCAACAGTTAGAACTGGGCATGGAACAACAGACTGGTTCCAAATTGGGAGAGGAGTGCGTCAAGGCTGCATATTGTCACCCTGCTTATTTAACTTGTATGCAGAGTACATCATGAGAAATGCTGGACTGGATGAAGCACAAGCTGGAATCAAGATTGCTGGGAGAAATATCAATGGCCTCAGACATGCAGATGACACCACCCTTATGGCAGAAAGCGAAGAAGAACTAAAGAGCCTCTTGATGAAAGTGAATGAAGAGAGTGAAAACGCTGGCTTAAAACTCAACATTTAGAAAACCAAGATCATGGCATCTGGTCCCATCACTTCATGGCAAATAGATGGGGAAACAATTGAAACAGTGAGAGACTTTATTTTTGGGGGGCTCCAAAGTCACTGCAATTGTTGAGTGCAGCCATGAAATTAAAAGATTCTTGCTTCTTGGAAGAAAAGCTATGACCAACCTAGACAGCATGTTAATAAGCAGAAATATTACTTTACCAACAAAGGTCCATCTAGTCAAAACTATGGTTTTTCCAGTGTTCATGTGCAGATGTGAGATTTGGACTATAAAGAAAGCTGAGTGCTGAAGAATTGATGCTTTTGAACTGTGGTATTGAAGAAGACTCTTGAGAGTTCCTTGGACTGCAAGGAGATCCATCCAGTCAATCCTAATGGAAATCAGTTCTGAATATTCATTTGAAGGACTGATGCTAAAGCTGAAGCTCCAATACTTTGGCCACCTGATGGGAAGAACTGATTCATTTGAAAAGTCCCTGATGCTGTGTAAGACTGAAGGTGGGATGAGAAGGGGACGACAGAGGATGAGACGGTTGGATGGCATCACTGACTTGACAGACATGAATTTGGGCAGACTCCGGAGTTGGTGATGGACAGGTAAGCCTGGCATGCTGCAGTCCTTCGGATGTCATAAACTTGGACACTACTGAGTGACTGAACTGATATGTATGGCTTCATTTGGCTATAGAGTAGAAACTTATAAAACACTGTAAAGCAACAATATTCCAACAAAAAACTAAAAAAAATAAAGCTGAATCCAGATTGGAGACCTGATGTTTTAAACTGTGAAATAGGCTATAGGACATTTAAAGAAAGATAAATTTATTTGTTTAGTGGAAGAATAATGGAAAGTATGTTGATTTCGGGCTTTTTAAGGTGAGGTAGCTAATGATAAAATTGAAGTTTAAATGACTTAGGTGGACATTTGAGACACATAATACAGAAGAAAGAATGAAAAGTTTACATATGAAGATGTAGCCTTATAGTGGTGAAGAATATAGTGAGAAGCAAAGGTAACTGAGGAAAAAACCATAAAAAACACAAATTTTAGAGATAAGTAGAGGAAGAGGAGATAATACAGGCTAGTTAGAAAATAAGAGCAAGCAGAACCACAGAAATCAAGGGATTAATAAGTTGAACAAGAGGGATGAGTCAGTAGCAGTGTGGATCATGTAAATAAGCCCACGTGATTATGGACTGAAACAAGGCCAGTGACTTTGAAATCATGAAGAGAGACTCTGGACACTTTGATGAGGCAGGGTTTTAGAATATTTTTCCTGTGTGAGAGATTTGAGTATAACAGAGCCTGAATAGAAGATACACTAAACGAGGGAAGTATGTGCAAATGGCTGGATTAATGTGGGAAAAGCTTCCAGAACTTATTGTGCAATTGGCGATGGCAATTGTAGGGTTCAGAACAAACTTCTGCTGAGAACTTAACACGTCTAAGGAATGAGGTGATGTCCTTTGTATTTACACTATTTAGAGGTCACAGTACTTGAATCTATGGCTTAATATCTTTCATCAGTTTTGGAAAAACTAACCTATATGCTAAAATTGTTGAAAACCAAAGATAAAGGAACTAATAGAGAAGAAAACGTATTATTTTAAAAGTAGCAATGATGGAATTCTCATTGGAATCAATGGAAGTCAGTGAACAATGGAATGATAATTTTAAAGGACTGAAAAGAACATAACTGTCAACATAGAATTGTTAATGTAGAATTTTAGGTAAAAATACATCTCAAAAATTACATAAAATAAAGGTATTTTTAGATAATTTAAAAAAAAATGTAGCCAGCAGACATGTAATATAGAAATACTGAAAAATGTTTTTGGGCAGAATACAATTCCAGATGAACACTCAAGAGATATTAGAAGTTCTAAAAAACACTGAAAAAAGTAAACAGATGTCTAAATCTATGTTAATATAAGACATAATGTCTGGGGAATTTCAGCAATACAATAGTATTCAAGTTGGGGGAGAGATAAATAGTTATTCTATGGTTTTTGTGTTGCCTGAGAAGTGGAAATGAACTAATTTATTTTAGACTTTCCTAAGTAACGACTTAATGCCAAAATCTCCATGATAAACCAGAAGTCCTAAAAAAGGCAGGGGCAGGAGGGAGATAGAAAGGAAGATGAAAAAGTAGCAGATTTAAGCCCCACTATTCAGAAAATATGTTAATAATTCAATTGAAGACACAATTGAAAGATTGTCAAAAATTCAAAACTCAGCTCATGTTACTTACAAGACACATAACTTTAATGTAAGCTGAATATAATTGAATGGAAAAAGTTACCCATGCAAACACTAACCAACATAAATCTCATATACCTATGTTAATTTCTTTAAGCACTTCAAAAAAATTAATAAATAAAAGCACTTCAAACCAAGAAGCATGTTAAAAGTAGGTATTTCATTATAATACAAAACTTTCATTTATCAGGAAGATATAATAATTCTAAATTTGGAAAAAATTCATGTGCTTCTGAAATTAAAGAGAAAGTTAAAAAGAAAAGATTTAGGTCAAATCTTTTAGGCATTATCTTTTTTGGATCACAGATTCCTTAGGAGACTCTAATAAATATAATTGTCCTTTCTTAAAAAAAAATTATACATAAACCCAGATTTCTGTATACAATTTAATAAGTTGAAGAAGTCCCTGAAGCTGGGGTGAAAATTATTGGTATCCTTTAAGGTTAAGGAGGAAGAAAGAAAGTTTATGGACTTCCTGATTTAAAATAAAAAAAGATTTAAGTTTAAGAACCCATGTTCTTCTAAGGGTAAGATAACTTGGGGCAGAATTGGAGACCTTGAAAAACTTGCAGATTTTGGACATCTGGAATGGAGCATGAGAAACGGAAGTAGCTTAAAATTATTGAAAATGTTGCCGTGTATAGTTAAGCCTCTACTGAAATTTGAAATAATATTTTTGTAATATAGCCTTTGAGCACATGAGCTTAGTTTTCTCTAACATTTCTCAGGAGCTGAGAGCAAAACCAGAGAAGACAAAGGGGTTTACCTAGGATTTGAGGGTAGTGCAACATTGGGTCTTCAAAAATAAAAGAGAACTGCTTCAAGATATTATATATAGTGTTGGTGAGCTGACTGTGACATCAATGATGGATAGGGATGAATGTAAAAAGACGGAGGGCATATTTTGTGGTGGTTCAGAACATGAGCTTCCTGGCTGGGCAGACCTAATGCATAGAAAGAGCATCACTGACAAATTTACCCTCTCTGCACCAACATGTCTCCACTGGTCAAATGGGGAAAATCAAAGTACATGCCTATGAATATTAAATGAGAAACGATGTATAAAATTCTTAGTAAAAATCATGATTGCCATGATATCAACTAGCTAGACGGGTTAAACAACTGGAGATAATGAAAGGATTAAAGAACAATATTTATACGAGAGAGAATGTAGACGATGTGGCTAGGAAGAAGTTGAAAAGAAACGGGTAATTTCACATGTGGGACTATTTTGAATTAAACAAAAAACCCCAAAACAAAAAACAACTCAGAATGAGGCCTGAGGAGTAAAAGTGCAAACTGGAACTAAAAGCCACTGGAACCACACTGTCACAAATAACCAGTCAAGAGTGAGCAGTGGGCCTTCCACCCAACCAGCCCGGCGGGGCAGGAGGCACAGCAAGTCTTTTCAGGATCCTTGGCCTCCGTTAGGTTGTATAAACTCGCTTTTTACTAAATAAAAAATGTTTCGCATTCTTAACCTTTCATATCTTAGCACTGCTATTTACATTCATCAATCTTCTCAGTCTATCGATTAATCACCTGCAGACACTAAGCATGAGGAAAATGATGGCGGTCAAAAGGCAAGAAGCATGAAATACTGCATTGAACTATGCCTGTCGGACACACGCCTGGTTAATATAGAATGATGACAACGAGCTACTTCTGATAGCCATTGTAATTAAAAACAGCACATTTCTCAAGGTTCTAGGAAGAAGTGGATCCCTGTGAACCCTAAAAGGTTCAGTTCAGTTCAGGAAAAGGCTCAGTTTGATGTTATTCTCTGAATTAGCTTTCCAAGCTCTAATTACAATAATAGACATTATTTAACAAACTTGGAAAACGTTCATTTATGTGACAGGTCCAAGAATCAAATGATCTTATTATTTTTCTTTTCATTTTGTGTTTCAAATGATGAGTTGGAAAAGCAGAAACAAGAAGTAATTATAAAGAAAAATTTAAAGAGAGGAAACACTATTTTTTCCCTAAATTATATTATTAATTACATGACCATATATACTGATCAAAACAAAGCAAATTTCTTTCCAAATGTAACTCTTGACAAAGTAGAGAATATGTTCTTGATAAGGATGCAGTTTAGCAAAAACATTCTGATTCCATGATAATACAGAGCTCACTTAATTAACGGGCGAACAACTGCTCCTGGAAAGAAACATCTTATACTTTAATTTGTAAGGTTTTTATACATTTGCTTACCAAATGTGAGATCGTTTTCATTGTTATCATTGTTCCTTGGTGATAAACAAAATGTGTCAAGAAGGCTGAACATCTACAGAGAGGCTTTGACAAAACTCCTTGTCACCCATCTCTGAAACTTCTGCCCGTGATTCATTTCAAAAACGGATGAAATCAACACTGTCACTCTTCCTCTCCTTGACCTTCTTTTTCTCTTTGTTTGGAGCTTACTGTGTAGCAGAAGGATTTCCCATACATTATTGATGAAATCGCAGAACATGTCATGTTTGCTTGCATAATTTCATTCATTCTAAAATAGAGATTAATTTAAAAAGTGCGTGAGGCAGAGGATGTGTGCAAACATCTTGGTTTTAATATGTGGTTATGCTTTGACAACCTGCATTAATCTTTGTGTGACCTCATGTAACAGGCCTTGTGGAATCATCCTGATGTAATTTAAAGACCAATCTGGACATTCCCATTCATCCCAAAACCACAAATCTGAGGCTAAGCCCTTGAAAAGTGACATTGATGGTTACAGTAGGTTTCATGGAGAGATGATAAGGGTGTTTACCTGACAAATCATAAAGATTTCAAAATTTCTCTTTAAATAACATTCCCTTTTCTTTAACATTCTAGTTTCCAGCACTCTCACAGCCCCATACTTCTTTTTTCTTTATCTTGAACTTGGCTATTGAAATCCAGATTCTATCCTATACCAGAAGTCTAATCTAGGGCAAGTTCCTTAACTTCCTCAGTTTCCATATTTGTAAAAGAAAGATATTAGTAATACATACTTCATAGTGTGGTGGTGAGAATTAGACATTAGACGAAGTGATAAAAGTACATTTAGAACACTGCTTGTCACATAGTAAGAACTTAACAAATGTTAGCTGCCATTTTGTGTTTTGAGGGATTCTCAAACATATAGGGTCAAGTAATTCTTGTCATTTAAAGCAGGGGCTGTAAGTTTTGCTGATGGCTCAGATGGTAACGAATCCACCTGCAAGGCAGGAGACCAGGTTCAATCCCTGCATCAGGAAGAGCCCCTGGAAAAGGAAGTGGCAACCCACTCCAGTATCCTTGCCTGGAGAATCCCATGGAGAGAGGAGCTGGCAGGCTATATAGTCCATGCAGCCACAAGAGTTGGACACAGCTTACGACTAAAGCACCATAAGTTGTGGAAGATATCCCAGCTCAAAGAGCTGTGAAGACAAGTTTATAAGTAATGGAACATAGATGTATCACATCGACAGAGGAATGTATAAAGAAATGTGGTACGTATATACAATGGAACATTACTCAGCCATAAGAAGGAATGAAATATTTCCATCTGCAGAGATGTGAATAGAGCTAGAGTCTGTCATACAGGCTGAAGTAAGTCAGGAAGAGAGATGCAAATAATGTATATTAATGTATATATACAGAATCGAGAAAAATGGTGTGCTAAGTTGCTTCAGTCGTGTCTGACTCTGTGTGACCCTATGGACGGTAGCCCACCAGGTTCCTCTGCCCATGGGATTCTCTAGGCAAGAATACTGGAGTGGGTTGCCATTCCCTTCTCCAAGAAAAAATGGTATAGATGATCTTATTTGCAAAACAGAAATAGAGACAAAGACATAGAGAACAAATATACGGAAACCAAGGGGGTGGGGTGGGATGGATTGGGACACTGGGACTGACATACATACACTACTGATACTGTGACAAAGTAGATACCTGATGAGAACCTGCTGGACAGCTCAGGGGGCGTTACTCAGCGCTCTGTGGCGACCTAAGGGGAAGGAGATCAAAAAAGACGGAACAGATGTTTGCACGCTACGTTGCTACAGTTGTGCCGGACTCTTTGTGACCCTATGAACTGTAGCCTGCCAAGCTCTTCTGTCCTTTGGGATTCTCCAGGCAAGAATACTGGAGTGGGTTGCCATTTCCTTCTCCAGGGGCTCTTCTGACCCAGGGCTCAAGCCTGCATCTCTTATGCCTCCAGCATTGGCAGGCAGGTTCTTTACCACCAGTTCCACCTGGGAAGCCCAGATATATTTATACATATAGCTGATTCACATAGCTGTACAGTAGAAACTAACATGATATTCTAAAGCAACTATACTCCAATAAAAATTAATTTAAAAAATACTGGAATAGAAGAATCCTTGCATCCCTGGAATAAACCCGACTTGATCATGGTGTATGAGCTTTTAAATGTATATTAGCTTATTACAATATGAATTTAGCCTATCTTGCATTTTTGCATCCTAAAGGGTTTTTTTTCCTCATCATTTCAGCTCAAATCCATATCTTTTAGCTTGTTTCTTAGCTTTTTCTTAGCTTCTTTAATCTTTGCTTTTATCTTGGTTTCATTTTTTTCTAGTTAAAAAATATTATCCTTTCTCTGGCTTTAATTACCTTCTTTATGTATCTATTTATCTACCCATTTATTGTATTTCAGTTGCCCTTCACATGCTTTTAGGTATTTTTAAAAACATATTAAAACTACAGTAGGGGCAGTGTGTGCTAACATTTGTTGATTTTTATTAATCTGAAAGATACTTAGTCTAAGGGTTTCATATGGATGATCCATCAATCCTCACAGCAGTCTTTGGAAGTGGGTATTATTATTATTTTCATGATACTGATGAAGAAATAGAGAAAAAGAGGCTTCAATAACTTGCCCAAGTTTATTATCTAGTAAGAAAAGGAAGTGGGATTTTTACAGTGTTTTAGTTTTTAGGTTATTCTAATGACTCACTTCATCATCTTATTTACTGTACTATTTTTCATCATAGCATTTTCCCCAGTTAACAATGGTGGTATGGTGGGAGTATTGTAGAACTGTCCAGATTCTAATTGGAAGACATGGTATGTTTCTACCTCTTCTAGCCAATGTTGAAGTGACTATTTTTGGATCCGTTGCCTTGGTGGAGTGGGAAGAATCTTGGGATGTGGAGTCAGACAAAGTCTGCTGGCAGTGTTACAGAAGAGTCTTTAGTACACGTTGTTGTTGTTGTTCAGTTGCTAAGTCGTGTCTGACTCTTTGCGACCCTAAGGACTGCAGCACGCCAGCCTTCCCTGTCCTTCACTATCTCCCTGAGTTTGCTCAAACTCATCTCCATTGAGTCAGTGATGCCATCCAACCATCTCATCCTCTGTCACCCCCTTCTCCTCCTGCCCTCAACCTTTCCCAGCATCAGGGTCACTTTCAATGAGTTGTCTTTTCAAATCAGGTGGTCAATGCATTGGAGTTTCAATTTCAGCATCAGTTCTTCCAATGAATATTTAGGGTTGATTTCCTTTAGGATTAAATGGTTTGGTCTCCTTGCTGTCCAAGAGACTCTCAAGAGTCTTCTTTAGCACCACAGTTCAGTCTGAGCCACCAGGGAAGCCCCTTATTATGTGTAGGTTGACTGAAAATCTGTAATCTTACATGGACTAAGAAGTTTGCTAGCTTTGAATTTTAGGGTAAAATTAATTCTGCTGATGTGTGCTTGGTCACTCAGTCATGTCCAACTCTTTGTGGCCCTGTGGAGTGGTTCACCAGGCTCCTCTGTCCATGGGCTTCTCCAGGCAAGAATACTGGAATGGGTTGCCATGCCCTCCTCCAGGGGATCTTCCCCACTCGGGGATCAAACTCATGTGTCTTATGTCTCCTGTGTTGACAGGTGCATTCTTTGCCACTAGCACCACCTGGGAAGCCCCAGTTCTGCTGATAGATACCAAAAGATCTTCCATGGAGACAGCCTAGAGCTGTAAACACTGAAACTTCACACAAATAGCTCCCTTTTCTGACTGCAAGGTTCAGACCTTGAAAAAAACCCCTAGGTTTAAAAAAGTTTTAACCATCTTCCTAAGAGATCTGGATTATAGATCACTGTGTATATTGTTGATACCCCTCAGTTCATATCCTCTATGATGAAACCTTACTGTAGTAAAGGTTTCTCTACTGAGTGGAACCCTCCTAATTGGAGATCCTATCAATTAATCAACTTGTGTCTATATGATTATTACTCTCCAAATCACCTCCGTGTTTTCTCTTGCTTTATCTGTTTATATTGGCTGATTTTAAGATTAGTTTTCCCCTCTGTAGGAACCTTGACTGAGAAAGCCTGAAAAAGACTGTTATACCAAAAACTAGGTTAAATGCTTTCTGTTGTTGCTTGTATAAACTAGATTTTCTGGTTAGGGGTTGAATTAATCAACTAGTATCTGTAATTGTATGTCATTCTAAATACTGTAAGGCTAATAGTTTCAGGATTACTAACCCAGTACATTTTCTGGGGGGGAGCATTTCCTCATGGAATGTAGCTGCCCCAAAGCCCAAATGTAAACATATCCCTTTTATCATTTCTCTGTAAATGAATATCCTCCACCTTGCACGTCTTTTAAAGCATGATTCCAAGACATGTAAGTACAATCTGATAATCCTGGATATCACTTTTGTTAATGATGCCTAATAACCAATGAGCTTTATTTTTGGCAGTCATATCTCAGTGTCAACTAGGCTCAAACAGACTACAATTACAAATTATTTTCCAAATATATCACTGACAATCCAGGTTTCTATAGGTAGGCAATTATTTACTTTCTTATGCACAAAAAGGGCTGTGTGTTTATCCATTCTAAAGTTTACTGAGTCAGATCTGGGTCATACTCAAATACTGTGATATTTTAGGTCCTAATTTTCTCAAATAATGTACTAGGAATGGCTACCACACATATTGATGGCAAGTAAAAACACAGGCCATCGAAACTGTTGAGTCCATCCTCAGAACTGTCTTGATGCCCAAGGCTGTTTCCCTCACTACCTCAGTTCTTTGCTCAAGTGTCATCTCAGCAGGGCCTTCCTTGAACATTCTTTTAAGTGACAAACTCACCCCCAAGCCTTGGCACTCCTTATTAGTTCAGTCACTCAGTCGTGTCCGACTCTTTGTGACTCCATGGACTGCAGCACACTAGTCTTCCCTGTCCGTCACCAACTCCCAGAGCTTGCTCAAACTCATGTCCATCCAGTCAGTGATGCCATCCAACCATCTCATCCTCTGTCATCCCCTTCTTCTCCTGCCTTCAATCTTTTCCAGCATCAGGGTCTTTTCCAATGAGTCAGTTCTTCACATCAGGTGGCCAAAGTATTGGAGCTTCAGCTTCAGTATCATTCCTTCCAAAGAGTATTCAGGACTGATTTTCTTTTGAATTGACTGGTTTTAGTGTTTTCTGAATGTTGAGTTTTAAGCCAACTTTTTCACTCTCCTCTCTCACTTTCATCAAGAGGCTCTTTAGTTCTTCTTCACTTTCTGCCATCAGGGTGGTACTCCTTATCCCCTTTTAATGATCTACTTTCTCCCATAACATTCATTATCTGGCTCATTCTCTAGTTTACTTATTACTATCTCAGTTGGCAGTGTCCCTCCACTAAGCATCTCCACGAAGATAGGGATCATTTTTCCTCTTTTATTCCTGCTATATTCCCAGGTCCCGATACAGTATCTCGGCAACAGTAAGTGCTCACTAGCTGTGTATTAAATGGATGAGTTAGAACTCTGGTTACAAAAGCTTACAAAATTTTAACTCAACCTAGATGAGATGGTTGGATAGCACCACCGACTCAATGGACATGAATTTGAGCAAACTTGGGAAGATAGTGGGGGACAGAGGAGCCTGGCATGCTGCAGTCCATGGGGTCATGCAGTCAGACACCACTTAGTCACTGAGAGACAAGAACAAAGTTATGCTATTGACTGTAGAGTTTAAAAGGTATTTGTAAAATATTACATCAGATATCTTGATAAAATTATAAAATATATATATGCAATTTCTCTCATTGTTAACATCATGTATCACTGTGGCTTTAAGTAAAGCCAGATTGATTAGATTCAAATCCTGGTTCTATCACTTACAAGCCCATGTGGACTTGAATGAGCTTCTGATCTGTTCTTTTCCCTCTCTCTGTCTGTGTCTCCGTCTCTCTCTCTCTCCCTCCTTTACTCTCTCCTTCTCTTTTGGTAAAAGCTCTCTCATTTGTAATGCAGAAAAAAGTCATTGTCCAGTCTTATAGAGTTATGAAGCTAAATCAAGTTCCTGACATATAGTCAGAACTTAAAATATATACAGTAAAAAGGTAAACTTCCTAAAAAATAGTAATACCTCAACAATGGTGGTAGGAAAGACTACTAATTTAACACATTTTACTGGAAAAAATCAGATATATGTATGCTTTAAAAAGTACCAAGACATAATCATTCTTGTGTTATTCTCGAACAATATTGCATATGTTAAGCTTTTAGGCTTGATTACGATTTTGATGCCTAAGAAAAGTGATAGAAATGTTAAGATTTTGCAGTTAATATAATATTGTTCCATATACTGTATAATGATAAACATTCTTCCGTCATACAAGCTTCCCTTTGGTAGTCAGAAAAGTCATTCAGAAGTATGGTCATGGAACTCTGGTTAATTCGCAAAGGTTTTTACTCTCTCTCAAGCAAAAGCTTTCATAAGCCTGAGTGTTTTGCTTAATAAGGATAGTATTGTGAAACCATGTAGTCCTGAGTTAAACATGTAGAACACAATTGGCAAACCTTTAGCTAGACTAACCAAGAAAAGGTGTTCTGTATGTCGTGTGATTTGTATATGATGATATTAACCGAGCCATCCCAGGGCTTCCACGGGACCTGCTCAGGGGGACCCAGTGCTGGCAGACGGGCTTTGGCCCATAGCTTAGGGCCTCTCTAAGTGGCCACTAGTTGCTTAGTGGGCACTGAACTTGCCGTTGGCACCAAGTTAGGAACCTCTGGATATTTTCCTACATAGCTAAGTACAGGTTTTTTTCTTTAGATTCTGCATATAAGCGACATCATATGATATTTGACTTTCTCTGTCTGACTTAACTTCACTTAGTATGATCATCTCAAATGATACAAATGGAACTTATTTACAACACAGAAACAGACTCACAGACTTAGAGAATGAACTTATGGTATCCAGTGGGGGGAAAAGTGGGCAGGGGACGGAGAGTGAAGCAGTGTGGGAAGGTACACGTTACTGTATGTAAGACAGATAACCAACAAGGACCTACTGTATAGCACAGGAAACTCTGCTGAATACTCTGTAGTAAGCTAAACGGTAGAAGAATTTGAAAAAGAATAGACACATGTAGATGTATATCTGAATCACTTTGCTGTATGCCTGAAATTAATATTGTTGTTAATCAACTATACTCCAATATAAAATAAAAGTTGAAAAAAAAATAACATCTAAAGGGCTTTCCTGGTGGCTCAGATGGTAGAGAACCGCCTGTGATGTGGACACCCGGGTCTGATCCCTGGGTGGGAAAGACCCCTGGAGAAGGGAATGGCTACCACTCCAGCATTCTTGTCTGGAGAACCCCAGGGACAGAGGAGCCTGGCTGGCTACAGGCCATGGGGTCACAGAGAGTCGGACACGCCTGAGCAATTAACACACACACACGCAGTGGCTACCCCTATAGAACTGGTCAGAAGCATCAAGACAGCTTCCAGCAGCTTCTTGTAGTGACGTGGCCTGCTGCTGCTGCTGAGTCGCTCAGTCGTGTCCAACTCTGTGCGGCCCCATGGACTGCAGCCCACCAGGCCTCCTCCATCCATGGGATTTTCCAGGCAAGAGTGCTGGAGTGGGTTGCCATTGCCTTCTCCGAATGTGGCCTCATAGAGATACACATACTCTATCAGATTTAAAACAAATGAGTTTTGTCATTTTGAATTTTAAAATGCAGTGATTTTGAAACCTAAGTTTTCCAAACTTGAAGCTGAAAACTTTTTATAATAAACAAATTGGAATTACAACATATTAATCTAATATTATCTATTCAGTAAAAGGAAAAGGTATTTTTTTTTCAAGAAGAAAGTATTCAAAATTATTTTAAAATTATATTTGCATTTAATTATCTAACAAATGTACAGAGGACCTCTATCATGTCCAGAATTAATGTAAACTCTGGAAAGAGCAACACTATTTGCCTTTTACCACCAAAATCATAAAATGATGATTAATTTAACTCTTATGTATTTCTATTTCTATCAACTTGGGTGTTATATCAATATATGGAAGCAGTTATTGATCAAAAACAATTAGCCTCTAGTTGAGAAAAACTAACCATAACTAAATATTAGAAACACTGTCAGAGAAGGAGCTTGGTTATATCAAAAGTTTTCATTCCAAGAAACTCTGGCTGAGTGTTGGGGATGGAATCTAGGGTAGAGAAGGTCAGCCTTGGGAGCCTGAGACACCACCCGTGCTCAGACACCCACTCTGCGTTACTACCGCCCGATGACCCTGTGCAGAGGAATACTCTGCCCTTATATTTGCGAAGTGGGAGTTAAAGCAGTCGGCCCGTGAGCCACTCACTCCTTTTACCAGAATACCTCCCGGGAAAACAAAGAGCCATTTCTCCTTTTCAACTGGACTCTGGGTGAAGAGACTAATAAACTTTATTAGGAGAAAGATTCTTTGGCTCTGATTACAGCTCCCAGAGAGCCACGTAGTCCGTGCAGGCCCCTGGAGGCCGAGTGGAGGAGATGCTTTGTGGTTAAGATGCTCCTACTGTGTGAGCGACCCCCTGGACCTCACCGAGAGACCCATCTATTCAGGCCCATCCCACACGTCCCAGGACACTCTTTGCCCCACCTAAGGTTTCTGAGTGTCTGTAATGAAGTGAATAATTAAGTGAAGCTGATCCTGGTGAAGAACTCTGCATCATCTAAATCTGATGTGACAATCAGTCCTTTTAACCAGTTACCACCATTACCTAAATCAGTGTTTCTCAGACACGTCTCTGCATAAACATGAGTTGGGGAGCTTGTAAAGTGCAGATTCCTGGACTCCTCTTCTAGAGATGCTGACTGAGTGGATTTGGAGAGGAGACCAGTACCCATTTCTTAACTTAGAAACGTGTATGTGACAAGATGACTTGTAAATATTTCTAAATCAGTACTATGTTGGCAGAGTTCTATAAGTTTCAATTGCATTAAAGATATCTTCAGTGTTTTCAGATGTAGAAAACAAACGTGTGGGAAAGGGGGTGGTGGGGGGAGGAACTGGGAGATTGGGATTGACGTATATGCACCGTGGGTGCTACATATAAAATAGACAACTGAAGGGAACACACAGTTTAGCGTAGGGAACTCTACAATGCACTGTGGTGACCTGAATCGGAAGGAAGCCCAAAAGGGAGGGGGTATATGCACACTCATGGCTGATTCACTTGGCTATGCAGTAGAAACCAACACTGGAGGAGGACACGGCGACCCACTCCAGTCTCCTGGCCTGGAGCATCCCATGGACAGAGGAGCCTGGGGGGCTACAATCCCTGGGTCGCAAAGACTTGGCCGTGACTGTGCCAACGCATGCTAAACTAACACAAGATTGTAAAGCAACTACACTCCAATAAGAATCAATTAGCAAAAAAGAAAAATATGTGCTTTTTTATTAAAAATCTTCAGGGTTTTATGATTTGTTCCTTGATTTTTTTTTTTTTTTTTGCTTCTTTTAATGCATTCATCTAATACCCAGGAGCCGAAATAGTGATAAAAATAGAAAAGGGAAACGATCCCAGTCTCCTGCCACATAAAAGAGTGCATTTCTTCATTATAGGGTTGCTAAGAGTTAAGTTATTAAGGATTTTGAAATACTTTTTCCAAAGCATTTGACTGGCCTTTTTTTTTTAATAGCATGTCTATCTAAACGTTTCAAAATTTACATTTAGAGTCAATGTTGAACAGTTTATGCCATGCAGTATATAAAGCACCTTTTAAAGATGAATGCTTGGTTTTTATCCCGTTTC
This sequence comes from Odocoileus virginianus, assembly GCF_023699985.2. Taxonomy (NCBI): domain Eukaryota; kingdom Metazoa; phylum Chordata; class Mammalia; order Artiodactyla; family Cervidae; genus Odocoileus; species Odocoileus virginianus. The sequence continues at coordinate 2,632,620 of NC_069684.1, forward strand.
TTTCATTATGTTTCACAACTATATTTAGCACATCTTAATTAAACCCACTATTTACTTTTGGTGGTTATGTTCAAAGTAAAGAAAAACTAGAAGGTTGTGGGGGGCATGATTTGGGGGAGAAGGAAAGAGTCTTCCAGCAAGTCTCCTAAATATACAGTATTATCCCAAACAGAGAAATACTTGGCAATTACAATCCCACCTTCTAAAAGAGGTATGCAATTCTTATATTACTAAGTATAACCCAGTGCCAGTCAGATTACAGAAGCAATATATTCTGCAAACATACAATTTTCTGGCCACATCCTTGGTCTTATGTTCCAATTTTTTAAGTTTTTCTCTCTCAGTGTTTTTTTTTTTTTCTCCTTTCCTCTCTTGCTTCTTCTACCATAAAAATTGTGCATCATAAAGGTAGACCCCAAATTAATGATTAGTAAAGAAGGAAAATTACATTTAGCCAAATATGGAAAAACTTGAAAGGTTTTAAATTCTATTTAGGACAAGCAAAACCCAACTTCCTGGTTCAAGTTAAAAAAACATGCATACGGCTCCTTGGTTGTCAACTGGCTTTTACAAAACACCATCTTGATGAATTAAGAGTAAATGAATGAGAACCATATGGATAAATCTCCTTTGAAATACACCCAGGATTAAAAAGTTTAAGAAAAATAGCTCTTGGCAAATACAGTTTTGTAGCTCTTGCTGGAATGAAAATGTTTGAAAAATAGTCTGAAGTTTTTGTTGAACCCAAATTTCTAAGCCCCAGATTTTCCAATCCATGGCCAAAAGGGGATGATGTTGAACCCTCAAGAAGGTGAAGGTAATGGCCTCATTCTAGGAGGAGATCAGAGAACGTATTGTGCTGATCTTGTTGGGGGAGTCATTCAAGTAAAGATTCATCTCAGAGTGTGCAGCAAGGACATGAAGAGCACAAGCTCGAGCCCATTGCTTCTCAGTCCGTTTTCCTTATTTCTCTCCTAAGGAATCTTTTCAGACTTTCTTTCCCCCTGATCCCTCTTGTAAAATTCTATTACTAAAATGTATTGTCAGTCAGTTCATTCAGTCAGTTCAGTTGGTCAGCCTTGTCCAACTCTTTGTGACCCCATGGACTGCAGCACACGAGGCTTCCCTGACCACCACTAACTCCTGGAGTTTGCTCAAACTCATGTCCATCGCGTCAGTGATGCCATCCAACCATCTCATCCTCTGTCAGTCCCTTCTCCTTCTGCCTTCAATCTTTCCCAGTATCAGGATCTTTTCCAGTGAGTCAGTTCTTCGAATCAGGTGGCCAAAGTATTGGAGCTTCAGCTTCAGCGTCAGTCCTTCCAATGAATATTCAGGGCTGATCTCCTTTAGGATGGACTGGTTGGATCTCCTTGCAGTCATCTGCTTATGTACTGCACTTGTGTATTTGCTTCCAAATTAGGAGTTTTTTGCACCCCCTTGTTGCTGTTGTTTGGCCACTAAGTCATGTCTGACTCTGTGACCCCATGGACTGCAGTACACCAGGCTTGCATGTCCTTCACCATCTCCTGGAGTTTGCTCCAACTCATGTCCATTGAGTCAATGATGCCATCCAACCATCTCATCCTCTGTGGTCCCCTTCTCCTCCTGCCCTCAATCTTCCCCAGCATCAGGATTTTTTCCAATGAGTCAACTCTTCACATCAGGTGGCCAAAGTATTGGACACCCCAGAACCAAATTTTTCCCTCTCGAAGGTGCTATTTTGCCCCCTTTTGAAAATGCTTTCTCTACAGCAATGGTTTGCTACCAGGAGCATTTTTATCCCCGGGGAAAGTCTGCAGCATCTGAAGACATGTCTGATTGTCGTGACTGCAGGCTGGGGAGTGAAAAGGGATGTTCCAGGTGGCTGTGGGATGAAGCCAGAGATGCTGCTGCATGTCCTGCTCCATGCAGGGCAGACCCTCACCGTGAACAATCACCTGGTCTCAAGTGTCAATCACACTGAGGTTGAAAAACCGACTTGAGAGACAGCTTGACTTTGGGTCTTAAGCATGCTCCTTACTCACTGGGTCACCTACAGCGAGGGGTCCTCACCTTCCTGGTTTTGTGGCCTGTTAGGGGCCAGGCTGCACAGCAGGGAGTGATCAGTCGGAGACTGGGTGAAGCTTCCTCTGTATTTACAGCCGCTCCCCATCGCTAACATCGCAGCCTGGGCTCCGCCTCTCATCAGCTCAGCTGCAAAAGCTTCCTTTGTATGTCCAGCCGCTCCCATTGCTAACATCACAGCCTGAGCTCCGCCTCTCATCAGCTCAGTGGCAGCCTTAGATTCTCAAAGGAGCTGGAACCCTGCTGTCAACTGTGTGTGTATGAGGGATCTAGGCTGCATGCTCCTTATGAGAATAATATCGAAACCACCTCTGCACCCCCCTTCAGAGAAAAACTTGTCTTCCACGAAACTGGTCCCTGGTGCCAAAAAGGCTGCCAACAGCTTATCTACAGTTTGTGTCTGTAAAACAGGGGTGATAGCACTGATCATATAGGGTTGATGAGAGGATCAAATGAGTTAGTACACATGGGACACTTAGAACAGGGCCTGGCACACGGAGCACACTCAATAAAAGTTAGCTATGATTATTATTTTAAATCACATTAGTCTGAAACAACAAGGTCTCACATCAAATTATAGGAATGTATAAACATCATAAAATCTGTCTTGGAATTAACACATGTCTATTCATTTTCCTGAAGCACAAAGCAGTCAACTGCTTTCTATTCCAACTTAAATTCAGAAGACATTTTTGTAGTGGTGAGAAAACTATTAAATTTGGCAGATAAGTGATTAGATGAACAAATGTAATAGGAAGAAATCAAGGCTGCTGCTGCAGACTAATACATTTTCATTGTTCTCTGGAAAAGAAAAAAGACCTGGATGTAAAGTGTAATAATACTCTTCTTGGGCTTCAGTAGATAATCAACAAAGCACCACTTTGACAGTCAATATATCCTGGTGGCACTTCAGGAAATGCTATTTTTAATGAGAAATTTCAGGTTCCTAGCACAGTGAAATATGGATTAGTGGCTCTGATGTACTTGTGTTACACATATCTTTGCAAAATACTAGCTGTAGTCTTGGGAGTCTTTTTGCTATTTATTTCTTTTCTATAAGATCTGCAGCTTTTGCATATACAATGCAGATGGTACCAGTAAATTGGGTTTGTTAAAGCATGGTTTGTTACAGGAAATTGTAAACCATCCCTTTTCATTTTATAAAATAAAAACAGAAAATGAAAGGGGTGGGAGAGAATTCCATTTGCTTTCCTCTCAAGTCCGACTGACTTGCCATTTCCTAATCTGAGCTTATTTTCCGGGTCATCAGTCCCAGTCCTCACTGCTTCCCTGGTCTTCCATGCCAGCGTGCTAACTCGCCTCAGTCGTGTCCAACTTTTTGGGGACTCTATGGACTGTAGTCCGCCAGGCTCCTCTGTTCATGGGGTTTTCCAGGCATGAATACTGGAGTGGGTTGCCATGCCCTCTTCCAGGTCAAATCCTTGTCTGCTGCATTGCAGGCCGATTCTTTATGATCTTATCCAGGGCAGAAGTCCATGAGGGCAGCAGAAATAGACTGAAATCTTCCACGGCAGAGGGTTATCCCTAGGCCTTGCACGTTTTCCTCATCTCCCTCAGCCTCCTAAAATATCAACAGAACTTTCATCCAGAAGGGGATCTCGCAAAAGAAGCAATGGTGAGCAGCGTCAGGGAGCACGCTCTCTGGAGAAGAACCACCGGGAGTTCTGACTCTGCTCGTTACTGCTTCCGGTTCTGTGGCCGGATGGATGGAGCAGCCGGCACCCGAGACGGACTCGCCGTTGAGCTGGGTCTGGTCCACAGACCTGCCCGGGACAGGGCATCGGCCGCTGGCCCTTCGCTGCCCTTGGCAGGACTGAATCCCCACTGTGACCAACACAGTGGCTCGGGGCTCAGCAGGCTGAAGGAAGAACGGCCTGAGTCTTCCTTTAAAATACGACCTTCCCATTGTTATGCTGGTTTGGCAAGTCTCATTTTCTCCTACAGAGGAATTTCTTAGGAGTGTCAATTTATTTACTGATTTTTTTAATGATGAGCTTCTAAATTTCACGAGCAGTGAAAATCACTTCCAACCAGAAACAAGAGCCAGGAGCCTCATTCTTGGGTGTGATGAGAGAGCATCAGATAAACCTTTCAAAGGTGACCTTAGTTTACAAAGCCCCTGAAGGCTAAATGCCCTTCAAGTGTCTTCCCTTCCCTGCTTATGAATGAAAAGTGTCTTTATTTGGGCCCTGTTGGCTCCCAGCCTCCGTGTGCTGCCGCACTGTGCCAGCGTTGGAAAGGAGGGTAGGGGAGAAGGTGAGAAGGCTGCTCCATCTGGGTCTTTAGAGGATGCGGGAGTTACACCTTCAGTCCGTCTGACTGGAGAGCACTGCACCCAGAGTCAGCTGAATCACAGAAAGAGTGTGGGCTGCCATTCATGAGCTGGCGTCCTGCCGCAGCTGCTAATAACTGGGAGATCTTGGAGAAATCGTTTAACCTTTCAGTACAATTTTCTTCAGATGATTAAAAAACCGTGAGTCAAGGGTGGGTGGGAAGAAGACAGGTACAGCCAAGGCTTACCCCGCAAGGTCAGGAGGGTCAAAGTGGGAAACATAAAGTGCTCTGTAACGCACACGCTTTAGGCAAATGTTTTGCGGGATTAACATTAGGAGAGTTTTGGTCCACACCAACTTGCTTTTTTTTTTCTCCCCCTTTTACTTGCCTTATTGCCATATTCATTAATATATATTTTTAATTGTTTAACTGAAGAACAGTTGAATTACAATGTCGTGTTGATTACTGCTGTATAGCGAAATGGCTCAGTTTTACATGTATATGCGTGCTTTTTATGTATTCTTTTCCATTATGGTTTTTCCCAGGAGATTGAGACACTTCCCTGTGCTATACGGGACGCTGTTGTTATCCATTCTGCATGTCGTAGTTTGCACCTGCTAATGCCCAGCTCCCACTCCAGCCCTCATTTAACCTGTGCCCATCTTAGACTTGCAGCCTTTTGAATGCCTACATTTTATATTGTGTCAAAAACCTGAGAGAACAGTATGGAAACTGAATAAATGTTGATTCAAATCTCATTTTCTAGAAGATGCAAAGAAAAAACCCCATAATGATTCCCTCTAGAATTCACCTACATAGAAGTAGGTGAAATATTAATTAAGACTATGACTGTCACCATTTAATATGTGAAGAAACAGAGGAGGTACTGGTCAAACAAGACCTATCTTAGAACTAAGAATTTCTAATTCTACAATTTTACTATAAACATTGCTTCCTACAAAAAATCTTAAGTTTGCCTTTTGCTTTCATGAATAAAAAGACTGCCTCTCTGCCTGGCTTCTAATGTGTTGCTATTTTATTCTTAGGATAAATGTGTGGGAGATAACATTTCATTCAAGGAAAACTTGAGTGAAAGGCAAAGATGGGTATTTCACAGCTAGGAATTTTAGGTTCACAGACCTTTTCTTGTACTCAAGAAAGTAGGATATGTACTGAAATGTTAGAAATGTCAGATCATTCACTTATTTAGCTATTCAGAAATAAGAGTTGACAGCTGAGTCTGCAAGCACAGTATCTGTTGTTCAGACACTCATTTAGAAGACTTCAGTTAATTTTAGTGTGGGTGGAGAGAATTCTATTTATTTGAAAATGTAACATAGATGGTATGTAAACAATGTGAGAGGCTAGACTTTCTAATGCTGTTCAGTTTAGTCGCTCAGTCGTGTCCAACTCTTTGCGATCCCATGGACTGCAGCACACCAGGCTTCCCTGTCCATCACCAACTCCCAGAGCTTGCTCAAACTCATGTTCATCCAACCATCTCATCCTCTGTCATCTCCTTCTCCTCCTGTCTTCAATATTTCCCAGCATCAGGGTCTTTTCCAATGAGTCAGTTCTTCCCATCAGGTGGTCAAAGTATTGGAGTTTCAGCTTCAGCATCAGTCCTTCCAATGCATATTCAGGACTGATTTCCTTTAGGATTTTGTTATCTACCCATGAATATATTTTGATACTTGTTAAGTACAAGGCATTTTGCTAGCAGTGAGGATTAAAAAAAAAATAATGGTTACTGTTCCTGGTAGAAGAGATTAGGCAAAACTAATTCAAAAACAAGAAAGAAAATATCTGACCAAGTGCCAGGTGGAAGGAAGACAGTGCTGTCAGAAGTCAGAGGATGCGAGGCTATGGAGGGACTGAAGGTTGGGGAAAGCATTTAACAAGAAGGCGGAGTTTGAGCAGAGCTTTTATAGAATGAGCAGTATTTGAACACACAAGGAAAGTGGGTAAGCCTGCCAAGGATGCTGGGGCAGGGTGGGATTACCTGGGTAAAGTGGGGTCTCCTGTCAGGTAGAGGCAGGGGACAGGGTTACCAAGGCAGGCCAGATGGGATTGCAGTGGGTTTTGACCATAATGGGCCCATTGTTGTTTCTGTACAGTCACTAAGTCATTTCTGACTCTTGCGACCCCTGGCCTGCAGCATGTCATGCTCCCCTGTTCACTCTCTCCTGCATTTTTTTCAAACTCATATTCATTGAGTCAGGGGTACCCAATGGGATCCATGGCAAGTCTTTTTCCAGGGAATCCTATGATAAGAAATGTTATTTTGGCAATATTAATATGATAACATTTTCAAAATCAATGAGAGCAATAAGAACAATAAGAAAGGTCAAGCAATAAACCTAGATTTGGAGTTGGTGGCAGAGAAAAATGGTAAGTGTGAAAGTGAAGAGGAACTAAAGAGCTTCTTAATGAAAGTGAAAGAGGAGAGTAGAAAAACTGGCTTAAAACTCAACATTCAAAAAACTAACATCACAGCATCTGGTCCCATCACTTCATAACAAATAGATGGGGAAACAATGGAAACAATGGCATATTTTATTTTATTGGGCTCCAAAATCACTGCAGATGGTGACTGCAGCCATGAAATTAAATTGATGCTTGATCCTCAGAAGAAGAGCTATGACCATCCTAGACAGCATATTAAAAAGCAGAGACATTACTTTGCCGACCAAAGTCCGTCTAGTCAAAGTTATGGTTTTTCCAGTAGTCATGTATGGATGTGAGAGGTGGACCATAAAGAAAGCTAATGCTTTTGAACTGTGGTATTGGAGAAGACTCTTGAGAGTCCCTAGGACTGCAAGGAGACCCAGCCAATCAACCCTAAAGGAAATCATTCCTGAATACTCATTGGAAGGACTGATACTGAAGCTCCAAAACTTTGGCCACCTGATGAGAAGAGCTGACTTATTGGAGAAGACCCTGATGCTGGGAAAGATTGAGGGCAGGAGGAGAAGGGGAAGACAGAGGATGAAATGGTTGGATGGGATCACCGACTCGATGGACATGAGTTTGAGTAAGCTCCAGGAGCTCCTGATGGACAGGGAAGCCTAGCATGCTGCAGTCTATGGGGTTGCAGAGAGCCAGACACGACTGAGCGACTGAACTGAACTGAGCTGATACATGAGACACCTTTTCAAATTCACGCGTAACTTTCTGCCATGCCGCCATGATTCAGCTCTTGCTATGGGGGGCAAGCCAACTGCCTTTTCCAAACGACCAAATCGTATACAAAAACCACCCCTTCCTTCAAGGCATTAGCTGCCTGAAGAGCTTAACATCCTTTGTGACTTCTAGGTAGACCCAAGTTGTTGGTTTTTTTTTTCTCAAAATGAACCACTCCCTTTCTCATTGTCCCTCATAAGAAGCCTCATTCTCTCAGCAGCACAGAGCTACTCACCCCTATCTGGATGTAAAACTGAATGCATCTTTCTGCTTTTTTTTTTTTTTTTCCTTCCCTCCTGAAATTTACTTCTTAAACTAGAGGCATCAGATGCTGGAATTCCACCAGCATTACTTGGCATTAAGTTTCCTTCCTAAAACCAAGTGATCCTAAAGCTGGACTCTTTGAGGCCTTCCACAGGACTGACTCCTCACCCCACATGCACCCCACCTCTTTTTTGTAGAAAAATTTTAGCCTCTGGGCCTTCCCCAAGGTCCAAACAGCAAATTCAGTCAGAGAAGTGAGAAAATGCAGAAACAAAGGAAAACTGTCAAATAAGATAAAATAATTCAGCCTTAAAACAAAAGTCAAGGACCCTTTAGTTCCTGCTCAAGGGCTATAAATAATATTCTGAGCCATATCTTTGAGTTGTTTTACAAATACTAAGCCTCCCTGCCAAATGGAAGAAGTTGACTGCATGCTGACAAAAGCATATAGACCCCAGACCATTTGGAACCATGATAAGGCTAGTAATGTTGACTCCCAAAATACCACTGAGTATTATCTCACCACCAATCTGAAATCAATCAGAAAAATGTCCATGAGCTGATCAGTCCCCCTATGAACCCTCTCCCTCATCTTGCTTTAAAATCCTTTCCTAAGTAACGTTCCACTGTATACATGTGCCATTCTTCCTTATCCGTTTCATTGTTGATGGACATTTAGGTTGCTTCTATGTCCTGGCTGTGGTAAAAAGTGCTGTTGTGAACATCGGGGTGCATGTGTCTTTTGGAAATATGGTTTTCTCTGGGTATGTGCTCAGGAGTGCGATTGCCAGATCACATAAGGAAACAAAATTGTGCCATTTGCAGAGACATGGAGGGACCTAGAGACTGTCACACAGAGTGAAGTAAGTCAGAAAGAGAAAAACGAATATCGTAATACACTTACGTGCCATCTAGGAAAGTGGTACAGATCAACCTATTTGCAAAACAGAAATAAAGACACAGATGTAGAGAAAAAATATATGGACACCAAGGGTGGGATGAATTGGGACACTGGGATGATATATACTCACTATTGATCCTATGCATAAAGAAAGTGAAAGCAAAGTCACTCAGTTGTGTCCAACTCTTTGCAAACCCATGGACTGTAGCTTACCAGGCTCCTCCATCCACGGGATTTTCCAGGCAGATGCTTCACCGTCTGAGCCACCAGGGAAATCGCTATGCATAAAATAGATAACTAATGAGAACCTCCTGTTTAGATCAAGGAATTCTACCTACTCGGTGCTCTGTGGTGACCTAAATGGGAAGGAAATCCAAAAGGGAGAGGGTATATGTCTACATACGACTGATTCACTTTGCTTAACAGCAGAGACTAACCCAACACTGCAAAGCAACTAGACTCCAATAAAATGAAACCTTTCTCTGAAAGCCACTGTGGACTTCAGGGAAGCAAGAGCCACCTGCTCTCCTCAACGGGTGCCTGCAATAAATGCTGTGCTTTCCTTCATCACATCCAGTGCTCAGCAGATTGGCTTTGCTGCGAGTTGGGTGAGGGGACCTACGTTTTGTCAGCTAACAATCTGGTGGAGGTAAGAGGGTGTTCTCAGCTCCTCCATTTGAACATGTTTATTGTATTGTTTCCTGATTGTTCTCAGGTTTTTAAGCAGTAAGACCAAGTGGTATTACTTGGGTTGGTTCCACTTGAATGAGATCTCCTGTTGGTCAGTCATTAAGTCATATCTGACTCTTTGCAACCCCATGGACTGCAGCACACCAGGCTTCCCTGTCCTTCACTGTCTCCTGGACAGGGAGACACCAATTCAAATTCATGTCCACTGAGTTGGTGATGCTATCTAAGCATCTCATCCTCTGCCACCCTCTTCTCTTTTGGCCTTCAATCTTTCCCAGCATCAGGGTCTTTCCCAATGAGTTGGCTCTTCCCATCAGGTGACCAAAATATTGGTGCTTCAGCTTCAGCATCAGTCCTCCCAATGAATATTCAGGGTTGATTTCCCTTAAGATTGACTGGTTTCATCTCCTTGATCCAAGGAGACTCTGAAGAGTCTCCTCTTAATCTACTCCTTTGCTTCTGGTAGTGATCAATCCTCCAGGCATTGCTAACGGCTTTATGTACCTAATTTCATGAAAGACTCACTATGCTTCCATGAAGTAATCATACATATTATCATGCCATTTTGCAGGCAGGATCATTGATACACAGAGAAAAATTTGTCTTGGCTACATAGTCAGGGTTATAACGCAGTCTGTCTAACTCAGCTATACACCCTCCTAACCAAGAGGCTACACTGACTTTCATGTGCTTCCCATCTTAACACCTTTGGCCTCCTGTCCTTTATGAATTACTGTCCCATCACACTCTCTTGTGTGATTCACTCAATTACCTAATGAAATCTTATTTTTCTTTTTCAGATGAAAAAGGGAGACGAACCCATGAAGGGATATGTAATAAGTGTTGTCTCAGGGACTTGATTTGAGGACATCTTTGGAGGTATTTCACTCTGTGTTGCTTTCATTATCTTATCTTTGTACATAACAGAACTATAGAGTTAGCCAGGAAGAAAAGACAGTGGGGGAACAGTGCACTGGAGTTTTGTATTTTGATAGTTAGAAAATTAAATAGTCATATTGCTCACCATTTAAGATGAGATTTGTATCCTTTTTCCTGTTTAATTCTTTTTCTCACATATGCTAAAAATGTTCTGAGAAAAGCCATGAAATGTAACACGAGTATTATTACCTTTGGCCACAGCAGTTTTTGCTCCTACTTATAATTAAATGGAGGAAAGTATCTTTTTACTGATTTATGAAGTAACATTAATAAAGACACACATATCACCACCTATGGATCAAAGCAAAACACGCATGAGGGCCATGAAAGCTTAAACACTTCCTCCCCAATATGTTGTTGGAAGATCCCTTTGGTTTTTCATTGGATGAAGGTGCAGTTTCCTTGACAACCAGCTTTCTGAACAGACTGCCTATACCTCAGCGTTCTCCAGCTTGCTGCAGAAGTCAAAGTGCGATCTTCTTACAAGATGCACATAAATTTACTAAGGAGTGACTTTACGATTTTTAGATGATTTCTACTAGACACGACAGAGGAGATGTTAGCTAACTAAGAAAACCGAGGTCCTAAATCCTTAGCCTTCAGGACTGTAAAAGTTCTTAAATTTACACTTGTTCCTTAAATAAAACCTGTCATTTCTTTGTGATTATCTATTTATGCCTGCTTGTTCATTAACCCAGAAACGGCTCACTCTGGGTTTACGCGAACATTTATCTAATGATAGAAACACTAGGAAGGTAGCAACTGGTGAGATGCTGTCAGTCATCACTGCCAGGAGCGATGCCAGATTGCCCCAGCTGACCGTGAGCATCCGCACAAAGTCTTCCCAAGAAGTTTCCTTTTCCAGGGAACTCTCACCGCCTCCGGGAATTTCTGTGCAGCCCGAGAAAAAGTGAAGCAAATGGGATTGGGTTTGGCAGAGCTTTTCAAATAACTTGCTTCATTTCTAGAAATGGGAAACTTAATAGCCTATAGGCACCAGTCCAGAAGCATCACGCTCAGGTTCATTTTTCTTTAGGGGACGATGACGATGTATTTTTCACCACCTCTTACCCTTGGGTTAGAAGTAAAAAAATCACAGCTTAATCTCTGCAACCGTGAATGTGCCCTTTAAACACGACAGTGTCCTCCACATACTTTGGCCCATTTTTTGTTGTTGTTTAGTCGCTAACACATGTCTGACTCTTTGCGACCCCATGGACTACAGCACACCAGGCTCCTCTGTCCATGGGATTTCCCAGGCAAGAATACTAGAGTGGTCTTCACTCCAGGGGATCTTCCTTACCTATGAGTTGTCATTTTCTTCTCCAGGGGAATCTTCCTGACCCAGCGATCAAACTCGCATCTCCTGCATTGGCAGGTGGACGCTTACCACTGAGCCATCAGGCAGCCTCACTTTGGGCCATGCCTTGTCTTTAAAATATATAACTTGTGACAGTGTCCTAAGTGAGACATCTCAACTTCCAGTTATGAGCTTATATGCAAAATTGTATGTATTGATGGATATATGTATTATTCCGAGAGGGACTTCAGTTCCTGTATGAGACTGTAACGGCATCCACATTTCATTTGTTGCATTGATAACACTTCTACAGTTTCTTGCCTGACTTTCCATCCTTCCTTCTTTCTCACGGATGATGCAGTTCTAACCTCTTTCAATCCTTGCATCCTCCTTCCAGACCAAAATTCCACCACTTCTACTCTGCTACTTGCTGCTTTATCTCCACTGCTTACATAAGATTTTTGGTGCAGATTAGTAAACATATTTACATGTTCAATCAACTAAAGCCATCAGTTAGCTGACAGCCAGAATTATATACATTAACTCATCACATAATAAACCAAAGCCCAGTATCAAAGAAACGACACAAATCTTGGACTCAACACATTTCAGAGCTCCCCTTGGAGGTCAAAGTGCAGCCGGAAGTGTTTAGCTAAGCAAGTTCTAATGAGCACTTGCAGTGACAGACTGTTAGCTAAATGAAGAGAGTATCCTTTTATTGAAAATGACATTTATATGACACGGCTCATAAGATAATGAGGGCAGTCAGTTCTGGAGAGCAGATGAGGCCAAGTGCTGAGCAAAGCAAGACTCCTTCAGTTTCTTGAAGCCACGGTGTTTGCTAAACATCAGAGTTGGAGGGGGAGGCAGTGTGACTTAACTCCTGTTTTTCAGTCGCCAAGTTGTGTCTGACTCTGTGCGACCCCATGGACTGCAGCACTGCAGGTTTCCCTGTGCTTCACCATCTCCTGGAGCTTGCTCAAACTCATGTCCATTGACTCGCTGCCATTCAACCATCGTATCCTCTGTCATCCCCTTCTCCTCCTGCCTTCAATCTTTCCCAGTGTCCAGGTCTTTTCCAAGGAGTTGGCTCTTCACATCAGGTAGTCAAATTATTGGAGCTTCAGCTTCAGCTTCTGTTGAATATTCAGGGTTGATTTCCTTTAGGATTGACTGGTTTTATCTCCTTGTTGTTCAAGGGGCTCTCAAGAGTCTTCTTCAGCATCACAGTTTGAAAACATCAATTCTATGGGGCTCAGCCTTCTTTATGGTCCACCTCTCACATCTGTACACGACTGCTGGAAAAACCAGCTTCTCCTGAGCCCCCTGGGAAAGGACCATGCAGCAAATTTCAGAAACTGTGCTCTTCCTGAACACGCTAGTACTGGGTTGGCCAAAACGTTCTTTCAGGTTTTTCTGTAAGATGTTTCAGCCCCAGAAAAACATTCTGGCCAATCCAATATTTTGAAGATTGACCTTTCTGTAGAAAGAGTGTTCTTGCTTGGTTTGTGTGGGAGTACTAGACACAGAAGATGTGCAGAGAGGAAAGCTTGCTTTCAGAGGAAATGCTAAATATGGATGTTATTTTCATTGCATCTCACAATGAATATGTTTTGTGAAAATATCTCGCTGTTATTTTTATTTAATGTGGAAATTAATGGAATTGCATTCTTGTTTACAGTGTTTCTTTTTTTTTCATTTATTTTTATTAGTTGGAGGCTAATTACTTTACAATATTGTAGTGGTTTTTGCCATACACTGACATGAATCAGCCATGGATTTACATGTGTTCCCCATTCCAATCCCCCCTCCCACCTCCCTCTCCATCCCATCCCTCTGGGTCTTCCCAGTGCACCAGCCCTGAGCACTTGTCTCATGCATCCAACCTGGGCTGGTGATCTGTTTCACCCCTGATAGTATACTTATTTCAATGCTGTTCTCTCAGAACATCCCACCCTCACCTTCTCCCACAGAGTCCTAAAGTCTGTTCTGTACATCTGTGTCTCTTTTTCTGTTTTGCATATTGGGTTATCATTACCATCTTTTTAAATTCCATATACATGTGTTAGTATACTGTATTGGTGTTTATCTTTCTGGCTTACTTCACTCTGTATAATGGGCTCCAGTTTCATCCATCTCATTAGAACTGATTCAAATGAATTCTTTTTAATGGCTGAGTAATATTCCATTGTGTATATGTACCATAGCTTCCTTATCCATTCTTCTGCTGATGGGCATCTAGGTTGCTTCCATGTCCTGGCTATTATAAACAGTGCTGCGATGAACATTGGGGTACACGTGTCTCTTTCAGATCTAGTTTCCTCGGTGTGTATGCCCAGAAGTGGGATTGCTGGGTCATATGGCAGTTCTATTTCCAGTTTTTTAAGGAATCTCCACACTGTTCTCCATAGTGGCTGTACTAGTTTGCATTCCCACCAACAGTGTAAGAGGGTTCCCTTTTCTCCACACCCTCTCCAGCATTTATTGCTTGTAGACTTTTGGATAGCAGCCATCCTGACTGGCGTGTAATGGTACCTCATTGTGGTTTTGATTTGCATTTCTCTGATAATGAGTGATGTTGAGCATCTTTTCATGTGTTTGTTAGCAATCTGTATGTCTTCTTTGGAGAAATGTGTTTAGTTCTTTGGCCCATTTTTTGATTGGGTCATTTATTTTTCTGGAATTGAGCTGCAGGAGCTGCTTGTATATTTTTGAGATTAATCCTTTGTCTGTTGCTTCATTTGCTATTATTTTCTCCCATTCTGAGGGCTGTCTTTTCACCTTGCTTATAGTTAAACACTCTCTGACATAAATCACAGCAGGATCCTCTATGACCCACCTCCCAGAATATTGGAAATAAAAGCAAAAATACACAAATGGGACTTAATTAAACTTAAAAGCTTTTGCACTACAGTGTTTCATAAGTAGGTATTTTCTCTGAAATCGCTCGTTGCCTGCCCTGCCAAACCTTCCCTCTCGACACAGCAGGTGATGGCTTCTCCTTTGCTGGAGAGAAATCTGTGAACATTATATAAAGCATCTAACAGGACTTCCTCTCAGCGTTTATATCCCTGTGCTGATCTTTCCTCCAAACTCAAGGGAAAATAGCATCTCTTCTTTCTTAACCACTTTACATGGTTTTTTTTTTTTACTAAGTCCCATTGCTTCAAAAATCCTCCAAGATTAAACCTCAAGTTCTTCTCTTCAGCTGCACCTCTCTGAGGTCTAATTTCTTTCCAATTGTCTCAGGCTTTTCTCGGGTAGAAATCCATTTGCGCTTTAATGTCTGGGAAGTGTGTTCCACTCATCTCTCCGGTGTTTTATTCACATAGTTGGTTAAGATTGGAAGAAACAATTACAGGTGCATGATTTCATTCTTTGGGAGGTTTTCTTTCTTTTCTTATCTGCCGCCTGCAGGATGGGTGCACTGGTTCTGCTCCAGATGGTAAGTGAGGCATCGGGGAAAACCTTACCTTCTAAAGTCAGGTCTGTCGGCCGACTTCTTTCACTTTCCTCCACTGTTGTTGTTCAGTCTCTCAATCATGTCAGGCTCTGCGGCCCCAGGAGCTGCAGCATGTCAGCAGCTGCAGCACAGGCTTCCCTGGGCTTCACCATCTCCAGAGCTTGCTCAAACTCATGTCCATTGAGTCAGTGATGCCATCCAGCCATCTCATCCTCTGTCATCCCCTTCTCCTCCTGCCTTCAATCTTTCCCAGCATTAAGGTCTTTTCAAATGAGTCAGCTCTTTGCATCAGGTGGCCAAAATATTGGAGCTTCAGCATCAGTCCTTCCAATGAATATTCAGGACTGATTTCCTTTAGGATGGACTGGTTGGATCTCCTTGCAGTCCAAGGGACTTGCAACAGTCTTCTCCAACACCACAGTTCAAAAGCATCAGTTCTTCAGTGCTCAGCTTTCTTTATGGTCCAACTTTCACATCCATACATGACTACTGGAAAAACCATAGCTTTGACTAGATGGACCTTTGTAGGCAAGGTGATATCTCTGCTTTTTAATATGCTGTCTAGGTTGGCCATAGCTTTGCTTCCAAGGAGCAAGTGTCTTTTAATTTCATGGCTGCAGTCACCATCTGCAGTGATTTTGGAGCCCAAGAAAATCAAGCCTGTCACTGTTTCCATTGTTTCCCCATCTATTTGCCATCAAGTGATGGGACTGGATGCTCTGATCTTTATTTTTTGAATGTTGTTATAAGCCAGTTTTTTCACTCTCTTCTTTCACCTTCATCAAGAGGCTCTTTAATTCCTCTTCACTTTCTGCCATAAGGGTGGTGTCATCTGAATATCTGAGGTTATCGATATTTCTCTAACTCAATGAAACTATCAGCCATGCCATGCAGGGCCACCCAAGACAGACAGATCATACTGGAGAGTTCTGACAAAATGTGGTCCACTGGAGAAGGGAACGGCAAACCACTTCAACATTCTTGCCTTGAGAAACCCATGAACAGTATGAAAAGACAAAAATATCCCACAAGATCTTTTTTCATCCCACAGGATGAACCCCCAAGGTCAGTAAGTGTCCAACACACTACTAGAAAAGAGCAGAGAAATAGCTCCAGAAGGAATGAAGAGGCAGAATCAACACAGAAACAACACCCAGTTGAGGATGTGTCTGGTGGTGAAAGTAACATCTGATGCTGTAAAAAACAATATTGCATAGGAACCTGAAATGTTTGGTCCATGAATCATGGGAAATTGGAATTGGTGAAACAGTTGATGGCAAGAGTGAACATCGACATTTTAGGAATCAGTGAACTAAAATGGATAGGAATGGGCAAACTTAATTCAGACAACCATTACATATACCACCGTGGGCAAGAATGCCTTAGAAGAAATGGAGTAGCCTTTATAGTCAACAAAAGATTCTGCAGTAAAGTACTTGGGTGCAATCTCAAAAATGACAGAATCTTCGTTCCCAAGGCAAACCATTCAATATTACAGTAATCCAAGTCTATACCCCAACTACTAATGCTGAAGAAGCTGAAGTTCAATGGTTCTGTGAAGATTTATAAGACCTTCTAGAACTAATGCCAAAAAAAGGATGTCCTTTTCATCATAGGGGACGGGAGTGCCAAAGAGATACCTGCAGTAACACGGAGGTTTGGCCTCAACAGTACAGAATGAAGCAGCACAAAGGCTAACAGAGTTTTGCCAAGAGAACCCACTGGTCATTGCAAACATCCTCTTCCAACAACACAAGAGACAATTCTACACGTGGACATCACCGGATGATCAATAGCCAAATCACATTGATTATATTCTTTGTAGCTGAAGATGGAAAAGTTCTATATAGTCAACAAAAACAAGACTGGGAGCTGACTGTAACTCAGATGATGAACTCCTTATTGCAATATATAATAATGCATATCCATCATTATGATACCATACAGAGTATTTTCACTGCCTTAAAAATCTGTGTTCTGCCTATTCATCTCCCCTCATCCCTAGTGAATACTGATCTTTCTATGGTCTCTCTAGTTTTCCCTTTTCCAGAAAGTAATGTAGTTGGAATTGTACCATAGGTAGCCTTTTCAGATTGGCTTCTTTCACTGAGTAATACGAATTTTAGGTTCCTCCATGTCTAAGTAGAGGTGGCTCAGATGGCAAGGAACCTGCCTGCGATGCAGTAAAGCCAGGTTCGATCCCTGTGTCAGGAAGATCGTCTGGAGAAGGGAATGGCAACTCACTCCAGTATTCTTGCCTGGGGAACTCCATTGACAGAGGAGACTGGCAGGTTGTAGTCCATGGGGTTGCAAAGAGTCAGACACACATTGTTTTTATGGTTTGATGGCTCATTTCTTTTTAGTGCTGAAGAATATTCCATTGTCTCCATTCATTTAACTGAAGGGCATCTTGCCTGCTTTCAAGTTTTGGCAATTAAGACTAAAGATATTATAAACATCCATGTGCAGGTTTTTGATTGGGTCCAAGTTTTCAGCTCCTTTGTGTAAATACAAAGTGACACAATTGCTGGATGCATGGTAAAAGTATGTTTAGTTCTGTAGGAAACTGCCAAACTGTCTTGCAAAGTAGCTACACCATTTTGCACTCTCAACAGCAATGCACAAGAGTTCCTGTTGCTCCTCATCCATGCCAGCATTTGATGCTGTCAGTGTTCTGGATTTTGTCCACAGGTATGTAGTAGTATCAGTGTTGCTGTAATTTGCAATTTCTTGATGACATAAGATGCAAAACATGTTTTGAAATCCTCATTTGTCATCTGTATATTTTCTTTATTGAGGTTTCTGTTAAAGTCTTTCACCCATTTTAAAAATCAATTTGTTTATTTTCTATTGTTGGGGTTTTAAGTGTTGTTTGTACATTTTGGTTAACATATTTTGTCAGATGTGGTTGGTTTTTTGCAAATATTGTATTTTCTCCCAGTCGGTGATTTTTTGAAAAGTCCCAGACTTTTTTTAACTTTTAATAAAGTCCAGATTATCAATTGTTTCTTTCATGGATTGTGTCTTTGGCATTGTATCTGAAAAAGAATCATCATCATCAGTTAGATTTTCTCCTACGTTGCTTCATAGGAATTTCATGGTTTTATGTTTTACATTTAGGTCTGTGTTTCATTTTGAGCAAGTTTTTTGCAAAGGGTATAAAGCCTATGATAGATATATTGTTTTTGCATGTGGACATCCACTTGTGGCCACATTATATATTGAAGAGACTATCTTTGCTCCATTGTATTGCCTTTGCTCCCCTGTTGAAAGTCTTCTGACTACATTCACACAGTTCTAGATTGGACTCGCTATCTTTTTCCATTGGTCTATTTGTCCGTTCACCAATATCATACTATCTTGATGACTGTAGCTTCAGAGCAAGTCTTGAAGTTAGGCAGTGTCTGTCCTCCAACTTTGCTGGTCTTCTTCCATATAGTTGTGGCTATTCTGGGTCCTCCTTCACTTCCTCATTCAATCTTACTCCTTATTTCTATCAAACTTCTTTTTTTTAAAGATTTTTTTTTTGATGTGGACCATTTTAAAAGTCTTTGTTGAATTTGTCAAATACTGCTTCTGTTTTATGTTTTGGTTTTTTGCCATGAGGCATGTGAGATCTTCACTCCCTGACCAGGCTTTGAAACTGCACCCCCTTGGATGGAGAGGGAGGCGGGAGGGGGGATCAGGATGGAGAACACATGTAAATCCATGGCTGATTCATGTCAATGTATGGCAAAAATCACTACAATATTGTAAAGTAATTAGCCTCCAACTAATAAAAATAAATGGGAAAAAAAAGAAACTTCACCCCCTCCATTGGAAGCTGAAGTCTTAACCACTGAACCACCAGGGAAGTCCCTCAAACTCCTTAAAATGTGCCATTTATACCTGCTGCCCCCATTGCTCATTTATTCATTTTATACAAATATAAAAATATATTCAGTATATATGCATATATAATCACTTACTTTTTAAAATGAATACATACTCATGAATTTTTAAAATCAACTGACAGTTAAAGATTTAGAAAGAAAAACTTTACAAACTCGATTCTCTCAAAGAGCTGACTCATTAGAAAAGACCTTGATGCTCAGAAAGATTGAAGGCAGGAGGAGACAGAGAATGGACGGCAGAGAATGAGATGGTTGGATGGCATCACCGACTCGATGGATGTGAGTTAGAGTAAGCTTCATGAGATGGTCAAGGACAGGGAAACCTGGTGTGCTGCAGTTCCTGGGGTCACAAAGAGTTGGACATGACTGAGCGAATGAACAACAATTCTCTCTTCCACCTCCAATCCACCTACTTCAACTTGCCAGGGACAGACACTGTTATTTTTTTCTCTTTCTCCTAGAAGATATTTCCACAATACTAAAGTATACGCACACTGCCCTTCTTTGCTTTACAATGAGTAGTCATTATTTCTATGTGTTATGATGGAGAGTGACTTAATTTATACCATTGCCCACCTCCTCTCCTCTAGGCTTTAATGTAGTTTGTTACTAAATCCTGTTCATATCTTTTTTGAGTCTTTCTCTCTTACTCTGCATCCAACTCATCACCTAGCCAGTCAAAATATATCTTGAACCATGTTCAAAATATATCTTGAACCTAACTAATTGTACTAATTCTTGCTAACTGTACCCACTACCATCTGATACCTCAGTTGGTAAAGAATCCATCTGCAATGCAGGAGACCCCAGTTCAATTCCTGGGTCGGGAAGATCCCCTGGAGAAGGGAAAGGCTACCCACTCCAGTATTTTTGGGCTTCCCTTGTGGATCAGCTGGTAAAGAATCTGCCTGCAATGTGGGAGACTTGGGTCCAATCCCTGGGTTGGGAAGATCCCCTGGAGAAGGGAAAGGCTACCCACTCCAGTATTCTGGCCTGGAGAATTCCATGGACTGCATAGTCCATGGGGTTGCAAAGAGTGGGACACGCCTGAGCCACATTCACTTTCACCATCTAAGCTCAGGTCTTTTAACATCTTGTAGGGACTGCTTGTCGATTCCTGACTTTTTTTCTGGTTTCAGTTCTTGGTTATCTGCAGTCTAGTCTGTAACAGCCACCAAAGTGGTTTAAATAAAATCAGTTTGGGTGCACTCTGTCCTCCAAAGACTTGCCATCTTCCTGGCACTTCTAGCCTTTCCCTTTTCTCCGAAGGATGTAGATGATAAGGATTCTGGCCACCATCTCACGCTGTCTTCCCCTCTGATGACTGAATTCTTATCCTACTGACTTGCTTGATAGTCCCAGATGCTACAAGGATGCTCCCCAAGGGGCCACTGCATCTGCTGTTTCCTTAACCTGGAACATACATGTCACATCTTTAGGTACTTCTCCCTCTCACTTCATGTAGGTCTCATTTGAAAAGTCTTACCTTTGAAAGTCATCTCATTGCAGAGAGCATCCATGACAAACTTATCTAAAAAGCTGCCCCCTCCCTCTCTAAAACCTGCACTCTCTCTAAAGCCTCATCTAGAATGTGAGCTACATTAGATCAAGGGCAGCGGTGGTTTTTGTCACTGGAAATCTCCAGCAACAACAACAGTACCTGGCATTAAAGAGTGCTCAGCAAATATGTGTAGATGAGTGAACACATAAATAGACCACTGCTGAAGAGAAAGCATAGATGTTTTAGTGGTGTTCTGGACATAACATCCTTGAAGTCTTGAAATCCTGAGGATCATCATTCCACAGAAATATGAAAATGGGAGAACAATTATACTTGGTAAGCATCCTCAGTCCCTGAGGATTATACACCTCTTAAAGATTGCCCCTTCTAAGGGATCTTGAATAGGTTTCATCTAGTTAGAAACTCAGGCTCAGAGTGTCTTAGTGCAATCAGGCGCTTGTTTTTCATTTTTGATATTTCAGAAGCCTTTCCAGTATAATCTGAGAGGGCTACCAGGGAATCCATTTGTAAACTGCATAATTGTAAATTATATTAGCATACGTTAACAAGAGAAGCTATCCGGTCTCCTTATCCACGGTCTTCAGTTTTGAGATGCACTGTGTAGAATTCTCTCTTTCCCCCTGGACATAGTCCACCATACTTACCCACCGCCATCCCCCCTCAGCCCACAGTGCATCTCGTTTAGCCCCTCTCCTATGCAAAGCCACACTATGAGCAACCACTGACCCTAACACACTCTTCACGTGTACCTAGCTCAGTGGTCATCTCTTTCTGGAGATGCCATAGAAATGTTAAATGGAACAACCCGAAATGTGTAAGTATTTTCTCTAAATTTGTTCTTGTTCCTGCATTTCTCATTTAAGAAGACTGAGAGTGATACCAGATCTCCTCTTCTCATATAATCCGTGTAAGTGGTAAGTCACCAAGTTTTATAGATTATAGCTCAGAAGATCTGTCTGGTCCCCTGTGTGCCCAGTAAGACCTCTGTCCTTCAGCATTCTCATCCTTACCCTATTGCTCAGAGAGACAACCTCTCTGACTTAGGCTGACGTTCCCCCAAGCCGTCCTTTCCGTCTCAGGCATATTCACCTCTAGGCATGCTCCAGGTCCTGCAGGGACCCCTTCAGACTCCAGGATAAAGGCCAGTTAAACAGTTTCACAGCATGCCCCTCGTTGTGAGGCTCTGTGTATCTCTCCAGCCTAGCCTCCCGCCGCTGTCCTAGGCAGACTCTTCGCACCTGCTGTTCTGAAAGCTAAGAGTCTGCCAAACACACCGTGGTGTTTCACATGTTGTTCCCTCTACTTCACCTGTCCTTGGCTTCGCTCACTGTTCAGTTAATTTCTACTTGTCCTTTAAGACCAGCATAAGCATTTTCTCTGCTAAGAATCCTTTAATGAGTTTCCAGTGTGATTTATATGCCGTTCCTTGGTGCTTTGAGGATAATGCGTGTAGATTCATGACGCTGTACTTGCATGCTTACAATAATTATTATTCATCTGTCTATACTCTCTTTGTGTATGTTGCCAATTAAATTCCTAAGGGTCAATGGTGGTATTTTGATCATGTTTATATTCCTGCTGGTTAGTCTGATAATGCACATGAAGCATCTGTGGAAAGAAGGAAGAGTGAAGGTAGGAACGCTTTACTACTTAGACCTAGAGGATACTTCCAGAACCAAAATGAAGCCACACAGCATCATCAGGGCACAGCAGGAAGGCAGCACAGCTGTGACATAGAGGGTGGACTTGCATGTGCAGAACTATGGGGTGATGACTTTTCTACTTTTTCTAACCAAAAGTAAGCATTATTAAACTGTGTAATGCAACACTGATGTGCACACGCATGTGTGTGTGTGTGTGTGTGTGTTAGGTGAGAGGTGAGGGGGTTCACATAGCAAATGTGACCTCCGGGGACTTGATTCAACTTTGCTGTATCATTCATTTCTTTACACAGGCATTTGAATCCTTGTTGCTAATTTGGATGTGACATATATCATAAATCACTCTGTCTGTCCATCTATCTACCTATCTATAGAGTGTGCATAATTCAGTAAACAAGGAGATAGATGGGTAAGTGAGACAGATCTCCATAGTACAGACACAATTACCAAATTTTCAGGACAGAAAAAGTGTCCTAAAGCCAAAGATTGAGTGATGAAAAGTCAATCCTCCTGAAATCCCTTAAAGTCCTTAAAGTAATGAATTGGTACATTTTCTTCCTAACAACTGAAGAACACAGATCTGTTTCAGGCATTTCCAGCTCCTTTTATTTCCTGCCATTGCCCCCATGTACTTTCATGTGAGCACCCTGGGTATAGGTTTGGTTCTAGTCAGGGCCAGAAAATTACTGCTTGATTGTATACTCATAACAACATAGTAAGTAGGGGGCAAAAGCCTATTTAGCAGATTAGAATTTACTACAGTGAGACATTCAATTGTTGAATAACCCCAGCGTCCTTCACCTCACAAACCCTGCCCAGAAGGCCATTCCAAACATTTATTACTTGCAGAATGAAAAAGTGCTTCCTTATGTCTGTGCTAAATTTATTTTCCTTAACTTTCATTAAAGCCTCTGCTACAGAAGCTGAAAAGGGAAGAGAAACCTGCATTATCTACACCTATGATTCCATGCACTTTAATTAGACCCGACGTGTCATTTCCATAGCAAGAAGGGTCTGTCCTACCAATCCCAGTGATTCATGCTTCACAGCTATTGTTACTTAGCTTTCAGCATTTTTCTTTTCTTTGTCCTTTTTTTAAAGTAGAAAAAAATGACTGGACATAGATCTGCACCCTCAAAATAATTAACCATAGATTTTGTAGCATTTAACTAGACTCACACTTGTAGGGTGGATACATCTTGACAAAAGAAAACAAAAGAAACGACGCTGATGGGTGATGATGAAAGCCCTTCCTCTCTGGCCAGCCCGAGATTAAGCACAATTGCACAGAACAGCTTTTTAAGATTTCTGACATTAGGGACCACCTCTTCCATGTGCTCAGGGTTGTTGCTGGCACCCCATAGGTGTTTAATAAATATTAATACTGCTAAGTTTAATAATACATGAAAAAGGAAAAACTGATCTCAAGAAAATCCCGTGGTGGATACATGTTGGAAGATATGATTCATTGTTTCAAGGACAATGTTCTTTAATATCAGACATAATCTTGAAGGTTTAAAATTTTATCTGCTTCATTTAAAGATAATATCAAGGCTCCTCGTAGCCAACTTCCTCATTGAGGGCAGAGTAAAATTTCATTTGCAGATCAAACAGAAACAGAGGGACATAAACCAAAACTGTAGACCAATTCATGATGTACAATTGTATATGCAGAATTAAGGCCAGATGGGGCCATAAAACTAGCCCCTAAATCTCAGCATTTAATTTCGTGTGTTTCAGCAGGATAACATGGAATATCAATCAGAAAATAGGTAGGCACTGGAATCATTCTTCTGCAGTTCCTCACCACTCTTTTCTCCTTATGCTGGCAACCAAAGGGACATGCCTAGAAATGGGACCTGCAGGATTGAGGAGAGGGAAAGAAAAATGAAAATGAGCTGATTTCCCAGAGGGAGAGTAGACACAGTGCAGAGGCTGTTATTACTCACTCAGATGCTGAATATGAAAATTAGCAGCGGTTCCCCCAGACAGAGCCCAACTCCATCTCACTGAATCCAATAAATATTCATCAGACCTTAGAGTTACTTATTCATTGAGGAGGAAAGGCCTTGAGGCCATAAGGTCTGTCTTCTTTTGGGCAGACCTGGACATTAGCAAACAAGCAGTTGGCTTACGTAGGCTGCTTTTAGGCTGTGTGAGTCAAGTGAATTGTTTTGTTGTTTTGTTTGATAAATCAGTCAAACAATAGGTCTGCCCTCTTTGACTCACTCGAATTGTCTTATGGGAAGAGACACTTTACTTTTCTATTATTTTATCAACTCATACACTGTGTAAGAGACGTACTTTGACCCAGTAACTGTTTTAAAAAGAAAACATGTAAGATCACAGAGACTATTAACCCATAACTTTTTAATAAGAGCAGACCAGAATGAGGGTTCCATCAATCTCTTCACGCTCAAATTGGAAAAAAAAAAAAAAATGCAGTGAAATAATTTAAGGGAAATATATGATAAAAAAAAATAGAAAGGAGAATATGTATTCATTTATTCATACCTTACTTTACTTCAGAAAAGAATGGAGGAGAATTTATAAAATATGATATAAAGGAATAAGAAAAAAGAAAACTTTAATAAAATCATGTACCACCGAACCCCACCCCACCCCTGCCCTGCCACAAATTTTGAGTCTGTAAAAATTTGAGGCATAGATTTTTCTCACAATACTGACTGTAGTGTATACCAAAGCACTGGTCAGGTAGACTCAAGATTATATGTGAACTCTGCAGTTTCTAAGGTATTCTCAGACGCTTCAGTTTTGACTTGAGAGAGGTCAGATTACCTAGTGGAAAATCCCAAATAGTGTCAAAGTGCATTATGGCAATTGATGTTGACATTAAGCAGGCTTGAAAGTTCTTGCCAGAAATGACACTACAGTTCAAGACCATGCTGACTGGCTAGAACTAGGCATCATTCTGGAAAGCATTGCTTGTCAAAGGTAAAATGTCTTGACATGCTTGCGTGTCTGAAGCTGAAGTTCCACGTGGACTGCAAATTGGGAGGCTAGCCACGGCTACTAAAAATGCCCAGCTCGCTCCCTCCTCAAGTGAATGTGAGACTGAAGTGGCAGTTTAGGTGACAGACTTAGATCCCAGGCAAACTCAGTGTGCTTGACTCGGGGAAATAGAAAACTCTGACCTCAGCACAGGCACCAGGGCCTTGTCTTTGAAGGACAACTTGAAGCTCAGACTCTCTCTTTAATGAATAAGCCCATATTCTCAAATTCTACCTTTTTAAATTCGGTCCTTTGTTTTAAAATTTGGCTTTCCCCTTTAAGTAAATATTCTACAAGAAGTCATGATAAATTAGGTTTTTAGTATTATCAGAATACAGTCATTACTAAAAGCAGGGATAAATATCTTCTGGGTAGGAGCAAGAAAAGGGACCTAAGAATGGGAACAAGAAGGGATAAAGAAACTTACCCTGCTTTATAGTTTTGCCGAGGGTGGTCCTGTATATTAGGAGACGTGGCCTAAGGCATCCAAAACTAGAGAAATGTGAGAAAAGAAAGGCAGAAAGACACAAGAGTTAAAGCTATAATATGGGTTTTCAAGGAATCATATAATGATTTTTCTAAAGATATTGAAGCAAGCAAATGAAAAAAAAAGTAAGTAAAAAAAAAAAAAAGAAAAAAAAAAGTAAGTTCCAGAAGCAGAGACTGGGCATCACCCATGTTTCTCCTACTGTTCTTACAAAGTGATTTCCATGATTTCATTTTCCTTTATATTTATTTTTGCAAGCATAGGACATTCATATCACCTCCAATATGACTCTAACCCACTTTTAGTATGTTTCTATTTAGATTAAATAATTATTATACATGTTTTCACTTCATCTTCAAACTTTTAAATGGCTGCAAAAGATTCTGTCAATGGTTAAGCCAATCATTCATTTATTCAACAAGGAAGTGGGCTCAACAGAGAATGCAAGGTCCAAATTCTGTTCTTCTAGAGCTGGCATTTTACTGGGAGGTGCAGACAACAGGTAAATATGTAGATAACTGTGTAATAAGCAAATTGGGGAGGGACAAATGTTTGGAAGAAAAAAAAAATGTGTATCAGCAAAAGGAGTTAGAAAACAAGAGTGGGAAGCCCTGTTAGGTACGATAGTCAGGAAGACCTCTCTAAGATGGAGACATTTAAGTAAGGAAGAGGGAGACTTCCCCCATGAAATCTCCTGGGGGAAAAGCATTTGGCAGAGGGAAGACAAAGTACAGAAGCCCTGAGATGCTGTCACGCTTAAGGTTTGGAGAAGCTGGAGGAAGTCAGCTCAAAGAGAATGTTCAGTCCAAAGAGAGGGTCAAACCAACAGGAGGCCAAATCACGTGGGGCTGGGGCTGAGGACACATACGTGGGACCTGGTGTTTCTTTGTGTATTAAAATCTTTGGAAGTTTGAGGGCATTGTTCCCCCGACCTGCACATTTAGCTCCTTGTAGAGGGTTGGTCACAGAGACTGAGACAAGACGTGATGTTGGGAAAGCCAGCAGGTAGCTGTCATTAACACTCGAGGCTGAGCGGAGAAAAGTGGTGAGACAGAAAACAGAAACAACAGGTTTTGCTCATGGGTTAACTGTGAGATGCAAGGGAAAGAAAGATATAGGATGACTTCAAGATTTTGAGCCTGGGCAATTCATGCCATTGGCTATGTCAAAAGAGGTTTTTCAGACAGTTAAAAACATGACTCTCATACAAATAATATGGGTGAGGAAATCAGCAGATGGGTAACAACGGTGTGAAGGACAAGGCAAGGTGGCCAGGAGTTATAGAGGCTCAGAGAAGCAAGGTTGCGATAAGCTTACTAGGTTAGATACCAAACTTGTTCATGGCCCCAAGTTCAAGAAAAGTGTAATGACTTGCATCTTGATAAAACAAAACCCTTCAAGGCAATATGTACTTTCCAAGAATGTGAGCCTTTAATAAATAACAGATGTGAATCATACAAAGGCACCTCCTCGGGTGAGTCTACCCAACAATATTCCAAGATTACATTGAAAGGCAAAGTCTCCTTCCTCTGCCTTATTACAAAAGGTGAGACATTTTATTTTTGTGAAAACTGAGATGGTACACTCTAGCAGACGGGCAAACTGTAACCCTTCACCCATTATTAAGCATTTGACTTAGGTATAACATTTTAATATTGGAATCATGGGTTTTATTGTCTTCTTGGTTGGGGGTAATCCCTTAAAATGCTTTTCCAGTAAAGGAAGTAATTGACCCCGATCAGTTCAGTTCAGTTCAGTTCAGTTGCTCAGTTGTGTCTGACTCTTTGCGACCCCATGGACTGCAGCACACGAGGCCTCCCTGTCCATCACCGACTCCCAAAGCTTACTCAAACTCAAGTCCATTGAGTTGGTGATGCCATCCAACCATCTCATCCTCTGTTGTTCCCTTCTCCTCCTGCCCCCAACCCTTCCCAGAATCAGGGTCTTTTCCAGTGAGTCAGTTCTTGGCATCAGGTGGGCAAAGGATTGCAGTTTCAGCTTCAGCATCAGTCCTTCCAATGAATATTCAGGACTGATTTCCTTTAGGATGGACTGGTTGGATCTCTTTGCTGTCCAAGGGATTCTCAAGGGTCTTCTCCAACACCACAGTTCAAAAGCATCAATTCTTCAGCATTCAGCTTTCTTTATTGTCAAACTCTCATATCCATACATGACTACTGGAAAAACCATAGCTTTGACTAGATGGACCTAGGTAGGCAAAGTAATGTCTCTGCTTTGTAATATGCTCTCTAGGTTGGTTATAGCTCTTCTTCCAAAGATAAAGTGTCAGTTTAATTTCATGGCTGCAGTCACCATCTTCAGTGATTTTGAAGACCAAAAAAATAAAGGCAGCCACTGATTCCACTGTTTCCCCATCTATTTGCCATGAAGTGATGGGACTGGATGCCATGATCTTAGTTTTCTGAATGTTGAGCTTTAAGCCAACTTTTTCACTCTCCTCTTTCACCTTCATCAAGAGGCTCTTTAGTCCTTCTTTGATTTCTGCCATAAGGGTGGTGTCATCTGGTATCTGAGGTTATTGATATTTTTCCCGGCAATCTTGATTCCAGCTTGTGCTTCATCCAGTCCGGCATTTCACATGATGAACTCTGCATATAAGTTAAATAATCAATGTGACAATATACAGCCTTGACATACTCCTTTCCCAATTTGGAACCAGTCCATTGTTCCATGTCTGGTTACAACTGTAGCTCCTTGACCTGCATATATATTTCTCAGGAGGCAGGTCAGGTGGTTTGGTGTTCCCATCTCTTTAAGAATTTTCCACAGTTTGTTGTG
Source organism: Odocoileus virginianus (assembly GCF_023699985.2). Classification (NCBI taxonomy): domain Eukaryota; kingdom Metazoa; phylum Chordata; class Mammalia; order Artiodactyla; family Cervidae; genus Odocoileus; species Odocoileus virginianus. The sequence continues at coordinate 2,661,096 of NC_069684.1, forward strand.
ATCCACACAGTCAAACGCTTTGGTGTAGTCAATAAAGCAAAAGTAGATGTTTTTCTGGAACTCTTGTGCTTTTTTGATGATCCAGCAGATGTTGGCAATTTGATCTCTGGTTCCTCTGCCTTTTCTAAATCGAGCTTGAACATCTGGAAGTTCTCTGTTCACATACTATTGAAGCCTCACTTGACAAATAGATTCAAGAGATTAGACCTGATAGACAGAGTGCCTGAAGAACTATAGACAGAGGTTCGTGACATTGTACAGGAGGCAGTGATCAAGACCATCCCCAAGATAAAGAAATGCAAAAAGGTAAAATCATACTCTGAGGAGGCCTTACAAATAGCTGAGAAAAGAAGCTAAAGGCAAAGGAGAAAAGGAAAGATATACCTCTCTGAATGAAGAGTTCCAAAGAATGGCAAGATAAGAAAGCCTTCCTCAGTGATCAAGGCAAAGAAATAGAGGAAAACAATAGAATGGGAAAGACTGTGAGCTCTTCAAGAAAATTTGAGATTCTAAGGGAACATTTCATGCAAAGATGGGCACAGTAAAGGACAGAAATAACAGAAGCAGAAGATAATAATAAGAAGTGGCAAGAATACACAGAAGAACTATACAAAAAAGATCTTAATGACCCAGTTAACCATGATGGTGTGATCACTCACCTAGAATCAGACATTCCAGAGTGTGCAGTCAAGTGGGCCTTAGGAAGCACCATTAGGAACAAAGCTAATGGAGGTGACGGAATTCCAGCTGAGCTATTTCAAATCCTAAAAGATGATGCTGTGAAAGTGCTGCACTCAATATGCCAGCAAATTTGGAAAACTCAGCAGTGGCCACAGGATTGGAAAAGGTCAGCTTTCATTGATCCCTATATAATTTTGATATTTCATATTGAAAAAAACATTTTGATTTACTACCAGTATATTAATTCAATTAGTTTTCTTTTAAATCTAGCAAAAGGAATTCACCTATTACATATTCATGGCATGTTTTCTTTTAGTACTATTATTTTTTTTTACCTTGTTATCTTATTCCAGATTTTACCTGTCTATAAAAGCTGTTGATCTGTGTGTGTGTATGTAGCAGCGAAAGATTAGCAGATTAGCAAAACTGCATCTAATAGGATGATTTATTTAAACTTTTTAAGTCATTATCTTTGACCCAGAGTTGAAAGGCAGTTTTTGAAAATAAATTATTAAGTGTCCTTTTTAAGTCATTATGATAACTTAAAGGACTTACAAGATACAGTTACTGCCTTGAAGAAGCTACAGCTTGCTTGATCTTTACATGAGTTATAGCTATGATTTCACGTATGCATATGTATAGACAGATGCATAGTGGAGGACAGGAATAAGAGTGTGGTTTTGACATGTATAGACATGTGTCTTCATGTTTCTGATTCTTAAGTTTTATTACTTATAAAGTAAAGATAACTTTATCCAAATTGTGAGGGTATTGTAAGAGTTAAATATACATGTACTATCTGTTCATCATGAGAAATGCTGGGTTGGATGAAGCACAAGCTGGAATCAAGATTGCCGGGAGAAATATCAATAACCTCAGATACCAGATGACACCACCCTTATGGCAGAAATCAAAGAAGGACTAAAGAGCCTCTTGATGAAGGTGAAAGAGGAGAGTGAAAAAGTTGGCTTAAAGCTCAACATTCATAAAACTAAGATCATGGCATCTGGTCCCAGCACTTCATGGCAAATAGATGGATAAACAGTGGAAACAGTGACAGACTTTATTTTCTGGGACTCCAAAATCACTGATGATGGTGACTGCAGCCATGAAATTAAAAAACACTTGCTCCTTGGAAGAAAAGTTGTGACCAACCTAGACAGCATATTAAAGAGCAGAGGTATTACTTTGCCAACAAAAGTCCATCTAGTCAAAGCTATGGTTTTTCCTGTAGTCATGTATGGATGTGAGAATTGGACAATAAAGAAAGCTGAATGCTGAAGAATTGATGCTTTTGAACTGTGCTGTTGGAGAAGACTCTTGAGAGTCCCTTGGACAGCAAGGAGATCCAAACAGTCCATCCTAAAGGAAATCAGTCCTGAATATTCATTGGAAGGACTGATGCTGAAGCTGAAACTTCAATACTCTGGCCAACTGATGTGAAGAACTGACTCATTGGAAAAGACCCTGATGCTGGGAAAGATTGAAGTTGGGAGGAGAAGGGGCTGACAGAGGATGAGATGGTTGGATGGCATCACCGACTCAGTGAACATGAGTTTGAGTAAACTCCGGGAGTTGGTGATGGACAGGGAGGACCTGGGGTGCTGTAGTCCATTAGGCCACAAAGAGTCAGACACGACTGAGTGACAGAACTGAACTGAACTGATCCATTGATGGGCTTCCCAGGTGACACTCGTGGTAAAAGAACCCACTTGGCCAGTGCAGGAGACATAAGAGATTTGGGTTTGATCCCTGAATTGGAAAGATTCCTTGGAGGAGGATGTGGCAACCCACTCCATTTCTCTTGCCTGAAGAATGCCATGGACAGAGAAGCTTGGTAACCTACAGTCCATGGGGTCACAAAGAATTGGACACGACTGAAACGACTTAGCATGCACACATGCGCCATCAATCAGTATCCACTATCTTCTATCAATCTGTCTACATTCTAATTCATCCTACAGAGACTTTTAGGTAACTGAATATATTGAGAACGAAATTATAATAGACTTTAGCACATAATAGGCAATCAATAAATAGAATCACTGTGTTGTTTGTATTTCCTCAAACATTTTATGCTGAATCAGACCTCTAAACTTTTACACTTGTTCCCTGATGCTTGATTTTTTTCCACTTTTCCCACCCCCCCATCTCTCTTAAATCTTCTATTTTTTAAGACTCACCCTAGTTATCTTCTCCATGAGACAATCCTGGATCCACCCAGATAAATTTATCTCACTGTAGCCCAGCTGTTCTGTTTTCTCAAAACCCACCACATACTTGGCTTAAAAATGAATATCAATCATCATGTCATGTGAACAACTGAAAGAACAACTGAAAAAATCAAACAATTACCTATTTATTCAATTCTTTTATAGAATCATGATTAAGATAAAGCAAGACGCCCAGAAGAATGTGACTGCATAACCTTCGGACTCTCTTTAACACTTTCATTGCTGTAAGTAAGCATGCAAAAAGCATTCCATAAAAGTCTCAAAATTAGAAAATCATTCAGTGTTATACAGTTCTCTCTTCTCTTTACTCCATGGTCAAAACACCGTGCATGGTATTACTTTAAGGGCAACAGAGTTTATAACAGACATCTCACATTCACAACTTTAATTAAACTGAAGAACCTAAAAGTAACAGATTTTACAGTTTTAGAAGACAGCTATGATAAACCTAGAAAGCATATTCAAAAGCAGAGACATCACTTGCTGACAAAGGTCCATACAGTCAAAGCTATAGTTTTTCCAGTGGTCGTGTATGGATGTGAGAGCTGGACCATAAAGAAGGCAGAGCACCAAAGAATTGATGCTTTCAAACTGTGGCGCTGAAGAAGACTCTTGAGAGTCCTTTGAAAGCAAGGAGATCAAACCAGCCAATCCTAAAGGAAATCAACTCTGAATATGCATTGAAAGGACTGATGCTGAAGCTGGAGCTCCAAAGCTTTGACCACCTGATGCAAAGAGCCAACTCACTGGAAAAGACCCTGATGCTGGGAAAGAATGAGGGCAGGAGCAGAAGAAGGTGACAGAGGATGAGATGGTTGGATGGCATCACTGACGCAAGGGAGATGAGTTTGAGCAAACTCTGGGAGATAGTGAAGGACAGGGAAGCCTGGCGTGCTGCAGGCCACAGGGTCACAAAGAGTTGGGCACAACTTAGCAGCTGCACAACAGCAACAACAAATATATACGAATAAAGAATCTGGAAGCCACATCATAAGAGCAAGCATGCAGGAGCCTAGACGATAGTATGAACGGGCCATTTAGCCCTTGTTCTTCCAAACAGCACTTGTGTCTTGGACCTGCCATAGAAAACTCATGCTGCTCCTTGAGTAGTTTTCTGAATATAATCCTAATGTCATGTTCAACAGCCAGTGACAAGACAGGACCACCCACAACAAAGCTCTGGAAGGCAGCCAGTCCACAAACCTTGCTCTAATACTGTGAACAATTCCACGTGGCTGGACTGCACATGTAAATATGGCTTAAAAGGCAAACAGGTGTGCCTCAAACTGGGGAAAAAACAAAGACCAAATCAAGGCCGCAAGACATACCAAAGACCTTTGAGGAGCACTAAATAACCAGTAAGCAGTGACTACTGTCTAAAGAAAGAGACATTTATTTGTAAACCAAAGACATTTGGCAGGGGGTGGGGGAGAGGAGGGTATGGGCAATCAAAACCACCTGGAAGCAAAAGTACAAAATTAGAAGAGGTATAAACACTCTCCCCAGAAGGAAAACAAAAACACCATCGTTTTCATAGAAGAGGAATGACCTTCTGTGCAATTAATAACTCTGGTTGACCTACTGGTAAAATGAGTACAGAGGACTTACAGAAACAGTACTGTATATGTCCTGATGAGCCTGGATAATTCCAGTGACAGTAAAGTACCTGTCCTAGGATGTTCAGTGAAAGTGGGTTCTTGGATTTCCTATAGAGGAAGCTACATGACTGCATGTCTACAAAAACCAATCTGTGTCCACTGAGCAACAGAACATGGGTAGCCAGAGACTGGAACATGTGAGTCAGGTTACAATGGCTGTAGGCATGTGAGCCAACAGGCATTGCACCAAAGTTACTAGAAAGATTAGCAGAGAAGCAATCCTTACAGTGGTAAAACTGAAAACATGGCAGGGCACAGGTGAAGAGAATTAAGAAGACAACCCTGAGATATTAATAGCAGAGCATATGGAAGTCAAGGAATTTGTAGACAGAATAGATTTTATATTTGACCCCAAGACAAAAATAAAGTGAGTAACTGCAAAGATGGCAAGAGAATGTTGAGATAAACAGAACACATGCATTTGAGTTCATGCAAGTAGTGGAAGAGTCAGGTGGGCAATCCAGGGCAAATATCCAGTTTGAGGGTTTCAGTTAGTGATACAACACAGCAACATTTCTTATTAGAAATGATCATGGACTACAGCCTTAGAATGGATTAAATAAATGCAACTGTCAAAATATTTTCACGATCGGCCAGCTGAGTGGATACAGAAAATGGTTACTACTGCCTAATATATCCTAGGAACGGGATCTTCCCCCTAATAGCTGGTTGTGTTTGATAGCTGTCTGTTAGTCTTTTAAACATGATGGTCCATATCCACAACCCTACAAATGGTATGAGCAGATGATGGCCCTTCTCATGTCTGGGGGGTTGGGAAAACTATAGGGAGTGCTTCCCCCTAAGCTCTGCCCCCTCGCCATTGACTCTGTCAGCCTGAGATTCTCTGAGTAAGATAATCAAACAGAAGGAGATGGCATTGCAACAGAGAAGCAGCAGCAGTGAGGCCACCAGCCTGGGAACTGCCGTGTGGAAGGAGCAGGCACAGGAGGACGGTCGGTAAAGGGTGCATTGGTTGTCATCGGTAACCTCTTGAGTGATGAGGAATTTGGGCCAACCAATGTCTCCTCACCATCACACGTCATGGAAGCATGAAAGTCAGTGGCTGGGAGAGCTTTGACAAACCGACACAGTGCATTAAAAAGCAGAGACATCACTTTGCCAACAAAGGTCCCTATAGTCAAAGCTGTGGTTTTTCCAACAGTCATGTACAGATGTGAGAGCTGGACCATAAAGAAGGCTGAGCACTGAGGAATGGATGCTTTCAAACTGTGGTGCTGGAGAAGACTCTTGAGAGTCCCTTGGACTGCAAGGAGGTTAAACCAGTCAATCCTAAAGGAGATCAGTTCTAATATTCAACGGAAGGCCTGATGCTGAATCCCCGATACTTTGGCCACTGATGTGAAGAGCTGACTCATTGGAAATGACTTTGATGCTGGGAAAGACTGAAGGCGGGAGGAGAAGGGGGTGACAGAGGGTGAGATGGTTGGATGGCATCGACTTGATGGACATGAGTTTGAGCAAGTGAAGGAGCTAGTGAAGGTCAGGGAAGCCTGGCGCGCTGCGGTCCATGGGGTCGCAAAGAGTCGGGCACAGCTTAGGGACTGAACAACAGCAACACAAAGCCTGGGGAAGGATGGAAGCCTGCTCATTTCCACTTAGATGAGGAGCATCTCCTGCTGACCCCAGCTCACCTCGTCTGCATCAGGAGAAGGACGGAAGCCTGCTCATTTCCACTTAGATGAGGAGCATCTCCTGCTGACCCCAGCTCACCTCGTCTGCATCAGGAGACGGCCGCAAGAAGGGCACAGCAAGCAGCTTTTAAAAGGCATCTGCAGGGGCAGCACCCGTCAGAAAAGCATCAGAGCACACACGTGGCTCAGATGACCGCATCTACTAAATAACTCAGTTACAGAATAGAAGAGAATGTTTACCTGGTGAATTAAAAAAAAATAACTTTTAAGCACACAGGCAAAAACAAAAATAAGAAAAGAGAAGGTCACCTCCACAAAGGGAACACGTTTTTAATGTTAAGGATATCCCATTCAGAGGCCCTCATGCCATAGGCAAATTACATAAATTTGACAGAAAGGGAAGGTGCTCCATACTGGAAGTGAGGGAGGAAGGATTCATGGTTCTGATTAACCCACCTACCCCTGAGAAGCTGCAATTGATCCTGGCTTGGCTGAGCTCATGATGTCTTCATGACAGTCAGGGATTTGTTTCTGCTGAAAAAGTTCCAAAACACTCACATCTTTCAGATGCTTTGGGGAGAAATCTTCTGTCCTAGCACACCCAGGATTGGGGATTGTCTAGTGGGAAAGCATGGTGTTTCTTTCAAAAATTGAAAAATAAAAGGCACTTATGGGTGGTGGGTGTTGCTTTATTCAAAGAAAACCAGGATTTCTGAAAATTGCTGAGTTAGAGAAAATCTGATACGTGAAAGCCTTTGCTGTCTTTGGCCCTTTGGGGCGGAATTCAGAATAAATCAGAAAGTGGTGAATATGCTTCACTCATATTCTTAAGCTTTAATTCACTAAGAACTAAGTGTTTATATATTTTTAAATTGACACATCACTTCATTAATGTAGATCATGTACGTTTAGTTCTTCAATGCCATTTCTTTCTTACTTTGTGTCACAGAATCTTTAAAAATATTTTCTTTCTTACTTTGTGGCAGAGAATCTTTAAAAATATTTTATAAAGCATCTATTAACAAATCAAATTTGGTAGATCATCACTTGAAGAAGTTATATTTGAATACTATTAATAACTGTCTTCAAACACAAAACAAGGATGATGACCATGATACCTATTTCCTTCTCTGCACAAATATTACCACACAAGATGGGATAAGATTACTTTGCATTTGTAGCAGCCAGTTCTTACAGGCTTCCTGTTGTTGTTTAGTCACTAAGTCATATCAGACTCTTTTTGTGACCCCATGGACTGGGGCCCACCAGGCCCCTCTAACTATGGGATTCTCCAGGCAAGAATACTGGAGTGGTTGCCATTCCCTTCTCCAGGGGATCTTCCTGATCCAAGTATCAAACCCATGCCTTCTGTTTGGCAGGCCATCTCCTGCATTGGCAGGTGAATTCTTTACCACTGAGCCACTAGGGCAGTCTATAGTAGGTTTAAAAATCAAGAGGATCCACTTTATAATCTACTAATGAAACATTAAAAATGTAAACTAGAGCCTTGCACCTACAATGCATTATCCTCCTTCAAAGATTTCCAGTTATTGGGCTATGCAAGTGATTGTGTTACAGCTAACGCACATTCGCCAGCCCCCTGCTCCTGGAACCTCAGCATTCTGAGAACCTTTGGCTTGAGAGGGGTTCCTTGGTGGCCCAGATGGTAGAGTCTGCCTGCAATGTGGGAGGCTTGGGTTTGATCCCTGGGTCAGGAAGATCCCCTGGAGAAGCGAATGGCTACCCACTCCAGTGTTCCTGCCATGGACAGAGGGGGCTAGCGGGTTACAGTCCATGCGATCGCAAAAAGTCGGACACGCCTGAGCGACTAACACTTCATTTGGCTTGAAAGACTCCCAGTGACTCCCAGCTGAGTTACAGCAGTCCCATGGCAGAGCGACGCCTCCCATTCCGCTCTGGTCTGTCCAGCGTCCAAGAGAAAGCCTCGTCAACCCACTCCCTCTGCCATCCCCAGACCCAGCACTTGGAGCTGGAGGACTCTTAGACACCTCGACAATCCTAGTGCCTGCCAAGGTCACTGGACTGGTCCAGAGTTAAAGCGCCAGAGCAACTCACATAAGCAAACCTCCCGACTTCCTTCTCTTCAGGTATCTGCGGTGCTAACTGCAGGTGAAGTGCATATGCTTCTCATCGGGAACCACTGCTGGACAGATGCCTAGCGTGTCTTTGATAATTACATACAACCAACAGGTGGGCTCAGCCAAGAGGGGGTTTGCCTTTTACCTTCCAGGGTCCTAGGTTAAGCCCTAAACCCTTGGGGATTTGCATATAATGACCTCATTCAAGTTCCTTGGAATCACTAGTGATTGGCTAAATCCACAGCTTTGATTTGATGTGGTTAATCAACAAAGTGTTTGAATTCTTATCAAAACCTTATCTAAACCTACACTTCTAGACTTTAGAATTTAGTACCCATAGGGTCCCTTGGGATGGGAGACTGACAAAATAGACTTTTATAGTGTGTTAGGGCTTTGCATGTTGACAGATATGAGAAAAGCCACTGGCAAGAGAAGAAAAAAGTCAAATATTTTCACACTTAAATAATGTATTTCTTTTTGGAAACTGGTTTGGATACTTAAAGCCAGTGATTATTTTTTAAGTTCTAATTTGCCCATCTTTAGCAGACACTTGCCTATAACCACAATTACTATTCCGTTTAGTTGTCTTAGATCAAAGATAACCAAATAGAGAATTCTGTTTTTATATAAAAATCTGTTCTTCATTAGGCACACAGGACCTGGTTCTAATATTCTCAGCCCGTTCAGCAGAGAGGCCGAGCAGAATAAATATTTGCACTTAGTTCATGTATGCCCTGCTCAATCCATGACATCTAAAAAAGAAGTCCTCCCACTTGAAGTAGAACATATAAAACAGCATCTCACTGAATGAGGAAATAGTGTGAAACAGCATCTTTAGAGTCTAAGAAGGGAGTTCAACTGACTTTTGTTTCTTAAGAAGAGTAAAATGAACCCAATTTAACATCACTCAGCTTCAACTATTAACTAAACGGCCAGTCGTCTTTTATGCATTACCATATCTCACAATCCCAGGTTTTTCTTGTTGTTGTTTTATTTTTTTTACCTTTTAACGCTCTTTACCCATTTCTCTCTCCCCTAGCCCATACTTTGATTCAGTCAATTTGCTGTCTGTATCTATGAGTTTATTTTAGACTTCACATAGAAGAGAGATCACACAGCACTCATCTTTCTCAGACTTATTTTAGTGTAAGACCTTTGAGATTCATTTGTGCTCTTGCAAATGGTAAGATTTATTTTTTTTCTTATGGCTGTATAATATTCCATTGTATATGGACATATATATTTACGTGTATATATATATATATAATGAGGATATATATACCATAATTTTAAAAATTCCATTCATCCATCGGAGCTAGGTTGCTTCCATAATTTGGCCACTCTAAATAACTCCGCGATGAACATAGGAGTGCATATATCTTTTTGAGTTACTTTTTTTTTGTTTTCTTTGGATAACTACCCAGGAGTGGAATTACTGGATTATACGGTAGTTTTATTTCCAGTTTTCTGAGGAGTCTCCACATTGTTCTCCAAAGGGGCTACACCAATTTACATTCCCACCAACAGCGCCTGAGGGCGCCCTTTTCTCCACATCCTCACCAACACTTGTTATTTGCTTTCTCTTTGGTAGTACTCATTACAAGTGTGAGGTGGTATCTTTTTGTGGTTTTGATTTTCATTTCCCTGATGATTGGTAGTGTAGAGCATCTTTTCATGTACCAGCTGGCTGTCAATTGACCCTTACCAAATAATTTCTTTATAAAAATCAGTGTATGTCATTCCAAAACGTCAATTTTTTTTTTAGTGGTGGAGAGCATACACTAAAGATATGAAAGATATGATATTATTGAATAAAAATTTGTCTCCTTCTGACTATAAATGAAGATATGGTATCTTAGTTAGAACTATTATAACATAGTACCATGGACTGAGAGGCTTATAAGCGCCATTTTTCACAGTTCTGGAGGCTGTAAGTCTGAAGTCAGAGTGGCACATGGCTGGGTGCTGGTGAGGGCCCACTTCCAGGCTGCAGACGGCCGGCTTCCTGTTCCGTCTTCCGTGGCAGGGAGCAGACACAGGGAGCAAGCTCAGCTAATGACTCACATGACGACACAAATCCCATCCAGCAGGGCTCCACCCTCACGATCTCATCCTAATCCTAAGTGTTCCCCAAAGGCCCCACCTCCTACCACATTGGAGGGCAGGGTTTCAACACAAAATTTCTAAAGGAACAAGGACATTCAGTCTATAACATGATAAACTAAACAGTAAAATACCACCTTATCTTAGCAGCTCATATATCAGGAAGGCAAATATCTCGAGTGCATGAAAAAAAAATGTTCTTTTAGTCTCAAGAGAAACATGATAAAAAAAATGGGCAAAATATGGATTTGCCAAAATAAAAAAAAATATGTATGCACACATACACCAGCGCTCACACACACACACACACACACACACACACACACACACACACAACTTTAGTGTTTGTCTTCCAGTTACAAAAGTAATTCGGGTCAATCTTCTACTTTATAACAATGACAGTTAATACTTACGCAGCACTTGCTACGTGCTGGATGATGTTTGAAGAACTGTGGGTAATGCTGTTTTTCTCCCCATTTTTCTGATGAGGAAACTGAGGCACAGAGCTAATAACAACGGTAGAGCAGAGAGACCACCCCAGGAAACGTGGCTCCAGCTCTGCCACCATGCAAGCTGCCTCAATTCAATTTCAGGACCTTATTTTGTTTAAGTATCGTTGATTTATAAAGTTGTGCTCATTTCTCCTGTACGGCCAAGTAATTCAGTTATACATACATATATTATTTTTCATATTCTTTTCAATTATGATGTATCACAAGATAGCGAACATGATTCCGAGGGCTTCACAGCGGGACCATGTTGTCCGTCCACTCTGTATTTACTACTTGCATCTGCTAATCCCTAATTCCCAGTCTTTCCCCCTCCCCGCTGGCATCCACGAGTCTGTTCTCTATGTCTGTGCGTCTGTTTCTGTTACGCAGATAAGTTCATGTGTGTCGTATTTTAGATTCCACGTGTAACTGACGTCATATGGAATTTGTCTTTGTCTGAATTACTGCACTTAGTATGGCATCCATGTTGCTGCAAATGGCATTATCTTACTCTCTTTTACGACTGAGTAATATTTCATTATATAAATGGATGGCACTTTCTTTATTCATTCACCTGCTGATGAACACTTAGGTTGTTTTCTTGTCTTGGTTTCTGTAAATCATGTTGCTATGAAACACTGGGGTGCATGTATCTTTTCAAATAATAGTGTTGTCAGGATCGCATTTTATAATCAGTGTTCATAGCATGACCAGATGGCATGAAGTACATCCTGAATCAGAGGAAAATTCATCTTTAATATACTTTCAACATCACAGTTGTTATGTTTTAGGTTTTAAACTATCTCTCGGTAAACCAGATTATTATCAATATTTACATTAGAAAATGTCCACATTCAGTATCTGTACTGATGTTTCACATATTTATTATCAAGCACAAAACTTTATATGCCCATGGGAACTTACAGGTTAGAAACTGAATTAAAATGTTATGTTAGTATTTCTATATGGAGAAACAAGGTGATCAACCTATTTTCCTATGGCTTGTCTGAAGCTGTAAATTTTACCTTAGACAAATATATCTACCTTACCTGACTGTTGAGTGGAGATGTTAATGTATCATACCTTTATCTAGGCAGATAAATTTGGCTGGAATTCAGCACCAGTGTCCAGCTTCCCTGAATGATGGACGCCTGGGAAATTTTTTTTTTAAACCAAGAAACAGAGATACATCTTGATTTGGGAGACAAAATGTTGGCTGTTACAGTGTCTTTACCTCAGACATTCTACATAACCTTGCAATTCTTCTAAACAAAGTTTTAAATGGCTCTTTTGCCATAAAGGACAGTTATCAAGAAAATTAAAATCAATCTGCCGTCCTTCCTCCGGATTATTTATTTCTGGATAGAAGCGGACCATGAGAAGTAATGAGCAAAGCAAACACGTGGTGGTAGGGGTGGGACTCAAGAGAAGTATGGTGAGAAATTAAATGTCATCTCTGACCAAAACTTATAGTGATTAGAACATAGGATCATAATGGGATGACCCGTGACTCCTTCTGCCACCATGGTAAACTCCTTCTGTGCTCTGAACTTCATTTTTCACATCCAAAATGTGGGAATAATAATATTTACTCCATAAAGTAAGTACTACTGTGAGGTTTCATGAGAAAAAAAAAAACATGTAGCAAAATGTAAACACAGGGTAAAGCCTTCAGGTGTTCCTTATTATTATAATAGGCCTGCACACATAGGTACTTTAAGTATTAGATCGCATCACTGTCACAATAACGTGATTATCATGGCGCATGTGTGCTCAGTTGCTTCAGTTGTGTCCCATGCTTTGCGATCCGATGGACGGTACTTTGCCGGGCTCCTCTGTCCACGGGGATTCTCCAGGCAAGAACACTGGAGTGGGTTGCCGTGCCCTCATCCGGGGGATCTTCCCGACCCTGGGGTCACACCCGCATCTGTTCCATCTACCTGCACTGGCAGATGAGTTCTTTACCATGACTGCCTGGAAAGCCTGATCATCATGGCAGTGGCCCGTAGTATTTTAAACATTAGACATTACTACCATTATTGCTATTATTGGTATTATTCTTAGGAACCTATGACTCGACAGGTAGAATATAAGATACTATGTTACAAAGATAAATGAAATTTATCTTCTTCCATGCCAGGGCTCAAAATCCAGCTAATTTTGAAATAATTTTTTTTGTTCACTACCTAACTTTTCACATTAGAAATATTATATAAAAAGTGAATGAGGTTAATCCTTTGTCTGTTGCTTCGTTTGCTATTATTTTCTCCCAATCTGAGGGCTGTCTTTTCACCTTGCTTATAGTTTCCTTTGTTGTGCAAAAGCTTTTAAGTTTCATTAGGTCCCATTTGTTTATTTTTGCTTTTATTTCTAAAATTCTGGGATGTGGGTCATAGAGGATCCTGCTGTGATTTATGTCAGAGAGTGTTTTGCCTATGTTCTCCTCTAGGAGTTTTATAGTTTCTGGTCTTACATTTAGATCTTTAATCCATTTTGAGTTTGTTTTTGTGTATGGTGTTAGAAAGTGTTCTAGTTTCATTCTTTTACAGGTGGTTGACCAGTTTTCCCAGCACCACTTGTTAAAGAGGTTGTCTTTTTTCCATTGTATATCCTTGCCTCCTTTGTCGAAGATAAGGTGACCATAGGTTCGTGGATTTATCTCTGGGCTTTCTATTCTGTTCCATTGATCTATATTTCTGTCTTTGTGCCAGTACCATACTGTCTTGATGACTGTGGCTTTGTAGTATAGTCTGAAGTCAGGCAGATTGATTCCTCCAGTTCCATTCTTCTTTCTCAGGATTACTTTGGCTATTCGAGGTTTTTTGTATTTCCATACAAATTGTGAAATTATTTGTTCTAGTTCTGTGAAAAATACCGTTGGTAGTTTGATAGGGATTGCATTGAATCTATAGATTGCTTTGGGTAGTATAGCCATTTTGACAATATTGATTCTTCCAATCCATGAACATGGTATATTTCGCCATCTGTTTGTGTCCTCTTTGACAAGCAACTCCTCCAGCTCAACTCCAGAAAAACAAATGACCCAATCAAAAAATGGGCCAAAGAACTCAACAGACATTTCTCCAAGGAAGACATACAGATGGCTAACAAACACATGAAAAGATGCTCAACATCACTCATTAACAGAGAAATGCAAATCAAAACCACAATGAGGTACCATTATACGCCAGTCAGGATGGCTGCTATCCAAAAGTCTACAAGCAATAAATGCTGGAGAGGGTGTGGAGAAAAGGGAACCCTCTTACACTGTTGGTGGGAATGCAAATTAGTACAGCCACTAGGGAAAACAGTGTGGAGATTTCTTAAAAAGCTGGAAATAGAACTGCCATATGACCCAGCAATCCCACTTCTGGGCATACACACTGAGGAAACCAGATCTGAAAGAGACACGTGCACCCCAATGTTCATTGCAGCACTGTTTATAATAGCCAGGACATGGAAGCAACCTAGATGCCCATCAGCAGACGAATGGATGAGGAAGCTGTGGTACATATACACCATGGAATATTACTCAGCCATTAAAAAGAATTCATTTGACTCAGTTCTAATGAGATGGATGAAACTGGAGCCCATTATACAGAGCAAAGTAAGCCAGAAAGATAAAGACCATTACAGTATACTAACACATATATATGGAATTTAGAAAGATGGTAACGATAACCCTATATGCAAAACAGAAAAAGAGACTCAGATGTATAGAACAGACTTATGGACTCTGGGAGAAGGCGAGGGTGGGATGTTTCAAGAGAACAGCATTGAAACATGTATATTATCTAGGGTGAAACAGATCACCAGCCCAGGTTGGGTGCATGAGACAAGTGCTCGGGCCTGGTGCACTGGGAAGACCCAGAGGGATGGGGTGGAGAGGGAGGTGGGAGGGGGGACCGGGATGGGGAATACATGTAAATCCATGGCTAATTCATTTCAATGTATGACAAAAACCACTGCAATGATGTAAAGTAATTAGCCTCCAACTAATAAAAATAAATGGAAAAAAAAAAAAGTGAATGAGGAATGAACCTCGTATGAGCAGTAGAAAATCGATGCAGGAATTTAGACAATGATGTCAAGGAGATGGAAGATGAGGATAAACAGTGTCTTTCTGGAGCAATAGCCTGTGAAGCGGAGGATGTGGACTAGCTGGAGGAAGCAAAATGTCGTGAAAGTACCTTGAGAGTGAGCATGTGCTTTAACATATCCCAGGCAAATAGAGATGCTCAGGGGGACCCTGGGGAAGCCTAGCTACCAAGGCTGTATATTTAGCAATATAAAAGATAAAAAGGTACAGGAGAAAAATCAAAATGTTATCTTCACAGTGTGGAGGATGAGCTTAAAATGGCTAAGGATTCCCATCTGTCAGCCATCTTAAGTTAAATTTCCAAGTTGTGCCATTCATGAAATCAAATTTTAATTATAAATTGTGGTAGGAGTTGTGGCAGTAATAAAACACACCAAGCTTTCCTTCTTCTATAACTCATGTGCTGGAAAGTTCTAATAGGCTAAGTGTTTCATAACATGTGCCAATGCTGACAGACACTGCTGTTAGGAAAAAGAAAGTATTTTGAAAGACTGTTACGCATAGAAATAGATACCATTTACTATCAGCCTAGGAAATTAGATTTTAGAAGGTCTCTATACAACAGAGCATACAATATTACATTTGTTTCACAGCTGCATTATATGTAAGTACTGTGCTCCCCTCCCATGAATAAAGTATTTACTTTCATAAAAGAAATGAGCTCCAAAGCAACGTGAATTTTTAAGAAGTAAAATAAGTACATATAATTTCATATGGAGGAATTAGATAAGAATGATCAAGAAAATTTTTTCAACACAACAATTTGCTGTGGCAATTGGAAGATGTTAAAGGTCTAGAAAGGATTGTTCTTGACCATATGGGAGTTATTAACAAATCAATATCACATTTGACAGTGATTTAAGTAGTCTATGACTAGCTTCAATGTCAGTTTTAAGAAGTCTGTATTTATTTTAGTATATCAAGAGACAAAGGGGGAAATGTGGTATTTGTACATTTAAATACATTCATATATTGATGTGAGAGTCATTAACAATCTATCGGATAAAGCTAAACCAACTTTCTTTTTGCCTCAGTTCAGTTCATTTGTTCAGTCATGTCTGACTCTTTGTGGCCCCACGGACTGCAGCACACCAGGCTTCCCTGTCCATCACCAACTCCTGGAGTCTATGCAAACTCATGTCCATTATGTCCGTCATGTCCATCCAACCTTCTCATCCTCTGTCATTCCCTTCTCCTCCTGCCTTCAATCTTTTCCAACATCGATGTCTTTTCCAATGAGCCAGTTCTTCGCATCAGGTGGCCAAAGTACTGGAGCTTCAGCTTCAGCATCAGTCCTTCTGAAGAGTATTCGGGACTGATTTCCTTTAGGATTGACTGGTTGGATCTCCTTGTAGTCCATGGGACTCTCAAGAGTCTTCTCCAACACCACGGTTCAAAAGTATCAATTCTTTGGCACTCAGCTTCTTCAGAGTCCAACTCTCACATCCATACATGACTACTGGAAAAACCATAGTTTTGACTAGATCTTTGTCAGCAAAGTAATGTCTCTGCTTTTTAATATGCTGTCTAGGTTGGTTATAGCTTTTCTTCCAAGGATCAAGCATCTTTCAATTTCATGGCTGCAATCACCATCTGCAGTGATTTTTTGGAGCCCAAAAAATAAAGTCTGACACTGTTTCCACTGTTTGTCCATCTATTTGCCATGAAGTGTTGGGACCAGACACCATGATCATAGTTTTCTGTATGTTGAGTTTTAAGCCAGCTTTTTCACTCTTCTCTTTCACTTTCATCAAGAGACTCTTTAGTTCCTCCTCACTTTCTGCCATAAGGGTGGTGTCATCTGCTTATCTGAGGTTATTGATATTTCTCCCAGCAATCTTGATTCCAGCTTGTGCTTCATTCAGCCCGATATTTCACATGATGTACTCTGCATACAAGTTAAATAAACAGAGTGACAATATACAGGCTTGATGTACTCCTTTCCCAATTTGGAACCAGTCTGTTTATCCATGTCCAGTTCTAACTGTTGCTTCTTGGCCTGCATACAGACTTCTCAGGACGCAGGTAAGGTGGTTTGGTATTCCCATCTCTTGAAAAATTTTCCACAGTTTGTTGTGATCCACACAGTTAAAGGTTTGGCATAGTCAATAAAGCAGAAGTAGATGTTATACTGGAACTTTCTTGCTTTTTCTATGATCCAAGGGATGTTGGCAATTTGATCTCTGGTTCCTCTGCCTTTTCTAAATCCAGCTTGAACATCTGGAAGTTCTTGGTTCACATAGTGTTGAAATCTCGGTTGGTGAATTACTAGGCAGTGTAAACTTCATTAAATTATCCTTATGAAGTAACCAAATACTTTGTTTTCAACTCTGATGTTTTAGGACGAATAGAGCCAGGATTTGGCTACATAAGGGCTTCCCTGGCGGCTCAGAATCTGCCTGCAGTGCAGGAGACCTGGATTGGGGAGATCCCCTGGAGAACGGAACGGCAACCTACTCCAGTATTCTTGCCTGAAGAATCCCATGGACACAGGAGCCTGGCGGGCTATAGTCCATGGGATGTGCCAAGGGTCAGACACAACTGAGCAACTAACACTTTCATTTGGCTACATACTATCTCTGCTAACTAGTAGATAAAAATCTCCTAAAAGATATCTTTAAAACTCAAACTGGACACTTCCCACATTTAAATTGGTTATTTATTTCACCATGTGCTTATGTGAAAAAGGCAAGAAAAAATAATGCATGTTTCATTTCAGTCTCATCATAATACATCAAACTATATTAGATTCAGATCTGAGGTCATATACCCAAGTCAACGTCCACAGCATAGTGACAGGCATGGCAATGGCAAAGCCTCATTTTAAAACCTTACTTTGAAGGTAAATTAAATAGAAACAAATCTTTAGCAATGTTTATACCATCTAGTTTTACATCATCACTGATTCATGGACAGTGTTGGTTATTATTATTCCACAATATATTTGGTTGATTTTTGGACAACCTCATCGGCTAAGGGATTTTTGTAAAGTTTCCACTTTCTAATATCTTCTTAGAAGTTAAAACTTTCCTCTTCTGTAGTAACTTCCAGCTTTTTCCATTTGGTTGCTATTACCGTTTATTTTTCTTACGTTTCAACTGAAGAGCTGCCAAGCAAAGCTGTCTTTTCAGGACACGGGGGTGGACGCCAGTATGGCCTTCCAGCTCCCACTTGGGGGTGCCTGCCGATCGTCCAGAAGCCGGGATCACGTTCTCTTGGTCTTCACCACCGGTCCTGTGGCTCATCTCTTCTCAGATGCTCAGCAGTGCTGTGACGCGCTCACCCTAACATATAGATTTCAGAGTCTGAGCCTGTGACTGAGCAACGCGGGCTGAAGGAAGCTTTTAGATGCAGTATTGGCACAAGACGCCAAACTGTGAGTTCTGTTAGACGGATAATAAATTTGATGGATGAGGAGGAATATCAGTAGCACTGAAAGAATGATTTGGCTGTTGGAGACATGCCAAGACCTTGGGGTTGTTTTCTCCCTCAATCCGCACTTTTCTTTAACTTTACAAACAGCGCATGAGTAGAAAGAGGTCTTTTAAGGCAGCGACTCTGAGCCCAAGGCAGTGAAAAGGCCACGAGGCACGGACGCAAGCGTCGGGGAGGGGCTGGTGCCGTCCTCCGTGTTTGTGGTTTTATGTGGCTTTGAAGGCGTTCCTTAACTTCCCATGCCTCGTCCTCTCCCATTCATAAAAATGACAATACTTATACTTGCCACCTGTGTACCTCAAAGGACAGGTGGAGGACGAATGAAAGGTCTGTCAGGGGCTTTGGACTTTCCAGAACAAAGCTTTTCTGACTCCATAAAGTACAGAGTGGTGTCCTGCGCCCGTTTTTCCTGGCGTTCACCCCCTGCTCTCGAGTCCTTTGCACACCATTGGCTGCTCGTCCGGTCACGGCCAGAGAGCCCTTCTCGAGAAGTGTCAGGCCGCCGCTGCTTTCACTAAGGCTGGGGAGGCATTTTCATTTGGGTCATTGTATCTGAGACTTTTGCTCCTGTGGCCCGTTTCCTTGTGCATGTTAGACTATTCTGCAGGCGTGAAAGCACGGGGAAATGACACGAGAGCCAATGTGGGAAACATCAGCTGCGACATTCCCCAGCGGCTCACCAACACAAGAATCTCTGTCTCAGAGCCAACTTGGAAGGCGACAAAATGTCGTCTATTATTGTAAAAGAAATGTCAGCCCTGCCAAAAGGCAGTGTTATATCTTATAAATGTTTTTAAACAATATTTATATTCTATCACCCTCTCTTTTTAACTTTTCTGGTTTTCTTTGAAAGTGGAGCCAGAAATAATTTCTTGGCTCTTGAAATCAAAAGCTGGATCTTTAAGGTAGTCAATCCTATTTGCATTTGACTGAGAGGGCTTTGAAGGTACTTGATCTCGACCCTGAGCCCAGCACATCAGCCACGCTTGTGAGGGTCCTGAGAGGAGCTGCCGCTGGGGGTCATGGACTAGTCTCAGCTTGGGTGATGGAAAGCTGAAAGAAACCATGAAACTTCACTTGGTCCAATCTCTAGCCTCTGAGTCTTCCCCCAGTGAGATTAAGAGAAAAATGGGGCTTAAAACTCAGGGAAACAACTTTTTTTGAGGGTTATATTTTCTGATTCATTGCTTGAAATACAGTTGATTTACAATGTTGTATCATTATATATATATATATAATGAGATATATATATATATATATATATATGGAAGCCATATATATATATATGGCTTCCATATATATATGTATGGCTTCCCAGGTGGCACAAAGAACCTGCCTGCTAATGCAGGAGACCTAAGAGTTACCAGTTCCATCCCTGGATTGGGAAGATCCCCCAGAGGAGGGCATGGCAACCCACTCCAGTACTCTTGCCTAGAGAATTTCATGGACAGAGGTGCCTGCCTGGCAGGCTATAGTCCATATATATGTTTCCATGCTGTACAGTAGGTCTTTGTTGGTTATTTACTTTATAGAGAGTAGTGTGTGTATGCTAATCCCAAACTCTCAATTTATACATTCTTTTCCCTTTGGCAACCATAAGTTTTTTTAATTTTTTCTATGTCTGTGACTCTATTTCTGTATTGTAATTTTCTATCATGTTTCAGCATTCCACATGTAAGTGAAATCATCTGTTATTTGTCTTTCTCTGACTTCACTCAGTATGATCATCTCTAGGCCCATCCATGCTGCTGCAAAGGCCGTTATTTCATTCTTTTTCTATGGCTGAGCAATATTCCATTGCATATATACCCCACATCTCTTTTATCCACTCATCTGTTGATGGACATTTAAGTTGCTGGGAAAACAACTTTTCAAGTATTAGAATAAAACTTTCTTCTTGACCATTATTGCAGTAAGCTCATCTGATAATGTTAGCTCATCTCAAAATCAATTAGCTCATCTGATAATTTTTTCAAATGCTTATGTACCAAGAAACACTGGAGAATTTAGAAAATTAGACAACTTGGTCCAGGTCCTCAAATAGATTCAAATTAGATTTTGCCAAAGAGAATCCTCACATATCAGACATTTTGCATGCATGCTCAGCTGTGTCTGACTCTCTGCAATCCCACGGACTGTAGCTCTCCAGGTCCCTCTGTCCATGGAATTTTTCAGGCAAGAATACTGGAGTGGGTTGCCATTTTCTACTCCAGGTATCAGACATTACACATAGGCAAAGTTTTAAAGTTTACTTAAATCATTATAGACTGCTGAGAATGGTACGAAGGTATACACATCACACTCCTTTCCTTCTTGATTCCCTAATGCTTAAAATGCTGCCCTGGATGCTAGTCCTGGATTCCTAAGTTTGCCCTAAGACTTTGAGCCCTATTGAACTGTGAATTACTCTTAAAAGTGCAAGTGTTAGTTGTTCAGTTGTGTCTGACTCTTTGTGACCCCACGGGTTGTAGCCCGCCAGGCTCCTCTGTCCACAGAATTCTCCAGGCAAGAATATCAGAGTGGGTAGCCATTCCCTTCTCTGCAGGATCTTCCCAACCCAGGGATCAAGCCTGGGTCTCCCGAATCGGACAGATTCTTTTCCATCTGAGTCACCAGAGAAGCTCGAGATGCTCTTGGGAAGGATCGAAAGGTTTACATTGTCATCGTTGATTGACTTGCCCCCAAGTGCATTTCTGATCCACAGTAAGCGTCAGCCTCTGGTGTGGGTGGGCTTGATGGCACTGAGGTTCCCTGAAGCCTTGTCCATGAGTCAGGTTTGGAGATGTAAGATGGCTCAGCAAGGCTTTTGTTGACACATACTTGAATTTATGAATAATCACCTGTTTCATCCTATTACTCTTTCTCTAATTTGATTTTTTCTCCTTACCCACCAAATCATTTAATGAATACCAACAGTGAAAGGCATATTGTGATTTAAACATGGTAAAACATGAACAATTAGATCACTGAAATTCCAAACACTTTTTCATATATATTTTATTAGATTACTATTTGGCTGTAGATTAATCAAAGGCATTCTATTCTGGAACATAAGATACCTGTAACTAATCAGAATCACTTAATATCACCTGGGCTGTGTGATATCAGGCTTCGGAGAGCTTCTATTTCTTCTCAGAAGAGACTGAAATAGAATGTCCACAATAAAACAGAAATGAGACAATTTCTTATGCAGTAAAGTGTGAACCAAAAAAAAAAAAAATTGTTTTTTAAAAGGTGGCTGGCCAGAGGTAAGACTGAGAAGAAAACTGAAATAAAGTATTTATTTCCTAATTACGTCCTATGGTACAGATCTTCCAAATCCATCGCTTTATCTCAAAGGCATTTGGGGGCTGGTAGGAGAGAGTCAAGCACCTCCTTGAAAGTGAAAGTGTTACTCAGTTGTGTCTGACTCTCTGCGACCCCATGGATTATAGCCCGCCAGGCACCTTTGTCCATGGAATTTTTCAGGCAAGAATACTGGAGTGGTTAGCCATTCCCTTCTCCAGGAGATCTTCCCAACCCAGGGATGGAACCTACATCTGCATTGGCAGGTGGATTCTTTACCACTGAGCCACCTGGAAGTCTAAGACGAATAATGGGGAATGTCAAACACATTATTTATTAGGATGCCTGGCTCAGCACGAAGGGCAGATGCCGCTTGGAGACCAGAGTAGAAGCAGGAAGCACTGTTACAAACCAGTAACCCTGACTAAGACAAGTGGGTGAACCAAATGTGGGGCCCAAACTGATGGACAAAGGGAATAGCCATTTTCCCAAGCCTCACATTCACAAAAACCTACATTTTTTGACCTTTTGTATTACTTCCCAGTGAATATATACCAAGTATATGGGTGTTAGATGTGTTTAAGTATGAGCGTTCATCTGTATTGTAATTTTCATAACTCTTTGGACCTATCTTCACTTTTTGTATACGGAAAACTTCAAAAGTTGGAGAAGAGGACTGCGCCTTTCTGGATCTTCTGTCAGGGAAAATGCTAGATTTGAGAGTTCTTTAACCCGCACAGGTGGAATGTCTGCCCAGGTTTGTACAATGGGCTCATAGAAAGACAGCAATGCCCTTCTTAAGCTGGATACCCTAATTTTATATCCCTTACGTCAGAAGAGCAAATAAGCTACTGCTCTAAGCTTCAGCTACACAACCAAATACAAGTATTGTTACTTACGACTCTGATGGAGAGAATAGAAAAAGTCAGTATTAATATATATTAATATATATTTTAGAGATGATAAGGGGTACATAGTAAAAAAAGGTAATGGAACAAAAATGATGGTTAGTTTCAATTAGAGAACGTAATATAACAGTGAAGGAATTATAAACAAGTAGAACCATCCTGGCCTGGGGAAGCAGCAGACAGTGTGGTTCCCCTTGTCCTCCAAATTCAGCCTAGCCCTTATCTTGTTAAGGACCCTTAGAACACTTTCTTATACCTACACATTAAAGGTGGCTAGATCTAAATAAGCATCATATTCTGGGTCTTTATTTTGTAGGTTAACTTGAGATGGTAGTTATTTAAATGAGTTGAACAGACAGTGGAACAAATCTAAATTTAGCCACTCTGAGTGGGTAGTAAAGGATTAAAAAAAAAAACTGGCAAATCTCACTGATGGACGAAAATCTTAAGCATTTATGCAATGGTAACATAGATCTTCAAACAGCTAATATTTGGGCACCTGCAGATTAACATTCAGTAAACTTACAACTTTTAAAGGCCTGCTCAGGTTGGACAAATTATTTTACCATCAACACTATTAACCACTGCCACAGCTGCAAAGACAAACAAATCACAAACATCTGAGAAAGAGAGGAATGAAGAACACGAGGAGGTGAAAACCTGCAGGCTGCAACCCACACAGCTTTCCCTGTCTTCCTACTGGACCGTCTCCAATTCACCCCAAACTGCTGAACGGACATGTGGTAAACTTGGACGGCCCAGAGAGGCGGAACACACCCAGCTGTGTGAATCTGGCAGTCTGCTATTTCACCTGGCATTTCTGGAGAGCAGGACCCTTGCCACACTGTTGGATCAATCAGTTTTAGTAAGTTAAACGATTTCCCAGTTTCCTGGCAGGGGCCATGAAAATTTATCTCAGGAAAGATGGAGTTCATAGAGCAGGCTTGCAAGTAACTATGCCTTCACCGGGTCTGGATGAGTGCACGCTGCACAACTGTAGACTTTCTTTGATTTTCTTTGCTTCTACTGGGAAGGAGGAGCCACGTAATAGTTTGAGGATGCTTTTAGAGAATTCTTACGTATCTATAGTGTAGACTTCAATTTCTCTAGAAAGTTTAAGACATAACACAGCATTTTCCCCGTACGTGTATTGAGTCTGCTCGATAGTTGAGAGTTGAAGTCATCTGTTCTCTATCCTGACACTCGGAATCTCTCTGCTGTTCAATCCATATTAGCTACAGCTGAGTTCTTTTCATCTTCTCAATTATTCAACTGATACGTGTTAGCATAATTTCACTGAAATTCAATGACAGTATTGCAAACTTCCTCCTCTTTGAATTTTTCTACAGAAAAGTTAAAAATGTATTCAAGTTACTCTATTGCAGGATATCACAGGTGTGTTAGGGAAAATAGAAGAGAACACAGAGATATTTATTTATAGTTGGGGGATCAGGGGTGAACCACAAATGATGAATAACAGAGCATCTTAATAAGTAAATGGATCGGAAATGGTATGAACTGTGAGTGAGGACTGGGAGCCAGAGATCTCAGGCTGCGTACAGGAAACGTGGGGTGGCCCATGGGGACGGCAGAGAACAGAGGCTCACAGTTAGGGAGTCACTCTCAGCGCAAATCGACAGACTTCGCTGAGCAACTACAGGCTTTATTGGGAATGTCGGCCAAGACCAAGCCTTGCAGGCACTGGAAGTCCAAGGGGGAAGTTTGCGTCTCATCCCACTGGCCACATGGTCATCGTAAGTCCAGGTACCCTGGGCTGGCAGGGGGACCCTGCACCTGCTGTTTCAAACATCCCAGGTAAGCTCACCTTGCCTCTTCTTCACAACCACAGCGTTACTAATCATTTCCTCCACGTGGCGCCACCTTCCCTGTCTTCCTGACTTTGCTAATGTCTTTCCTGAGCCGTTCTTTTTTCTCCACTTCTGCTTGTGTAGACTGGAAGACTCGCTTCAGCTAGCACCTCCTCCACCCAGCTTCTCTCCATCTACTCCCTGGATCCTATCTTTAAAACTTATCTAAATTCACCCACAACTTTATTAACAGTCATCATTTTCTAGCTAACTATTAAGGTAAAGTACGGACATCTTATCTACCAAATGATAAGAACACTGAGCAAGATCTGTGTCCATTTATTGTATGTGTATACCTTCAGAAATGAGCAGAGTCACCTCTACCTGGAAACTCAGTAAACACTAGTCGAATGGATAAACAGATCGTGAAACGGAACAGGACCCTATGGTCCTTCCCCCCATGTCTTCCACCTGACGTTTTTACTGCAGAAAAACTGTAGTCGAAGAGTAAGTTTAATCAGAGAAGTGAGAAAATGCAGAAGCAAAGGAAAGCAGTCGAATAGACAAAATAATAATAGCTCAGTCATTTAACACAGTCAAGGATCTTTAGTTTCTCTTCAAGGGCTATAGATAATACTGTGAACCATCTCCAGGCAGCTGTCTTATAGATGCTGAAACCCCCACCCAGTGGAGAAGTTAACTACAGGATGAGCAAACTGGAGCCAAGACATAAGCTGTCAGCACTTAAGCTCCCCTTTAAAAGCTCCTGCCCACTGATCATCAATGAGGGAGTCGGCATTTGGACATATATCTGCCTTCCTTCCCCGGTTGCGGGCCTCCGGAGGAAAGCAGACTCTTCTTTTCGCCAGCCTTACCTCTCAAGTATGGGCTTTCCAGAACCAGACCTCACTTTTGGTAACAATAAAAAGATGGAGCATAAGGACCACATATTTTTGGAAGTTTAAAACAAAATTCTACAACTAAAATTCCCTTACATTACAAAAGTGAATGTCTTTTGGCGTATAACTATCATAAAATCACATTGATTTTTAAGATTGACAGTGGACTGTGGGGTTAAATTTAGATAAGAGAATATATTTAATGAAATGCATTTTACTATTTCCAGGATTATCTATCTGAAACTATAAAATGTGCACTAATTGAAATCAGTTATTAAAACACGTTTCTCAGATCCATATATTGTAGTTTCTTCAAATTTTCAAGAAGCAATACAAATCATGAGAATGACATTTAGGAAATATTTACCCCATTTACGCTTTGATGGCAAACATTGCTTTAAGTTATATGCTGTGGCATCTACAATTAAATTTTGAAAAAATACTTCAAATTTTATTTGGTATGACAACAGATACTGAGTTTTAACATTAAAAATTCTGAGTTGCTGATACCTTTCTTAATACATGAAAAAAACCCAGATACAGTAATTGTGTCTTGAATAATTTTCATAATTGATCAGGGCACACATAGACATATATAGATCATACGGCTACATATGGTCTCACAGTGTATTTTCTACTTCAGAGGTAAACGACACATCTTCCTAAATTATACTCTTCTGTAGCTTTTAAATTGTAATTCTAACAATTTAAAAATAGTGGAGTCTAAATTACTTTGAGATTAAAACATGCCAGTAAATAAATATAATGAATTGTTGGTTCAATTTCTAATTGAACTGCAGAGGCTCTCAGTTTGCAAATTGAGAAGCTAAGCTCACACTGTTTTGAAATGGGGATTAAGTAATTATAGAATTTTATCAAGCAGCACATGGCTGATGTATTCTAAGTGGAGGCGATCTCTTCTACTTCTCCAAATGGCCTAAGACATAATACGATCCACTATTTTCCCCCCCAAATGTGCCTGCCAACAACTCGTGATTAAGAAGCATACTAGACTAAACATGGAATCAGAAAGAGCACACAGATATTTAGAGTCTGACCTAGAAGAAATAGGAAACCTGATGACTAGAAAATCATGAATTTCAACCCATTCACAGTTCTACTGGTTCCAGCCTAAGGTAATTAAAATTCTTTAGAGTCTGGGAAAAGCACCATTAAATTATGGCAAAGTGGGAACTTAAGAAAAAAATTTAAATACATAAAGACATCAGTGTGACTTGGATGAAGTAGAACATGGTATGTTCATCCATCAGAGCTCTGGTCTGTAGAGTAAAATCACTTGGCTAAAAAATTTAAAAAATCTCACACAACAGCTTTTGCATAATGGGAAAATAATCATTGTTTTCTCGAGCCATTGATACTGTAATATTTTTTGTCAGTTACTCTTTTTTTTGATCCCTAGTGCGACAAGGGGCACAGAATGCTGAGCCCTTCTTTCCCAGAGACTTACTGACAAATAACAACCCAGAAACTGTGGGCAAGACACAGCCAGGAGGCAGGGATGAGGTTGGGGGAGCAGAGCCTCTCAGCCTTCTCCTGAGTCGCAGGGCTGGGCTGTGGGGGATGATCCACAGGGTAAATGACACAACTCCTGGGGCAAAGCAAGGAGCTTCTCCAAAAGCAGAGGCTCGCTCAGAAGCAGCTCTGTTGACAGGATGGAGGTTTCTAGACCAAATAATCGAAGAATGTGCTTATGGACGGGCTTCCCCGGTGGCTCAGCAGGAAAGATACAGGAGCCGCAAGAGACGCAGGTTCAGTCCCTGGGTTGGGGAGATCCCCAGGAGGAGGACATGGCAACTCACTCCAGTATTCCTGCCTGGAGAACCTCACAGGCTGTAGCCCGGCGTGCTACAGCCCATGGGGTCACACAGAGCCAGACACGACTGAAGTGACTTCGCACAGCACAGCACATACTTATGGATGAGAAAAATATGGGCAAAAAATTGCTAAGGAAGAGAACAGAGCTAAGAAGAGAGATGGAAATGTTTATAATTGACAGGGAATCTGGATTTGAATGCTTGGTGGAGAGGAGGCGAGATTTAAAAAAAAAAATCTATCTGAATTATTTTTTACTAAGTTATCATTACCATGCCTTTAGCCATGATTACCATACCACCTTATATTAGTTTCAAGGGTGCAGCGGACAGATTCATTACTCCTCCCTCTCACTTCTTGCTTGCACCCCACACGATAGATGCTGGTTGTGAACAGTAAACAGCAACTGTGCTGCTCTGGGCTGAGGGTGGTGGTCGCCCTGCCACCCAGGAGGTGACCCTGTCAGCCGCCTTTCCATGTGCGAGGAGGCTTCCCTTTAGCTTGAACTCAATCAGCACAGAACACTTCCTGCCCAAAGGGAATTTTGACTCATTCCACAATTGCTAGATGTCTAGAATTTGACAGAGTAAGAAATTTAAAAGGAATACAGTTATACATTAATTACTGAAAACATCTCTTGACTGTCTGATAGGATGGTTCGCACCTGCATCTCAGCAACTCAATGGCTAGAACCAGAGCCCCAAACAGCAAGTTTAAAATCTCTGAACATCAGCTCTCC
Source organism: Odocoileus virginianus (assembly GCF_023699985.2). Lineage (NCBI taxonomy): Eukaryota > Metazoa > Chordata > Mammalia > Artiodactyla > Cervidae > Odocoileus > Odocoileus virginianus. Next base: position 2,689,020 of record NC_069684.1, read on the forward strand.
TTTGGAGGAACATGTTTCAAGGAAGATTTGTTTGAGGAGGCATCACTCCATGGAATCTTCACTTGAACCTCAGTGCTCAGTATTCTTTGTAAAATTCAGCACAGAGTGATATTAATAAATAAAATAATTCAGATCAGAATATTGGATAATCAGGGGTTTGCTTCTACAGTGCATCTCCTACATAGGAACCTTCAAGTTTCCAATTTTCAAAGATGGGAATGTGTGTTCCACCAACGTCACGCATGAGTGACATCGTGGCTTGCCCTCCGTCTCCTGTTGCTGATGACCCTTCAGTCCCACCATCTCCTCCCCCTCCCGCCTCCGGTCAGTAACTCTTCTTGCCTGTTCACTTGATTCCATCCCCTGCGATCCAGCTGTTGTTCTGTACTGCTGAACTTCTCAACGTGCTACACCGTGACATTAAAAATGCCTGTGTTTTGTGTGTTTGCTTTTTATGTATTACATGTGTGACAAGTATTACAGACCTATTACAATCCAGAATTATATAGCCAACTGTGTCAATGGGTACCTAGACTAACTTTCATGCATTGGAGAAGAAATGGCAACCCACTCCAGTGTTCTTGCCTGGAGAATCCCAGGGACGGGAGCCTGGTGGGCTGCCATCTATGGGGTCGCACAGAGTTGGACACGACTGAAGTGACTTAGCAGCAGCAGCAGACTAACTTTGTTGGACTTACACACAAATTGGACCTATGAACATGCTCTTGGGACAGAACTCGTTCACATATAGGGCACCTACTGATCACAATGTTATTTTCTTTCCTCCTCACTTCCCTTTCTGTACCTCACTGCCCCCTCCAACCTCAGGAGAAAGTTTTTCTGATCTTCTCTCACCTCCCTACCCCATCCCACCCCATGACCAGCTTTGTGTAAATGCACAGATTCCTCAGGGTTCCCTGGTGCCTCAGACGGTAAAGAACCCTCCCGTAATACAGGAGACCTGGGCTCGATCTCTGGGTCAGGAAGATCCCCTGGAGAAGAGAATGGCTACCCACGCTAGTATTCTTCCCTGGAGAATTCCATGGACAGAGGAGACTGGAGGGCTACAGTCTATGGGGTTACAAAGAGATGGACACAACTGAGTGACTAACACTGTATAGATTCTTCAGAACCAACCTCACGCCATAGCAGGACCACTTGGTACAAGTGCTTAAAATATAAAGCAACCCTAGCCACACCTAAACATACTGAAGGAGAATCAAGAGGCCCCTAGAATATTAGATTTTATGACTCTTCACAGCTTCAGGAAATCGGTAAGAACACTAGCTACAGGAAGAGACATTTGCATTTTGCTTTAAGGCCACTAAATCCAGAAGGTCATAGAATAAATGGTTTTCACAAATGTAAACTGTCCCTATAAGACCTGCCCTGCCCACAGGGCTTTTTAAACATGAAAGCACGTAATAAATGAGATCCAGCCCTACGGATTTATCTTGAATTAGTCATGAAGGAAAGAGGGACTTTTATAGAACCTAATTTCCATTTATTTGCTAATTATAAAATACCTATTTACCAACTCTGAAGTAAAGTCCTCCGTGGATATAAGGGGCTCAAGTCACTTAAGTAGTATTTGTTCTATCACAGACTCACAAAGCACATTTTGTACATTTCAGAATAAATCACTGACACTCAACATGTGACAATGAAATTAGAGGCAATGGCTGGCATGATGACTTGTAGAACTTGGCTGTGGTCTTCAAGAGCCCTTAGCTCAGCGGTTTTCAAAAATGTCTTAAGTCATCTGTCATCTTTTTCAAATGAAATTTTACATAAGACCACAATATAAAATATTAATAAAAGTGGAGTTGTTCTGGTCAAAGCAGGAAAGGGAGACAAACTGAGTCAAATCTCTGATTTTACAGGGGAGGTGATTTAGGTTCAGAGAAGGTTTTTGTTTACAAAAGAAATCAACAAGGAAACTATGAATAAAACATGCATAGTTTGAGTCTCAATCCAGACACTTTTTCCAGTAAATTATGATCAATCTAGAACAGAAATCTGACAATAGGAAAGTTAAATCACTGAGATTCAATGACTATATAGTTTGTTAGAGCTTTCATAGCAACGCAGCACAGATTAGGTAACTGAAACTGCAGCAAAGTGTTTTTCACAGTTCCGGAGGCTAGATCTTCAAGGTCAAGCTGTCTGCAGGACTGGTTTCCTCAGAGGCTTCTCTCCCTGGCTCGGGGGCCGTCATCGCCGGCTGTGTCCTCACAGGCCCTCTCCTCTGTGCCCTGTGTCCCCACACCCTCCTCTCCTAGACACCAGGCCCATTAGATTCGGGCGTCCCCAGAGGACCTAGTTCATCTTAAACACCCCTTTAAAGGCCTCACTGCCAGGCAAACAAGGCCTTCAGAATAAGGCTTCGTGGTGGCTCAGGCAGTTAAGAGTCTACCTGCAATGCGGGGCACCTGGGTTTGATCCTTGGGTTGGGAAGATCCCCCAGAGACGGGCAGGGCTGCCCACCCCAGTGCTCTTGCATGGAGAATCCCGTGGACAGAGGAGCCTGCTGGGCTGCAGTCCATGGGGTCGCAAAGAGTCGGACACGACTGAGTGACTCACACTTTCACTTTTCCAAGTACAGCCACATTCCGAGGTCCTGGGGGTTTAACATGTATTTTGTGAGGGGACACAGCTCCGTCTATGCAATGACCACCCCCGAACTGAACAGTTCTGGATTCAGTTACACTGTCTCACGTAGAAGTGACGCAGCAGGTTTGGCATTGGCCTTTGAGCTTGTTAGCACAGTGATCGCGAACGGTGAGTCAGAGCATGCCTTGAGTGACTATCTTTTGGGAGAAGTGTGGAAAGTAACTTGTTTTAACTTGTCACTACCTCATATGGCATTTAAATAACTAGCATATTTTTAAAATGTTTTCTAGTCATGTAAAAAATGGAAAATAAGGGTGGGTTTGAAGATGATCCTGTAACCCACTCACAAGAAGTGAGTGCATTTCCTTAAAGAAAATGATGGTGCTACAATCACGCCGCTGAGAAGTTGCCTGCGGGTCACGGCCTCTGTCTGATCTGTCACCACAGTGAGCAACGCCACTGTCCCCACAGCTGCTGTCGGCTTCACGCGTCACCTCTAAAGTTTGTTCTCAAATGCAGGGTATCTACAGGCAGGAATGTGCCCATGACCTTCGTCCACCAGGTACGGGATGGCAGAGCAGAGGTGAGGAACCGACGAGGAGCAGCCCCGCAGCTGAGACGTCATTAAGTCAGGCGCTTCTCTGCGCTCGAATTCACCAGAAAATACAAAGACCCATATAAACCTTATGCCCCATTCAGGTTAAAAAAAAACAAAAAACCTGTGCCGTATTGTAGACAGCTCTGAGCTGTTCTGAAAGTTTTAAATGCAATAAAATAAGGCCCAGACACAGAGAAAGGGCAACGCAGCTCCTCAGGTGCTGAGCCCAGCTGGCAGCAATTCCGGGCCTGAGAGCAGCTCAGCTGAGGACACCCGACGGGCTGGAGCAGGTGGCAGGTGGCAGAGCGCACCGCGGGGGGCCTGGCTTTGGCTCTGTCCCAGCGACACCAGGCCAAGGTGCAGGAGGCCGTCCAGCCCAGTGGCCCTGCCGTCACCTGCTTCCAGGGCTTAGAGTCTGGAGGAGACATAAATCCTGCTTTCAAATGTATCTGGAGGGAGAAATAAATTAGGAGTTTGGGATTAACATATACACATGATTATATATAAAACAGATAATCAACAAGGATCTACTGTACAGTACAGTGAATTATGCTCAATATCTTGTAATAACTCATAAGGGAAAACAATATGAAAAAGAATATATATATATATATATACAAACACATATATTTTTCTTATTTAGTCACTGTACATATATATGATATACAAATACACACATATACTATACATAGATATATATACATACATATATCTGTCTTCAGGTCAAGAAGCAGCACTCAGAACTGGATATGGAACAACAGACTGGTTAAAGGAGAACGTCAAGGCTATATATTGTCACCCTGTTTATTTAACTTCTATATAGAGTACATCATGAGAAATGTCAGGCTGGATGAAGCACAAGCTGGAATCAAGATTGCCAGGAGAAATATCAATAACCTCAAATATGCAGAAGACACCACCCTTATGGCAGAAAGTGAAGAGGAATTAAAGAGCCTCTTGATGAAAGTGATAGAGGAGAGTGAGAAAGTTGGCTTAAATGCAACATTCATAAAATGAAGATCATGGCACCTGGTCCCATCACTTCATGGCAACTAAATGGGGAAACAATGGAAACAATGACAGACTTTATTTTTCTGGGCTCCAAAATCACCTCAGATGGTGATTGCAGGCATGAAATTAAAAGATGCTTGCTCCTTGGAAGAAAAACTATGACCAACCTAGACAAGATATTAAAAAGCAGAGATGTTACTTTGCCAACAAAGGTCTGTCTAGTTGAAACTATGGTTTTTCCAGTAGTTATGTATGGATGTGATAGTTGGACTATAATGAAAGCTGAGTACCAAAGAACTGATGCTTTCAAACTCTGGTGTTGAAAACTCTTGAGAGTCCCTTGGACTGCAAGGAGATCCAACCAGTCCATCCTAAAGGAAATCAGTCCTGAGTATTCACTGGAAGGACTGATGCTGAAGCTGAAACTCCAATACTTTGGCCTCCTGATGCAAAGAACTGACTCACTGGAAAAAACCCTAATGCTGGGAAAGACTGAAGGCAGGAAGAGAAGGGGACAACAGAGGATGAGATGGTTGGATGGCATCACCAACTCAATGGACAAGAGTTTAAGCAAGCTCCGGGAGTTGGTGATGGACAAGGAAACCTGGCCTGCTGCAGTCCATGGGGTTGCAAAGAGTCAGACACGACTGAGCTACTGAACTGAACTGATACATACAACATGTAGTATGTTCATGCAACTGAACAACAACAATATAAATATATATAGATACATACTATATATACTATATGGGGCTTCCCTGGTGGCTCAGATGGTAAAGAATCTGGCTACAGTGCAGGAGACCTGGGTTTGTTCTCTGGATCGGGAAGATCCCCTGGAGAAGGAGATGGCAACCCATTCCAGTATTCTTAGCTGGAGAATCCCAAGGACAAGAGAAACCTGGAGGGCTGCAGTCCCTGGGGTCACGACGAGCTGGCATGACTGAATGACTTACTATGTGTAGTATATACCTATACATAGTATCTATATGTTTATATATGTATATATGAATATATATGCATATTTGTGTGTTCTGTTCAGTTCAGTCGCTCAGTCATGTCCGACTCTTTGTGACCCCATGGACTGTAGCACTCCAGGCCTCCCTGTCCATCACCGACTCCCAGAGCTTACTCAAACTCTTGTCCATTGAGTCAGTGATGTCATCCAACCATCTCATCCTCTGTTGTCCCCTTCTCCTCCCACCTTCAATCTTTCCCAGCATCAGGGTCCTTTCCAATGAATCAGTTCTTCACATCAGGTGGCCAAAGTATTGGAGTTTCAGCTTCAGCATCAGTCCTTCCAATGAATATTTAGGACTGATTTCCTTTAGGATGGACTGGTTGGATCTCCTTGCAGTCCAAAGGATTCTCAAGAGTCTCCTCCAACACCACAGTTCAAAAGTATCAATTCTTCAGTGCTCAGCTTTCCTTATAGTCAAACTCTCACATCCATAGATGACTACTGGAAAAACCATAGCCTTGACTAGATGGACCTTTGTTAGCAAAGTAATGTCTCTGCTTTTTAATATGCTGTCTAGATTGTGTGTGTGTGTGTGTGTGTGTGTGTGTGTGTGTGTGTGTATAACTGAATCACTGTGTTGTACACCTGAAACTGACACAATATTGTAAAGCAATCAAAAAAATGCTTCAACTATATAAGAGCAGAGAAGGGTCTGAATATCTTGAATCTCAAAAGAAAATGCACCTGGAAGCCATGATGCTGCCCACCTGAGAGACTCTCCCCACTCTCCTTTCTTGGTCCCCACCACCTTCCGGTCCTGGGGGGAGGCGCCCTGTGGTCTGGTGGCACAACAGCTAAGACCAGACAGCTTCTCATGTTCCGAAATAGCTCAGCCCCAAGTCATGTCCCAAACATCGTTTACAACTAGACAAGCCCATGGCAATATCTTACAACTAGCTAGATACTAAAAGAAAGCTCACTGGAGCCACTTTTAACTTGATGCAAGGCACTACAGGAGACCATCCTGCCTCTCTGGGGGCGCTTTTATTTCAGTAATTGGAATTTGTTAAGCTAATTGCCAATAAGTGGATGGCACTGCTAGAAGAAGAGTCAAGTTTTCAGACAGCAAGGAAGATCTTTCTGGAAAGGAAACGGCCCTGTGTCCCGTATGTCTCTCTCCTCGTTATCCCTACTTATAAATTGTCACTGTAAGTTTCTGGAAAAGCTATCATGGTGAGATGAAAACACCTTGCAGAATTGTCATAGATTATGGAAACAGCCTCATCGATGATGTGCTTTTTAAATTTAAAAAATTGTTTATTTTGTCTCACGTGTTGGGTGTTACATAAGTGAAGAACATTTTTATAACTTCCAAATACTTTTTATTGAAAAATCTGAGATGATCTTATATACACATAATATGGTGTAGGGCATGCGAGATTTTTGGGTTTTCATCCTTTGTTAATAGTTTCTGTTCTGTTTTAAAGATGGGATAATGCAGAATAGCGGTTCGCCTTAAGGCATTTGGAGGTGGACTTCACTGCCTTAAATCCAAGCTCCGCTGCGGACTACTTATGAATCTGGGGCAAGCTGCTTTCACCCACCTGTGCGTGTTCCTTCCTGTGGTTTAGAGCCACTCTGCTGAATCCATCCACCAATTCAAAGAGTTCTTCATTGACATCCAGTGCGTGCATGCTCAGTGGTGTCCGACTCTTTGCGACTCCACGGACTATGGCCGGCCAGGCTCCTCTGCATGGGATTCTCCAGGCAAGAATACTGAGTGGGTTGCCATTTCCTATTCCAGGGGATCTTCCTGATCCAGAGGTGGAACCTGCGCCTCTTCCAGCTCCTGCATTGGCAGGAGGGTTCTTTCCCACTAGTGCATGGGCCTTGGCGCCCTGTCAATGCTAAGTGCCAGCTGCATTGTTGCTGCTGGTCTTACCTTTATACAGCTTGTGCACTTCCAGAAGCAGACTTCATTCCACTTTCAAAGTTTTCAGTGTTGACTAGCTGTCACCCAGACAGAGGAAGAAAAATCTGGGGCATCCAATTACAATGGCTAAGCACCATAACACACCTGCGGATACTTCCCACTGAACAGCACCTAACCATGACTTCATTTTCCTCCCCTTGTTCCTATACTAACAGTTTATAAATAAACACACCGTAACCTCTGAGGGAGGCTCGGCATGTCCGGTTTTGGGAGCAGCCAGCTGGGCCGTGGGCTGCTGGCCTTGTGTCAAGAGTCAGCTCCCCTGTGCTGGTCATTAGCTGCCAGGAAATGCCTTCCTTATTAGTCATTATGGCCTGATGATGTTCTAGTGATAGAGTGTTAATACAGTGTGAAGCGCTGTAGTTTCTAAGTTGGATTAGGAGATTTGTACTGTACTTTATTATTCTAGTTTGAATCATTAAAGTGATCACCTTGTCAAAGGAAAAATATGTCATAAAATTCAGAGTTTCCAATGTCAGCCTGGATTCAGTCCTACAATTAAGAGTGGGAAAAGTAAATGGTATTAGAATATTAGAGATTCACTCTGCCTGAGGATGTGTTTGTTATTAAGGGCCTACTGTGTGCCCGGCATTGCTCTCATAAGACATAACCTGAACCTACAAAGGCAGCTGACAGTCCTGCTAGAGAAACAAAACTATGGAGCAAGAAATAGCACTGTTCATGTCACAATACTGCTATTGACGTAAATAGTACTAATTAAAAAAAAAAATTCCTGGCAAACAAAATCTTCTGAACTTAAGCCAGATATGTGAATATGGTCAAGCAATCAGCAATGATATCTGAGAACTTTTAACCTTGATTTCAAAAGTCCCACTTGAGAGCTGGGATGGCTGGTATTTCTTTCTTCCAAGAGCCACTTGGTAACCAGATCTCAAAACAATAAAATGCTAAAGATAAGTTTTTTTGCTATTTGAAACTTTTCTGCTAAAAAAAACAGCACAGAAACTACCATACAAAGTTTCCCAGAGGGACACCTGAGGGTACCACCTCTATGTGTTAAACTTTTTACCAGGTGTCACCAGGAATCAAAGGTGCCCGATATAGGTTAGATGAATGAAAAAGGGAAGAAGGAGGCGGGGAGGGGTGTGCTAGTAGGCTCCGGCCCCCCAGCACCTGCACGTTAGCAGGATCCAGGCAGGAAGTTAAACCGTGTAAACTCAGCCCAGAGCCTGTCCTGCAAGGCTCTTCAGTTCTCTTCTTGATCTTTTACACTTTATCTTCAAAAAGCAAAGAACAGTGCTAAAACAGGCCTGGTCTTGGGCTTTTAAAAAAATATACTAAAGATTAAGATAACTTCTAAAATCATCATTGATGACTGAAGGACTGAAATCCAATTTCTTGGTCTCTAAAGAGCATCTTTTGTTTGTTTGTCTTTGTTTAATTTGTCTTGGAATATCATTGATTTACAAAGTTGTGCTCCTTTCTGCTGAACATCAAAGTGAACCAGTTGTACATATACACATATCCACTCCTGTTGAGATTCTTTTCCCATACAGGCCACGGCAGAATACCGAGTTATACGGTACTGTACTGTGCTACACAGTAGGTCCATGCTGTGTATCTACTTTGAAAACTATTTTTAGTTCTGAACTTTTGGGCTCTGCTGGGTCTCCATCGCCTTTTGAGGGCTTTCTCTGGGTGTGGGGAGTGGGGGCTGCTCCTGCAGCGACTCCCCCGCTGGGCGGCACAGGCTCCAGGCGCACGGACTTCAGCAGTTGCCCCACGTGGGCGCAGCAGGGGTGGCGCATAGGATCAGCGGCTCCACATATATAGTATGAGTTTATGTTAATCCCAACCTTCCTCTAAAGGACAGTTCACTTGGGATAGTACACTTTAGGAACACAATTTGATGCCCAAATTATTTAATTTTCTATAATCAATAGCTGTGCTTTAACAGTCTAGCTGCTTCTATCCAGATAATGCTTAAGATGAATATTCAAAACGGAAATTCTCAGCCAATAAAGCTTTCTCTTCCTTACAGAGGACAGTCACAGTGTCCTAATGATTCCCTGAAGGGTGTAACTCACAGCACGTACTGCCTGTGATATAACTGAATAAATTTAAGACTGAAGGTAGTCACCTTGGTTGACTGGGTCATGGGGCTCAGGAACAACACAGATAGCTGAGCTTTTGAAAATAAATAGACATTTCCCATAGTTTCAACCTTCTCTGTAGAGGTTGCAAGGAAGAAAAAGGAGAGTCAAATTTCAGTTCCTCTTCTTACATCTTCTCCAGTGGACTGAATGTCTATGTTTCCTTATAGTCCATAGGCTGAAATTTTCAGTCCCAAGGTGGGGCCACTGGGAGGTGATTCCATCTGGAGGGTGGAGCCCTTATGAATGGGATGAGTGGCCTTAGGAAAGAGACCCCAGAAGGTGACCGTGCCTCTTCCACCAGGTGAGCACACAGCAAGGACCAGCTCTCACCAGAACCCAACCACACTGGTGCCCTACCCTCCCAAGAACGGTGGGAGATAAATTGATTTTGTTTAGGATTCACCCTGTCTACAGTAAGTAGTTAGAGCAGATTAAGTGGACGCTGACACCTTCCATGTCAAAGTACTTGTTTTCTAATAATATAGGACAAACAATGACAACAAAGGAGCGCGGAAGAGGCCGCGTGTGGCCGACAGGCCCTGGAAGGGGCTCTGTGTCCATGCTCTGGGTGACCCCCACCTTGCGTGTGGAAGGGACCTGTGACTTGCTTCAAATCAACAGAAGCAGAAGGTGGTGACGAGCTAGCATTCCTGCGATGACATTATGTTATAGGAGATTCTGTCTCAGCCAACGGTAGTGGGAGATTCTTCTTGCTCAGTTAGTGGAGAAAGCAGCCAGGTTGATAGAGCTCACTCTGCAAGGAACTGCAGGCAGATCCAGGACAAGAGGATGGCCTCTAGGACCTAACAGTGGTCTGCAGCTGACAGTCTGCTGAAGGCCCATCTCTATCAGAGCTTGGCTGAGAACTGGATTCTGCCCACAACCCAAGTGAGCTGGGAAGTAGATTCTTTTCCAGGAGAGTCTCCTGATGAGAATGAGGCCCAGGTGACACCTTCGTGGCCACCCGAGGCTCTGAGCAGGGCACCCATTAAGTCTTGCCCAGACGACTGACCCATGGACATGGTAAGATAATGAATGTGTGTGTGTTTGAAGCAGTTAAATTTGTTGTAATTAGTTACACAGCAAGAAAAAAGCAAATACAGGTTTGGGCTTCTGAAAGCTGGCTGCTGCTGTAAAAAACACCTAAAACATAAGGTTGGCTTTGGAACTGGACAGTGAGCAGAGGCTGGGAGAATTCTGGGGAGCACAGTAGAGAGTCTGATTTTCCTTGAATAAACTGTTTATAGAAATCTGGATTTTAAGGGCGCTTGGGGAAGGGAGGAACACGTTACTGGAATCCAGAGGGATGGGGATCCTTGTTACATAGCGGCAGATAGTCTGACGGGATGGCCTCTTGCAGCTGCACGGGAGGTGGAAACTGTGCGTGGTGAAGCTGGACACACAGCCAAGGAGATTTCCAAGCAAAGCGATGGGAAGGTTACTTGGATTCTTCTCACTGCTGATGGTGAGATGTGAAGGGAGTTAAGTAAATTAAATGGAGCACTGTCAAGCAAAAAGGAACCAGTGCTTGATGATTTAAAAGTTCCCAGCCTTTCCAGATGGCAAAAGATGCTAAAGTTAAGACTTTTTTTTTTTTTTCCTGGCAGGAAAGCATGCATTAGAGAAAAGGCCAAGAATGTGATGATACAAACTTTTGGTAAAAGCTCAAAAGATCAAAAGGTCAGAGTCCTCAGTCCCAAGAGACAAACGGTGTGCTTCCCAGAGAGCCTCAAGAAAGCTGAAGGGAATTGCTCCTCAGCCATTTGCAGGAGGCCACCCCATAGACAGGTTTTATCTTAAAGAGAACTGTGGATGTGAGTCTTGCCTAATGACTTGCATGGTATAAAGCTGTTTAGAAAATTGTTTCAACAGAAGCAGTACTAAGCTTGGACTGAAGAAAACAGAGAGGAAGAAAGTAACAGAGGCCAGGGAGCCTCCCACTTTTTACTGCCCAGAGTCAGTGCATTGGTTGTTCAGTCGTCTCTGACTCTTTGTGACCGCATGGGCTGTAGCCCACCAGGCTTCTCTGTCCATGGGATTCTCCAGGCCAGAATACTGGAGTGGGCAGCCATTCTCTTCTCCAGAGGATCTTCCCAACTCAGGAATCAAACCCAGATCTCTGGCACTGCAGGCAGATTCTTTACCATCTGAGCCACCAGGGAAGCCCCTCCAGGTGTATAAGCTGGATTAAAAAAAGGCATAGTAACTAGAGGTCAAATTGCCAACACCTGCTGGATCAGAGAAAAAGCAACAGAATTCCAGAAAACAACTACTTCTGTTTCACTGACCATGCCAAATCCTTGGACTGTGTGGATCACAACAAACTATGGAAAATTCATAAAGAGATGGGAATAACAAACCACCTTACCTGCCTCCAGAGAAACCTGTATGCAGGTCAAGAAGCAACAGTCAGAATCGAACACAGAACAATGGATTGGTTCCAAATAGGAAAAGGACTACATCAGGGCTGTATATTGTCACCTTGCTTATTTAACTTATATGCAGAGTACATCATGAGAAATGCTGGGCTGGAGGAAGCACAAGCTGGAATCAAGATTTCCAGGAGAAATATCAATAACCTCAGATACCAGATGACACCACCCTTATGGCAGAAAGCAAAGAGGAACTAACGAGCCTCTTGATGAAAGTGAAAGAGGAGAGTGAAAAAGCTGGCTTAAAACTCAACATACAAAAAATGAAGATCAGGGCATCTGGTCCCATCACTTCATGGGAAATAGATGGGGAAACAATGGAAGCAGTGACAAACTTTATTTTCTTGGGCTCCAAAACCACTGCAAATGGTGACTACAGCCATTAAATTAAAAGATGCCTACTCCTTGGAAAAAAAGCTATGCCAAACCTAGATAGCATATTAAAATGCAGAGACATTACTTTGCCTACAAAGATCTGTAGAGTCAAAGCTATGGTTTTCTCAGTAGTCATATATGGATGTGAGAGTTGGACCATAAAGAAGGCTGAGCGCCAAAGAATTAATGCTTTCAAATTGTGGTGTTGGAGAAGACTCCTAAGAGTCCCTTAGACTACAAGGAGATCAAACCAGTCCATCCCAAAGGAAATCAGTCCTGAATATTCATTGGAAGGCCTGATGCTGAAGCTGAAGCTCCAGTACTTTGGCCTCCTGATGTGAACAGCCAACCCATTAGCAAAGATCCTGATGTTGGGAAAGATTGAAGGCAGGAGGAGAAGAGGATTGCAGAAGATGAGGTGGTTGGATGGCATCACTGATTCAATGGACATGAGTTTGAGCAAGCTCCGGGAGATGTTGAAGGACAGGAAAGCCTGGCCTGTTGCAGTCCACAGGGTTGCAAAGAGTTGGACAGATTTAGCAATTAAACAACAACAACAGGTGAAAGTGTCCATCATGTGCTGTGTATGCTCAAGATCAGTGACACTTCAGAAGATACACTTGAGAGTAACTGGACGTGTTGTGCTGGAACAGATAAAGAACTGACTTCCTTGAAGGCAAGATGATGCTACTTCAGAAAGCCCCAAATCCTCATTCATAGGAGAATTTCTGATCTATTTTATATCCACTTTCTGTGCTGAGTCATGCTCTTTCACGTGCTCTTCAGTCCCTCAGAACATTTTTCTTTCTGAGTTTCCTTTTGGGTTGTTTTTTCATTTGGCCTCAGAGCATTACTTATCCTCCTTAAAGGACCAGAACAGAGGAGTGTCAACCCGAGCTTTTCCATTACAAATGCACTCGCCTGCATCTGCAGTGGATGCAGTTAGTGATGAATCCAGGTAGAGGCACAGACCTGGCACACCCCTCTGCCCTCCAGTACACACTCAGTAAGGGCTCTTTCTGGACACACATCCACTTGTGCTTCACACAACACCCCTCCTCCCCATTCCCTCTGCAAAAGGCCTAAAAGTACAACTGAAAATCGATTCTGGTAAAATCTACATGGTCATCTGTTTCTACAGACAAAGAATTACACTTAAATCAATATTTATCTGCTTCCAACTCTCTCACCTCTGGCTCAGTAGTTTTATGAGATTTAAATGAGCATGAAGAGATCTTTGCCTTATCATAGGTGGTATCTTATGGAATTAAGAAATACCAGTGATAAAAAAACAAAAAACAAACAAAAAAACCCAGAGCATTGACAAGCAATATAATTTTAAGCGGAATAGATAATATTAAGACAGATAATACTGCAGTTGGGGGTACAGATACATTATAGAAAACAGAAATATTAAACGCATATATAAAAATGCATAGAAAATAGCGTGCCTGATCAAAGTTTGGGTTTCCCTGATAGCTCAGTTGGTAAAGAATCCACCTGCAATGCAGGAGACCCCGGTTAGATTCCTGGGTCAGGAAGAGTCCCTGGAGAAGGGGTAGGCTACCCACTCCAGTATTCCTGGGCTTTCCTTGTGGCTCAGCTGGTGAAGAATCCGCCTGCAATGTGGGAGACCTGGGTTCGATACCTGGGTTGGGAAGAGCCCCTGGAGAAGGGAAAGGCTACCACTCCAGTGTTCTAGCCTGGAAAATTCCACAGGCTGTATAGTCCCTGGGGTTGCAAAGAGTCGGACACAACTGAGCATCAAAGTTTACTGCTTGAAAATCTTTTAAAAAATAATTTTATGAAAGTCTAACTTTTGCTTAATTTTTTATATCATTTAATAAGAGATCATCATTTGCTCATTAAATATTAACTGTGACAGAAAACCTAAGTGAAATTCTTCCTCTATGCACCACCCCATCCCGATTTCTGTGGAAAATTAATTTTCCTTTCAAATTCTTTTACCCTCTGCTCTACCCTGTTATATAATGAAATGCTGGCTTCTTCTAGATTGCCTGACTTTTTAAATAAAAACAGCTTCCCATCGACCAAAATTCTCCTAGAGGTAAATCACAAGAGTCAGTTTGAGTGAATTTTTCCTCCCATTCTTCTCCAGGTGGGGTAATTGAATTGATGTGCTGTGTGGCTTCAAGGCAGTGGCATTCCAGGATGTCAGATGTTGCTATGGTGCTAAGTCACATCGCCTGGCAGCCTTTTGACTGTGTCTTCATCTCTGATCTTAGCTATGCCACACTCATTACTAATTCACTCCTCGCTGTGCCCAAACATCTGCATATTCTCAGTTTTTATATCCCCCTCCCTTCAAGAATGCCCATCATTCTCCATCTTCAGTTATTAATGTAACTCATTACAGACTTCTCCAGCTGTCCTCAAAATGTATGCTGAATAAGACATGAGGAGGAAAGCTTAGAAAAAAAAAATAGCTTTCCAGGCCAGGCAAATCATTAGATGAATTTATGTCAGAAAGCAGAAGAAAATTTTCCATACTGTATAGTTAGCTTTGTTACTTAGTCACATGCACTATAAGGTGGATAAAGGATACTCTTTTATTCCAATATGATTATCAATGATAGCATACATTCAGTTTCAGAAGATGCTTCCACATTCAGAATTTTTCCCCTAATAATGGAATTAAGTAAAGGAAATTTTCTCCCCTAAAATTCTATTGACTTAAAATGAGGACTTTTAATTGCTGCAAAATGTCTAGTTTTTTTTAAATTAAATTAAGCCACATGCTTCAATTTGTATATATGTAATAGACATAACTGGTGTATGCACATATATGTAACAGCATTAGTAATAAGTACATGTAATTTTAGATGAAAATTTGTTTTATAATACCTCACAGATAGCTGCCTGACACAAAAATATTAAAGAACAAGAAAACATGGGACTACTCATCGCATCCTTCATTCATTCAGTTCAGTTCAGTTCAGTTCAGTCGCTCAGTCATGTCCGACTCTTTGCAATCCCATGAACCACAGCACGCCAGGCCTCCCTGTCCATCACAAACTCCTGGAGTCTACCCAAACCCATGTCCATCGAGTCGGTGATGCCATCCAACCATCTCATCCTCTGTCGTCCCCTTCTCCTGCCCTCAATCTTTCCCAGCATCAGGGTCTTTTCAATGAATCAGCTCTTTGCATCAGGTGGCCAAAGTATTAGAGTTTCAGCTTCAACATCAGTCCTTCCAGTGAACATACAGGACTGATCTTTAGGATGGACTGGTTGGATCTCCTTGCAGTCCACGGGATTCTCAAGAGTCTTCCCTAACACCACAGTTCAAAAGCATTAATTCTTCAGCACTCAGCTTTCTTTATAGTCCAACTCTCACATCCATACATGACCACTGGAAAAACCATAGCCTTGACTAGATGGACGTTTGTTGGCAAAGTAATGTCTCTGCTTTTTTAATATGCTGTCTAGGTTGGTCATAACTTTCCTTCCAAGGAGTAAGCATCTTTTCATTAGAAAGCAGTTATTATTCATATGCATGACTTAACCATCAGCACAATTGTATATGGTATCATTTTACTGAATATTGGAAGACACCAGTATCTACCCCCTGTACTCTCCTTATCCAATGGTTAATATCAGAAAGTTAACACTCGTTTTTCCCTTCATTTTCCACTCTAGTTTGCCTTTCTAGTTATCTTTGTTGTTTCTTTTTCCTCTATGACTCCATCCAATCATTTATTTTTCATTTATTCCTGTATTAATGTTTATTTGCCCAGTCAATGAAAGCCAAGATCTTTGCTAAAAATACAAATATAGTACCAGTAGAGGATTTTATATGTATTCACCTATAAATTCTCGAGGGAAGATGTTCAATTTGAGCTGATATCAGTAACTGATGCGTTACTATGACCAAAAGTACTTAAGAACAGGATTTGAAAGGAGGTTATAGAAGGATATGAAGGTTTGGGATGGTTGAGTTGAGAAAGGAACACCTTAAGTGGCAACAAATAATGAAGTTCAAGGCACTGACAATAAACTGCATTAATTCACTGTTTTGTTCAAAATTGGCCTCATATTAGAAAATCTAGACTACTAGACATTATTGAAACCATTTGTCATTTAGTCTTCTAAAAATCATTCAAAATGTATATATTTATATATATTTTATGTTATATATATAATTACAGTTTCCTAGAGAGAATGAATATATATTTATATGTAATTTTGTCTTCTTTCCAGAAAACTTCAGTTATCCAAGTTATGGAAATAAACCTTTCGATTTCTAGGCCAACACTCTCACTCAACATTACGAGCTCCTGTTCTATTTCTTACAATGATTCTTCATTTTTCCCAATAAAAATTAAAATGCCTAACTTGGCATCTAGGAAACAGTAATTTGTCCCTTTTGCTTAATCTGCAAAATTAAAGCAATATTTTTGCAAAGACTGACCAGGTGGCAGATTGGAAGTTGACTGGGAAAGTGGCAATGCCAAAGCTATGACAAGACCTGTCTCCTGGACTCAATAACTCCTCTTCTTGCCGGCCCCCTGGTACACTGCTATGCTGGAGGTGACCACATTTCCCTCTAGTTCCTGTGTGTGGAGAGAGAACACTATGGAACTCTAGGTTCTATGTTGATATTTTAGGTCTATTTTAGGTCATATTCATATATGCTGGCCTGTAGTCCAAATAAGTTCTAAAGTATTAATTTTAGATTATGGTGAAAAGTGAACGTGTCACTTGCTCAGTCATGTCCGAGTCTTTGCAATCCCATGGACTTACATAGCCTGCCAGGCTCCTCTGGAGTTTAGGCAAGAATATTGGAGTGAGTAGCCATTCCCTTCTCCAGGAGATCTTCCTGACACAGCGATTGAATCCAAGTCTCCTGCATTGCCGGCAGGTTCTTTACTGCCTGAGCTACAAGGGAAGCCCTTACATTATGGTTCAGTTTAGCCGTGACCCCATGGACTGCAGCACACCAGGCCTCCCTGTCCATCGCCAACTCCCAGAGCTTACTCAAACTCATGTCCACTGAGTCCGTGATGCCATCCAACCATCTCATCCTCTGTCGTCCCCTTCTCCTCCCACCTTCAAACATTCCCAGCATCAGGGTCTTTTCAAATGAGTCAGTTCTTTGCATCAGGTGGCCACAGTTTTGGAGTTTCAGCTTCAGCATTAGTCCTTCCAATGAATATTCAGGACTGATTTCCTTTAGGATGCACTGGTTGCATCTCATTGTCCAAGGGACTCTCAAGACTTTTCTCCAACACCATGGTTCAAAAGCATCAATTCTTCGGTGCTCAGCTTTCTTTATAGTCCAACTCTCACATCCAAACATGACCACTGGAAAAACCATAGCTTTGACTAGACGGACCTTTGTTGGCAAAGTAACGTCTCTGCTTAATGGTGAACAAAATGAATTTGGGATGGATTGTGAAGAACAATCTACACAACTTGACACCCGATTATACGAAGGAGAGGTGAAGGGCGGAGGGGAAAACTAGGTCGCTTTTGTGTATAATGTCCCGGGAAAAGAGTGGTACCAGGAGCAGAAGCGGGGACAGAGTATTTGCTGGAATACTGACACAGAGCTGGACACAGCCAGCCGGCTCTTTGCAGAGGACTGGCGGACTGCAGTGAGGAGGCAGAACTCAGGGATGCCAGGCGCAGCTGACCGCCTACCCGCAGGTCAGGATTTTGGGCACACAGGCCAAGGCCCTGCAGCCGGGACCCCAGCCCACGCGACCCCGCCTCCACTCTCCGTGCCTGCGCTTTACGGCCCTGCCGGCCTCGCGACGGCGCTTACCTGGCTTGAGGTGCAGGGCCTCCTCCCGGTGTGCGGCCCGTCCCTCCAGGACCACCTGTGCCCGTGGCTGGGTGGCAGCCCGTCTCTGGCTTCTCCGGGGACACTCGCGCTGCAGGGGGCCAGGGAGCGGGCTGTGCCGCTCTCATACTGGGGAAGCACCCTGGGCCCCTAAGAGGTCCTGAGGGGCCTGGAGAGGGTGAGGGAAACCCTGACCACCTGGCCCGCTGTTCTTCCTGGACGCTGCAGCCGAGGAGCGTGTGCGCGGGCCGGCGCCTCCTCAGACCAGCCGAGCGAGAGGGTCCTGACCCAGTCTCCTGTGGAGCCCCGCCCCTCTGGAGCCTAGCCAATCACAAGCCCGTCCTGGAAGCCCCGCCCCCATGGAACCCCACCAACTGGATCCCGACTCCCACGAAGCCCCGCCCCATGGAGTCCCGCCCCATGGAGTCCCGCCCCCACAGACCCCGCCCCACAGAGCCCCGCCCACACGGAGCCCCGCCCACACGGAGTCCCGCCTGGTGCCGGGATGCACGTCCCAGGGGCCCCAGGGGACCTGGAAGCCAGAGCCTTCCTTAAGAAGTTGCTGGAACAGAGCAAGACTTCTTCCTTGGTGCCCACTCCTCGCCCCAGCTCCCCGACCTGCCCTGCAAACCCTCTCAGCCTCCTATGTTGCGTCAACCTCGTACCCTGCTCTGGGGACGCTCAGCAGCAGAGACAGCGAGAGCAGGGCAGTATGAGATGCCGGGTAAGTGCCCCATCCCCAGCGGCAGCACCTCCACCCCAGCCCTCCTTTCTGGCCCCCGCCCCCCAATTCTGCCTCCAGCTCGAGGGGACCACAAGGAAAAGGAGTGACCAGAATGAGTCGGGGGCCAGAAGTACACAGTGGAGGAAGCAGCAGAGGGCGAGAGCCAGGGGCTGCAGTCGAGAGACCAGGAGCGGAGGGAGAGGCCTGAGTCTTGGGGCGGGAGCTCCGGCGAGTCTGGGACGTGCGCATCAGGCATAGGAGGCCTGGAGCAGAGGACAAGCCAGGGCTAGACGGGCGAGGGTGGGGCTTGCAGGCGAATCTGGTCTCCAGGTCTGCCTCGCAAGTTGCTGGTGGTCACTCCATCACCACTTTCCTTTTACTTCATCCAGATCACATCTCCCCTCTGGCCCCTTTCCCCCTCTCTTCTACTCTCCTCTTCTCTTCACTTGCGTCCTCTCTTCTCCCTCTGGTTTTATCCTAGTTTCCTCTCCTGCCCATTTCTGAATTTGGTCCCTCTGCCTTTTTCAGAACCCAGAATCATGGGATGTTTGATGCTAGTCAGTTCAGTTCAGTTCAGTTCAGTTCAGTCACTTGGTTGTATCCAACTCTTTGCAACACCATGAATTGCAGCAGGCCAGGCCTCCCTGTCCATCACCAACTCCCAGAGTTTACTCAAACTCATGCCCATCAAGTCAGTGATGCCATCCAGCCATCTCATCCTCTGTCGTCCCCTTCTCCTCCTGCCCTCAATCCCTCCCAGCATCAGGGTCTTTTCCAATGAGTCAACTCTTCGCATGAGGTGGCCAAAGTACTGGAGTTTCAGCTTCAGCATCAGTCCTTCCAGTAAACACCCAGGACTGATCTCCTTTAGGATGGACTGGTTGGATCTCCTTGCAGTCCAAGGGACTCTCAAGAGTCTTCTCCAACACTACAGTTCAAAAGCATCAATTTTTCAGTGCTCAGCTTTCCTCACAGTCCAACTCTCACATCCATACATGATCCTAGCACCCCTTAAATAACAGCTGAGGAATAGAGGCCACCAGGGAATTCACAGAGCAGGGTAGAGCTGGGAAACCTGGTCTTCTGAATGTCCAGTCAGTGGTTTCTTGCCAGTTGTTCTTGATGAGGGTGAGAGAGACCCATGAGATAGAGCAGGGAAGGAGGGATAGGAAGCTGGCAGAAATATTGCAAATTAGAAGGGGTGTGCTGGCGGCTGCTCTGTGTAAGGAATGGTGTGTCTCAGAATGGGACTCAGATTATAACCAAAGCAGTAAGCCAAGTGGCCTTGGGGAATTACCTTTGGGGCAAAGAGCTAAAAGGTGGTCAGGCTCACAGGGCAGGTGGGGGAAGGGGCAGCGGGGGGTGGCCACTCTGGGAGCTAGCTGTTCCTTCTCACTCTGGGAGAAAAAAGAAATTTCATGCAAAGATGGGCACAATAAAGGACAGAAATGGTATGGACCTAACAGAAGCAGAAGATATTAAGAAGAGGTGGCAAGAATACATAGAAGAACTATACAAAAAATATCGTCACAACCCAGATAATCTCCATGGTGTGTTCACCCGCCTAGAGCCAGACATTCTGGAATGTGAAGTCAAGTGGACCTTAGGAAGCATCATGATGAACAAAGCTAGTGGAGGTGATGCAATTCCAGTTGAGCTCTTTCAAATCCTAAAAGATGATGCTGTGAAAGTGCTGCACTCAATTTGCCAGCAAATTTAGAAAACTCAGCAGTGGCCACAGGACTGGAAAAGGTCAGTTTTCATTCCAGTCCCAAAGAAAGGCAAAGCCAAAGAATGCTCTGGCTACCACACAATTGCACATATCTCACATGCTAGCAAAATAATGCTCAAAATTCTCCAAGCCAGGCTTCAATAGTACGTGAGCCAAGAACTTCCAGATGCTGAAGCTGGATTAAGAAAAGGCAGAGGAACCAGAGATCAAATTGCAAACATCCTTTGGATCATTGAAAAAACAAGAGAGTTCCAGAAAAACATCTCTTCTGCTTTATTGATTACGCCAAAGCCTTTCACTGTGTGAATCACAACAAGCTGTGGAAAATTCTTAAAGATATGGGAATAACAGGCCACCTGACCTGCCTCCTGAGAAATCTGTATGCAGGTCAGGAAGCAACAGTTAGAACTGGACACAGAAAAACACACTGGTTCCAAATCGGGAAAGGAGTACATAGAGTCTGTATATTGTCACCCTGCTTATTTAACTTATATGCAGGGTACATCATGAGAAACGCTGGGCTGGAAGAAGCACAAGCTGGAATCAAGATTGCTGGGAGAAATATCAACAACCTCAGATATGCAGATGACACCACCCTTATGGCAGAAAGTGAAGAAGAGGAAAAGAGCCTCTTGATGAAAGTGAAAGAGGAAAGTGAACAAGTTGGCTTAAAACTCAACATTCAGAAAATGAAGATCATGGCATCCGGTCCCATCACTTCATGGCAAATAGATGGGGAAACAATGGAAACTGTAACAGACTTTATTTTCTTTGGCTCCAAAATCACTGCAGATGGTGACTGCAGCCATGAAATTAAAAGATGCTTGCTCCTTGGAAGAAAAGTTATGACCAACCTATACAGCTTATTAAAAAGCAGAGACATTACTTTGCCAACAAAGGTCCGTCTAGTCAAAGCTATGGTTTTTCCAGTGGTCATGTATGGATGTGAGAGTTGGACTAGAAAGCTGAGCGCTGAAGAATTGATGCTTTTGGACTATGGTGTTGGAGAAAAGTCTTGAGAGTCCCGTGGACTGCAAGGAGATCCAACCGGTCCATCCTAAAGGAGATCAGTCTTGAATATTCATTAGAAAGACTAATGCTAAAGCTGAAGCTCCAATACGCTGGCCACCTGATGTGAAGAACTGACTCATTTGAAAAGACCCTGATGCTGGGAATGATTAAAGGCAGGAGGAGAAGGGGACGACAGAGGATGAGATGGGTGGATGGCATCACCGACTCGATGGATCTGAGTTTGAGTAAACTCCGGGAGTTGGTGATGGACAGGGAGGCCTGGTGTGCTGCGATTCATGGGGTCGCAAAGGTTCGGACATGACTAAGTGACTGAACTGAACTGAAGGTCTGGGGGGGACCTGTGTCTGAATCACTCAGTCACGTCTGACTCTCTTTGACCACATGGCCTGTGGCCCACCAGGCTCCTCTGCCCGTGGAATTTTGCAGGCAAGTGTACTGATGTGGGTTTGCCATTTCCTTTTCCGAGGGATCTTCTTGACTCAGGGATTGAACTCATGTCTGCTTCTCCATAAAGGAAGGCGGGACTGATCTTTACGGGTGTTGCAAGCAAAAAATAAAACCAAGTGTTTTATTTTCTGGGGAAAAATGCAGGTTGGTGCAGAGAGGATATCTGTCAGGGAGCTTTGCATTGATAAACTAAAAAGAGGCCTTGCTTAGCTATTAATATATTTCTTTTCCTGACTTTTATTTTTGATTGGAAGAATACTGTGTTTCTGCCATACACCTACATGAATCAGCCATGAGTATATATATATGTCCCCGCCCTCTTGAACCTCCCTCCCACCTCCCACCCCATCCCACCGCTCTAGGTTGTCACAGAGTGAGGTTTGAGCGCCTGAATCATGGAGCAAATCCCCACTGGCTGTCTGTTTTACATATGGTAGTGTATGTGTTTCCATGCCACCTCTCTCCATTCGTCCCTCAATCTCCTTCCCCTACTGTGTCCACAGTCTGTTCTCTATGCCTGTGTCTCCACTGCTGCCCTGAAAATAGGTTCATCAGTGCCATATTTCTAGATTCCATATAAATGCATTAATACATGATATTTGTTTTTCTCTTTCTGACCCTCTTCACTCAGCTATTAATTTCAAAGTCAGGTTCTGTGAGTTCATTGTTAGTATAATAAAAAGAGGACTAAGTCACAACTACTTTGCAAACTCATCACTGTTTTTAGTGACTTTCTGTATTCTAGACTTTGCTTGATTTTCAAATTCATAATATGTTTGCTGTTTATAATAGGTACTAGCATGGCCAATATTAAATTGTAGTACTTCCCCTCTGAAGAAGAGGAAAATTAAGTTTAGAGATGGTAGGTCACTTTTCCAAGATCACAATATTCTAAATGGTAGAATTTTTATTTGAGAAATGAGAACATTGTATTTGAATAGACAGTTTTATTGTTTTTAAATTTTCTTTAAAAGTTTGTTAAGTTCACATAAGTACTAAGATCTGTTTTCCTTCGTAGCTCACAAGTTTATACTGATTATGTGGAAATATTTCATAAAATAGTGACTTAATAATATATTACTATTAAATGCAAATGATTACAAGTTATCTCAATTGTTAGTTATTAAACTCTTTATAGATTGTAACTTTTTATTTAAATGGTTTAATGAACTTCTTTTCTGAGTTGATTCTCTGCTGGCTCAGATGGTAAAGAATCTTCCTGCAATGCGATCCCTGGGTGGGGAAGATCCCCTGGAGCAGGAAATGGCAACCCACTCCGGTATTCTTGCCTGGAGAATCCCATGGATGGAGGAGTGTGGTGGGTTACAGTTCATGGGGTCACAAAGAGTCAGACTCAACTGAGCAACTTCACTTTCCCTTTTCTGAGTTGAATGTGACAAATGTTTCATATTCCATGCCAAGGTTCTTGGCTGCAAATGGCAGAAGCCAGTGCCTCTTATGGGAAGCGGTAAAGAGGAAAACATTGACCAGATTTAGAGTCACTCACAGCACCAGTGGAAAGACAAGAGAACACATTATAGAAAATCACATTAGAAATAACTGAGGCAAGGCAGCCAAGAAATCAGCAGGGCTCTGGACTCTTGCTGCCTTGCATGTGCATGCTAAGTCGTTTCAGTTGTGTTTGACTCTGTGCAGCGCTCTGAGGCTATAGCCTATCAGGATTCTGTATCCATTAATTCTCAAGGCAAGAGTACTGACGTGGGCTGCCATGTCCTCCTCTAGGGAATCTTCCAAACCCATGGGTTGAATCTGTGTCTCAGGTCTCCTGTGGGTTCTTTACCACCAGCGCCACTTATTATGCCTAATTCACCATTGTCCCATGAGAACATCCGCCTGACTCTTCCTCTGTACAGCCCTTCCTTAAGGTCTAGAGCCTCCTCCACAAACCTGTCCTTCAGTGGCAGAGAATAAACAGAATCGGCTTCTTCTGTGTGGTTCCTGGGGTGGGGGCTGACCCTGCCTCAGCCCCGTTTGTAGATCCCTATCAACACAGGGAGTGTTTGCATGTTCGTTGCCCACATCACGAAAATTTGGAAATGCAGTTGTACATTGCGGCCTTTTCTAAGAAATAACTAAGTTACACAGTAAATTCGGTGAGTAGCTTGGAGTAACACAGCTTAGTGAAGAGGAAAGGCTAACATCTAAGTCTTGAACTTTTTATCAGGTCACCATGTTTATCCATAACATTATGAAACACAGTAAATATAATTCATACCTGTTAACAGTGCCTGGCAGTACGTGTAGTTTAAATGTCCCTCCATTTTTTTCCTTGCCTGTTTTGAGTGCTGACTTAAGTAATGAAAGTTTTCTCATGCATTTGCTTTGAAGATTATTTTTAGTATACCTTAAACCATTGAAAATAGCATGTGAATTTGTCACCTTGCATTCAGAGCAGCATAAGCTTGCTTAGTTGCTAAGTCATGTTCGGCTCGTTGCGACCACATAGACTCTAGCTTGCCAGGCTCTTGTGTCGATGGGGATTCTCCAAGTAAGAAAACCAGAGAGGGTTACCATTCTCTCCTCCAGGGAATCTTCCTAACCTTGGGCTTGAACTCGGGTCTTCCATATTGCGGGTGGATTCTTCACCATCTGAGCTACCAGGCAAGTTCAAGAACACTGGAATAGGTACCCCATTCCTTCTCCAGGCACTCTTCTTGACCCAGGGATCAAACCAGGGTCTCCTGCATTGCAGACGGGTTCTTTACCAGCTGCAGTACCAGGGAAGCTCAACATAAGCTCAGGTCAGTGAGTAAAGCAGGATCCCTAGGAGAACTTGGATTAAATCAACTGTTTTAGGCTTTACAGCAGACAGCTGATTTCCAGCTTTGCCTGTGAAGCAAAAATGTTAAGTTTTTCAGTTTGAAAAACATGATGCATGCAGTAGTCCCGGAAAGCTGAAATTGGGTAGATTCTGCAGTTTCTCCTATCCTATCCAATGCAAAATAATCGTTTTGTCATAATGTTGCTCTCTTTTGCACAAAAAGAGCTTTAAAACCCCTCAAAAATTGGATCTGTGCCCTTGTGAACAGGACCTCAGTGAGCTGTCTTACTGTCTTCCCAGCACCTGAAGAACACAAGGGCGCGCTGGGCTGTCTGCAACCAGGAAGTGACCCCTCAGCAGACCCTGACCCACTGCCACCCTGACGGTGAGCATCAGCCTTCAGAACCGTGAGTGAGACATTTCTGCTGTTCGTAAGCCATCTAGTCAGTGGAGTATTCTGTCAGTGCAGCCTGATCTAAGACAAGAAGCCATTTCTTTTTTCTTTCTTTGTTTTCGCATCGGTATCTACTTGCTGCCACATCATTTAGTTGAAAGATTATTTTTTCCCACTTAATTGTCATGGAACTTTTGTTATAAACCATAAACCATTTTGGAGTTCTCTGTTGTGTTTCATGAGTTTATCTATTTTTAATACATATTCTGTCTTAATGATGGTTGCTTTATAGTAAGTCTTCCTATCAAATAGTGGAAGGACTCCAGGTTCATCTGTCTTCTTCAAAATTGTCTTGGCTATTCCAGGCAAGTCTGTATAATTTTAGAATCA
This sequence comes from Odocoileus virginianus, assembly GCF_023699985.2. Classification (NCBI taxonomy): domain Eukaryota; kingdom Metazoa; phylum Chordata; class Mammalia; order Artiodactyla; family Cervidae; genus Odocoileus; species Odocoileus virginianus. The sequence continues at coordinate 2,714,424 of NC_069684.1, forward strand.
GCTTATTAATTTCCAAGAAAAAAGTCCTACTGAGGTTTATAGTGGGCTGAGTGGTGGCCTGAAAAAAACATGTTCACCTTCAAATTCCTGCAACCTGCACATGTTGTTTGGAGAAAGGATCTTTGCACATGTGATTAAGGATCTTAGATGAGAAGATTGTCCTGGATTATGGCAGTGGGCCCAAATCCAATTGTAAATATCCTTCTAGGGGACTTCTCTGGAGGTCCACTGGTTAAGACTCCATCTTCCAATAAAGGGGGCGAGGATTTGATCCCTGGTGGGGGAGTTAAGATCGCACTTCTGCGGTGCAGCCAAATAAATAAAGAGAAAGCTTAAAAAATATCCTTCTAAGAGGTGGGCAGGGGTGATTGGAGACACACACAGGGGAGAAGGCCATGTGAAGACGTAGTCGGAGGTGGGAGTGAGGCAGCCACAAGCCAAAGAATGCCAGGAGATGCTGGAGTCACAGGCGCGGGAAGAGAAGAGAAGCAGGTTGTGCTCCGAGCCTCTGGAGGGAGGCTCACCACAATGCCAGCTGGGTGTCAGGCTTCCAGCCCCAGACGTGTGTGAAATATACAATTCTTGTGTCTCAAGTCGCTCACTCAGCAGTCCTTTGCCACTGCAGCTGTGGAAAGGAGCACAGGACTTTAACCAAATCAGATTATTTTTATTCAACTTAGAACAACCTGACATTTCAACAGTATTAAGTTTGACTATGGACAAGCATAGTGTATCTGTCTATTTAGTTATTCTTATATTTGTCTCAGCAATATTTTTTGGTATTTAGTCAAGAAGTATATACATGCATGCTAAGTCACTTCAGTCGTGGCTGATTCTTTGAGACCTCATGGACTGTAGCCCACCAGGCTCCTCTGTCATGGGATTCTCCAGGCAAGAATACTGGAGTGGGTTGCCATTTCCTCCTCCGGGAATCTTCCCAACCCGGGGATCGAACCTGTGTCTCGTATGTATTCTGTATTTGCAGGTGGATTCTTTACCACTAGCACCACCTAGGAAGCCACATAAACTTGTGTATATACTATATACTTGTGTATATGCTATATACTTGTGTATATAGTTTTAAATTTTACTAATTTTCAATCTTATCATTGCTATTTCCTTCCTTTAGCTTTCTTTGATGTATATTTTCCAGTTTTTTGAAATGCACTCTTGGTGATTGATTTCAGTCTTCCTTTTCTATATATGCATATGTGTCTATAAACCCCCTTCTAAGCACTGTTTAAACTGCATCCCACAAACTGATCTGCGTGTTTTCTTGATCATTTGTTTTCTAATTTTTATTTTGATATTTTCATTACTCTTTGTTATTTAGAAATGTGCTGCTTAATATTGTCATGTGGGAATTTTCTACTTATAGTTTCATTCAATTTTTATGTCTTTTTAAAAGACTGTTGATTTCTAACTTAACTTCTTTTATCATAACATACTTTATTTGCTTTAGTTTGATGATGAGTGAGTGCAGTGTATCTATTTATTCTGTATCTATATAGTATTTTTAAATGTGTTCATATTTATGTTCTAGTGCTAATTTGAGCTATTTTTTTTTGAATGTTCCATGATGTGCCATAAAACAATATCTACTCTTCAACTCTTGTGAGGTTCTATAAATATCAATTAAGTCCACTTGTGTAATAAGGTTGTTTAAATAGTCTATGTTCTTAGTGACCTTTTACTAGTTTTATCTCTTTTGTTGCTTAAATTACAATTTTATTTTCATGGTTTAAAATATGTATCCTTGACTTCTTATAATCTCCCTTAAATTAGAATATTTACCACCTCTTGAGTGATTTAAAAAAATTAAAAGCATTTGATTCACTCTACTCCCCTTGGGGCTTCCCTGGTAGCTCAGACAGTAAACCATCTGCCTGCAATGTGGAAGATCTGGGTTCGATCCCTGGGTCAGGAAGATCCCCTGGCGAAGGAAATGGCAACCTATTCCAGTTCTCTTGCCTAGAAAATTCCATGGATGGAGGAGCCTGGTAGGCTATAGTCCATGGGGTCACAGAGAGTCAGACACAACTGAGCAACTTCACTTCACTGGTACTCCCCTTACCCCTTGAGACTTTCTGATATTATTGACAAACGTTTTATTTCCTCTTATGTTATAAGCTCACAAGGCAGAATTACCAATCTTGCTTTAGAAATCACAGTTACTTGTATTTCTCCACGAGTTTACCTTTTCTAGTGTTCCCCCTTTCTTCTGGAGCTTTCTTTTCCTATCTATTATGATATAATTTCAGTCTAAAGGAACTCCACGAGTAATTCTTATGGTGCAAGTCAACTGGCACATAATTTTTAGCTCTTTTTGGGGGAATGGGGTATCTGAACATGAGTTCGTATTGCCTCAGTTTTTGAAGAATCTGTGTTGAGGGATTAGAATTATGAAGTTGCAGATTTTTGCCCTTTAGGCACTTAGCAGATGTAGTTTTATTGCCCTTCTTCTATGTTTATTGTTTATCTTCAAAAGTTAGTCATCAGATAAAAAGTCACATTTAAAAAAAAGTAATGTGTCATTTATTTCCATCTGCTTTTGAGGTTTTGTCTTTGGATCTGGTTTTCAGCATTTGAATTTTGAGGGGCCTAAGTATTTTGTTTTCCAGTTTTCATTATGGGGTTTTCTGAGCGACTCTGATCTGTGGATCAGTAAGTTTCATTACTTTAGGAAAACTTGGAGCCACTCTCTCCTCCAGTAGTTAACACCAGTCTCTTCCTCCTCTTCTTCTCTGTGCTCACTTTGGGTATTCTCTATTTATGAATCGTCTCATGTCTTGTAAGTTTTCATTTGAGAAAAGACATTGTTATAATCACAGAGGCTTCAGACAATAGTCAATTTATGATTTGTCCCTATTCCTGAGATTAGATGCATTAGGACTATGAATTTAGAGTTCCCAGGTCTCTCTCTTCAGCTGTGAAAGACCATGGGAAATTTAGTCATGCTCTGTAGAAATGTGAGCAAAATGCTTTTCTCTCATCTCAAATTCCTTATATGTATGTTTATTACAGATTATTCTGTGGAATTAAATGAGCTAATGTATTGAAACCATTTAGTACTGTTTGATGTATGTGAATTCTCAAAAAAATGTGAACTTTTGTTTGCTGATTGTACATACATTATTCTATCTTGCATGGTTTTAGTGAGTATCCCTTCCTAGAGATTTAGTGAGCTGCAAGTCACCTGCATCTGTGGCACATACAGGTGTGGTTATGCTGACTGTCAGGATGACTGTGCCATGGATGATGCCAGCTGCAGATGCTGTCCAGAGCTGGGCCTCGGCTGGGGCCAGCTGTGTTTGCCCAAGATGGCGGCGATGGCGTCTCCTATCTCACGCACTTTTCCTCCGACCTGACTTTGGCTCTCCTCCCAATGAGGAGACTTCTGTGACTTATCTTATGAAATATGTTTAAAAAAAATGAAACAAAACTGGAGGATGATCGCTTTACAGTGTTGTCCCAGTTTCTGCCATGCAGCAAAGTGAGCGTCATGTTTGCACACACATCCCCTCTCTTCTGGATTTCCTTCCCCTGGGTCAGCACAGAGCACAGAGCAGAGTCCAGCTCCCTGGGCTTACAGCAGGTTCTTATTAGTTACCTGTGTTATGCATAATATCCATAGTGTATATGTGTCCATCCCGATGTCCCAGTTCATCCCACCCTCTCTCTGCCTGAATGATTCAGCAGTTCATTCCATACATCTGGGTGTCTCCTTCTGCTTTGTAAATTAGACCATCTATGCCATTTTTCTAGGTTTCACATGTATGCATGAATATATGATATTTGTTTTTCTCTTTCTGACTTACTTCACTCTGTATCACAGTCTCTAGGTCTACCCACATCTCTGCAAATGACACGTTTTGTGCCTCTTTCTGGCTGGGTAATACCTCATTGTACGTGAACCACACCTCCCTTATCCGTTCGTCTGTTGATGAAGCAATGCCTTGTGCTTTCTGCAGCTGTATTGTAACACGTTCTCATACTTCCGTTTTATTTAGTAGAGGACTGACCCTTTAGACCTTCATGTACATATAAACAATCTGACTGCCCTAAGTTTGCCAGGCTATAAAGTTCAACTAGTTGAACCTGAGGGGTCACTTGGAGAGTTTCTGAGACCACATGCAGAGAGAAATGCTCCTCCAGCCCCAGCTTCCACCCAGCTGCAGTTCCAGCTGCTGGGTGACTAACCCCATGAGATGCCCTGAGCCAAAACCACACTTTCAAATTCTTTCCAAGTTCCTGATCCACAGACACGTAAGACACGATGAAGTGAGCATCATAGTCAGATGCTTGATCCTTGGAAGAAAAGCTATGACCAACCTTAGACAGCATATTAAAAGCAAAGACATTACTTTGCTGACAAAGGTCCATATAGTTAAAGGTATGGTTTTTCCATTGGTCATGTATGGATGTGAGAGTTGGACCATAAAGAAAGCTGAGCACTGAAGAATTGATGCTTTTGGACTGTGGTGTTGGAGAAGACTCTTGAGAGTCCCTTGGACTGCAAGGAGATCCAACCAGTCCATCCTAAAGGAAGTCAGTCCCGAATATTCATTGGAAAGACTGATGCTGAAGGTGAAACTCCAATACTTTGACCACCTGAAGCGAAGAACTGACTCATTGACAAAGACCCTGATGCTGGGAAAGATTGAAGGTGGGAGGAGAAGGGGATGACAGAGGATGAGATGGTTGGATGGCATCACCAACTCGATGGACATGAGTTTGAGCAAGCTCCGGGAGCTGGTGATGGACAGGGAAGCCTGGCATGCTGCAGCCCATGGGGTCGCAAAGAGTCGGACATGACTGAGCAACTGAACTGAACTGAATGGTAATCTGATTGTCAAAAGTAATTAGGCTAACTTGTGAACTTCCACTAAACCACTCAACCAAAGCTATCTAACTTGGAAGTGGTTTTTCTCTTAATACAACAAGAAGAGACTCATGAATTTTTATGTTACTTATAGTCATCTCTGCAATAGAGCATGAGGTTCCCATCTGACCTGCCAAGTATATCTGTACCATGTTAATAGAATGTCTGCTTTTTACCTAGTCCAGAGTCTAATGTATATGTGACTTCCCAAAGCAGGAATACATAAGCCAAGTAATTTGTGTCTCACAAATATTCGGTCCCGTGTACGATCCAAGGAGTTTCTCTCAGAATCTCCAAAAAGGTGCTCATTATCCCACCTATTCTTGGAAACTGTTTGGCTCAGCAACTAAAAGGGAAGTAGAGATCTGCATGCTGCCTGTCCAAAAACTCTTCCTGTGGGCTTGCGGTGTAATCACTGTGATTTGTGAACATCCAAGAAATGCTGTCTGGTTTTCTGGTTGGTCTTACAGAGCCCCTTCTGTCTGTCTACTGATTTGTGTCTTGGTTTTCAAATGTATCTCAGACTCTCCACCTGAGAAATAAGTGAAATAGAAGTGCACACACATCCTTGGCATTTCACATATACTGCTTATTCCTCAGGCTACACTTGTAGCTCATTCCTTGTTTTAATATCAACCTTCCATCCAGTTGATTTACAGTCTTGTGTTAATGTCTGCCATGCCGCAAAGTGATTCAGTTATGTATATATTCTTTTCCTGAAGGTTTTGATTAAATGTTGATTTCTCCATTTATTTCTTGTGGGTGTTCACTCCATCACAAAGACCTATTTTTTTGCTTTCCAAATGCTCCTTTAGCCTTAGTTTTCTGTCCTTACAGTCACTTACACTGTCCTTATCTATGCCTCACACATACGTATAAGAACCAGTGTGCGTTTTACAGAAAGGGGAATCATTACTACCATTGGCTACATTCTGTGCTGTGTCAAATGTATTTACAAACAACTCTGAAATGTGTGAAAAAATTAGAGTCTGTGTTAGCTCATTGAGTTGTGAATTCTTTCTGTATTGTTAACTGAGCCGTATGATGAGGGAACATGATGGCTACCCACGCCCCTCAGCCCCCAGCTAGTTTGCTGGAGATGATCACATAGTTAGGTTTTATCGTTTCGGGGAGGTTTGACTAAAATTATTGTTCAGCTCAGGCAAATGGAGGAATAAAATAGACAGTTTATTTTAATTATGTACCCAGAGCTTAGACATGAAAAGAAATAAGGAAATCAGAAGAAGAAACTTAAAAATTTTTCTGTCTCTTCTTGAAAATATCTATAGTGTCATTATCTACAAGGTTGCCTATGGTAATAGGATGTAAGTTATTCCTTCAATATTTTCATTTTAAGTGTTTTCTAAAGTGCTTATTCGCTCAATATTATTTTACTGGATGATTAATATGACTAACTTCATTTACAGAAAATTAAAGTTAGCATAATAGGAATTTTAGAGTAAAGAGACAAAACATTTTTTAAACCTCAAAAGTATTAAATATGCCTCAAAGGCACAACAGAAATCCTGTGGCAGAAAAGTCTCAGATTTCACAAGGAGGTGGCATGCATTTAATGCTGGAATGTTCATTATGGAATCAATTTTGCATAATTTTTATTCATAATATACACAAGAACTCTTTTCCTGTGAATAATGGGACCTGAGACCAAGACCTCTCAAGTGTACACCAGTCAAATTCCTGCAGATACCAGGGGTTTTGTTTGGTCAGAGACCGGTCAGTCAGGTTTTGCCATAAAGTCTGCTCAAGACATACAGCTAACAAAGGAATTTTTCGCTTGTAAATAATGGGCCAAATACAATCCCCCATGAGCCTCTTCCATTATGTGTCTTCTTGAGACTGTTCATTCTGTTTCCTTTATTCCATGGTTGGATTTGTTGGCGTATAAAACAGGAGCGTTTCAAACATTCTTTGTGATGGGTAATCCTATTAGTTTGGGAAAATGATTTTCCTGAAATTTGGAAAACAGGATAATTTGCTTCATGCCACTTTTTGCATAGGCCATACTTTGATCACAATGTACTTTTTAATTGCCATAAAATGAGAAAGGCTCTGTGCCTTTTTTTTTTTCCCCCAAGCATCCCTTTATTCTAACTTGGAAGCCTAATTAGTCCAGATTGTATTAAAAAGCTTTGTTTTTGCTGCTTTTGTCAGAGAAGAGTGAGAACATGATGCCTTTCCTGGGGGTCACAGGCTGAAGAGGCCTGACCCGGGAATCAAATGTCTGACCTGGCCTGACCCTCACCTCTACTTAAAATCAAGTCTTTACTTTTATTTAAAAACAGAGGTATACTTTCCATGTATCTTTTTTTCCCCTTGTCCCAGCTGCTAAGGCGTACCCATGGCTATTCATCTGAGAACTTTGGGTGGGAAAGGACATTTTCCAGTCTTCTCACTTTGGGGAATGGAGTCTGGGTTTGATTTACTCATGTTTACTTAGGAAAAAACAAAAACAAAACTCCACTATGTTGTCTACGAATTCCATATAAGAGGAAAGCAACCCTCCCCCCAAGAATCCAGGATTAGATCAAGTGTGGGCTTTCTCACCACTGAGCATGAAACTTAAACTTTTAAATCCTTAGATTGTATTAAGATTGATTTTTGATGAGACAAAGCGTTTGGAAAACATATTGAAAAATTACAGTTGGTGGAACCTTGAAAGCAATGTCAATTTTTTTGTTGGGCACATAGGAGGCTGGGTGAACTCAGCTAATAATACTACTATTAATCACTTTATGGCTTCGTGCTCTTGCTTAGGAGGAAGTGATCAATACCCTTAATTTTAGCCTTGCTTTGATTGTGTGACTCCGTGGTTCCTTTTTCTCTGTCTGTATGGTTGTTACAGTAAATTTAATTTATGACTGTGTAGGGTGATGTATCGTCCTGGTCATATCCTGTGATTGCTCATGGGGAGAATCCCCGTGGAGTTACTCTGTGAGACTTGATGGCAGACTCTTCTGCTTTACACATCTTTCCTTTTTAGGGGAATCGGGGGAGGGGGAGTTTAGCTAATCCAGTGCATCCCAAATTATAATGTACAGAGCTTTTATTCTCTCATTTAGGCTTGTGGCATAACTCTGTAGATTTGATACATAACCTTAGGGGCTTCTTTTGACCCTAAATTCAATCATGTACCTTTTAAAATAAAAACTCTTTGGTGCCTCAATTCCCCTCTTTCCCATCTGTCGTGATCATCACTAGTTCAGCTTAAGAACAGGGCAAAGTTTTATTGCAGCTGTCAAATCTCGACAATTGTGATATTTAGTGCAACAGCCAAATGTCAGCCTTAGTGGAACATGGCTTTAATTTTCTGAGCAAAGCACATTGCTGTACTGACATGTTCAAGTTCAAGCGTAGCAGACACAGTCAAGGTTAAGTTGTTTGTGGAGCAAACATACCTCTTCAGCCTGAGATATTTTGGCCATGTCGATTTAATCACGAGCAGAAGAGAGAAACCTAACTAAAAACACCCTTGAAGATGAAAGCGAATGATGGAAAATGCCTCAGAGTGAAGGCGTCCTCTGTCCCTCAGTTGGCCAGCGTCAGGTGACAAGTCAAAATTCAGAAACGAAATTATGCCTACGGGCACATCCTTTGATTCAGAATTATTGAAATGCTTCGAAATTGAGAGGGCTCTCCAACTGGTGAAGTGTATAAGCTCTGAGCCATGTACAGAGCAATTTAAAATTATTCAAGCTCTTCAAATTTTCCAGAGTGCTTCAATTTGTAAGTTATCAGGGTTTCAGAAATATATAATGTATAGACATTTGAAGATGGTGAAAATGCTCTTAAAAAAAAAAAAAGAGCCCTTTATTTGTTCAGACATCTGGGCATGTGCGGACACAGGAATAAATTGATGTAGATTATCTGAGTGCCTCAATTTGTAAGTGATTCCAGGAGCCGCCTTGATCATTCAGCACATGTTCAAATCCTTCAAGCTGCCCCATTCAAAGCGTGGGAGGGAAAGAGGAAACCATGCTTCACCTAGGGGCAAGGGGGTAATGGTCTAGGAATTCAAATGTTTCTCGTAACTGTCTTATGAGATTCTTGGAGCCATGACTTGCAAGGTGACAAAGAATGAGGTTCATCTAAGCTTTGGGTCAGTGCCTTCCTCGAGCTCATTCACACTGCTGTCTGGGAACTGGATGCAGGAACCCTAGTCAACTTACGCTCCTTGAACAGTCCATGTATTCCGACGTGGATGTCTTTTCGCTCGATGGTACTTCAAGGATAAAGATGGATTGCATCTTGCACGCCAAGTCACGTCACTTCTTAGTGGAGCCCTGAAGGAAAATGTTAAGAAGGGCTCAGAGGCCACGTGAGGTCTCGGCCGTCAACCAGGGTCCTCACTGATGCTGGCGCCGTGGAGGATGGAGGAGAGACATTTGTCACCTGGCAGAGGCTTCCTGTTCTTGTCCTGTACTCATCCTGTGCTTCCTGTTCAGGTTACACTCTCAAGTTTTCCAAATGTATTTAATGAATCTTTTTTAGTGTTACAGTCTTCAATCTTCATCGACATTTTTACTGCTTTAAAATTTTAAATATTAAAGTCATAATCAAAACTTTAAAAGATGTTTGTGTTCTGTGTGATGCAAGACAAGCTGGTGGTCATTTATTTTCTGTTTCAGCAAAGTGTCCTATTAAATATGCTCACAGAGAAAATCCCCGTGTGTCAACCTTGTTGGTCTCCCAGATCCCTCCTGCTGCTCCTCTTAGCTGTGTGACCTTCACCCCTCTGGAGCCCGTTGGCTTTAGTTGTTAAGTGAAAAACCAGATAAGCTGACCTTGGAACCCCCAGCAATTGAAAATGTGATCCTTGGGGCTCCCTGGTCAGGTACCGAGATGTCGGATTGAAGCGACCCCAGATCCCGGTGCGGTGGGCGGGTTCTCCAGCTCAGTGATGGAACTTCCGAGCTGCTGGCCCCAGTCACGCAGCTGTACAACCAGCCACATGCTGGATTTCAGAGGCTGAAGGGGAGCTTTCTGTTCTTTTCTAAATGGACGCGGTCCACCCACGGATGCTGGTCATTCCTTTATGTGTGTTAGTTGCTCAGTCATGTCCGACTCTTTGCGACCCCATGGACTGTGGCCCACCAGGCTCCTCTGTCCGTGGGATTCGCCAGGCAAGAATACTGGAGTGGGGTGCCATTGCCTCCTCCAGGAATCTTCCTGGCCCAGGGATCAAACCTGTGTCTCTTGGGTCTCCTGCATTGGCAGGCATTCTTTTACTGCTGAGCCATCCGGGAAACATGTATTACACTTTCCCTCATAATGAACCTCATGAGCCATTTTCCTAATTAAGATGTTTGCTAAATATAGTCTAACCATAGTCCCTGGCTGCAAGAACTGGACATAAACCCATAAGATATAAATTGGAAAGACAAAAATATGTGCTTACATTCTGAAAACTTAGGAGACTCAAAAGGATTGATTACGCCTGCTGACTGGATGCAGTGTGCAGTGCCCGGGGATATTAAATGTCCACTGTGCGAACAGGACCGAAGGGGCAACTTCCCAGAATTTACAGAAACTTAAAGCCTGACCTCAGGTATAAATCAGTGATTCTCATACTTTGAGATTCCATGGTTCACACAATTATAAAGCAAGAACTGTGCAACAGAAAGTGTCAACTTTTATTTTGTCAACAACAAATTTTTTTCTTTTTCTTTTTTTTCTTGAAGGATAATTGCTTTACAGAATTTTGTTGTTTTCTGTCAAACCTCAGCATGAATCAGCCATAGGTAATTGTAAAAAGCAAAGAAATCAAAGAAAAAATAGTACCCTCTCTGGTTACCATTATTTACTAAAAGAAGAAATAAATTTAATATCCCCAGAGAGAAATAGTGGACATATTCTCAGAACAAAGAGTCATCTTTTAAATTTAATATGTTTAAACCCTTATGAAAACCTCACTACTTTGCACTGTGTCCATTGGAAGTTTATAAATTACTTAGATCAAAGATGGTGACTCGCTGCTGCTGCTGCTAAGTCGCTTCAGTCGTGTCTGACTCTGTGCGACCCCATAGACGGCAGCCCACCAGGCTCCCCCATCCCTGGGATTCTCCAGGCAAGAACGCTGGAGTGGGTTGCCATTTCCTTCTCCAATGCATGAAAGAGAAAAGTGAACGTGAAGTCGCTCAGTTGTGTCCGATTCTTAGCAACCCCATGGGCTGCATCCTACCAGGCTCCTCCATCCATGGGATTTTCCAGGCAAGAGTACTGGAGTGGGGCGCCATTGCCTTCTCTGATGGTGACTTGGGACCCTGATAATTACTAATGATAACTCAGGCCAGCACTCAAAAAGGATAATATTTTGATATGTTATTTTTGTAACTTATTTATCTTTGTGTGTTGTATTAGTTTATTGCTTGACACGTACATTTGGCACTTGATGAATGCTTGCTTCAGGAGTGAGTGAATGAATGAATGAATCGATCAATCAATCAATTATTGAAAACTTGGGCGACAGCAATAGCAGAGGCCCTGTGGTTCTTGTCAGGAGCTCTTCTTGGTGGACCTAGACCTTTATACATCAGGACTGATTACACCTGAAGGACTGGGAAGCCAGGCTTCTAAGAGAGTGTTCTGAAGAGAAGCCTCCATCAGCCTTGGGTGTCCCAGGATGAAAGACCTCATGTCTTGAGACCTAGGGTGGGGAGTTGGTCTTCCCGGAACTAGACAAATACAATGAAATTGTGAAAGCTCACACATCTCTGATAGTACTAAAGTCACTGTTCATAGTAATCAGGAGAATTAAAGCAATAATTTAGAAAATTAAACTGCTTAAGTTAATAAAAGCATTAATTAATTTTCAAATTGATTTTTTTCCAGTTTAAGGTGTTCCTCCCTTACACAAACCATCCACATTGGTTTCAGTGGTGGTTGACAGCCACCCTTTTCAACATGGCCTTGTGTGTTCACTGCACACTGTGACTCTAGGGGAGGCCCACGGGGTCTCTCTTTGCCCACCTGCCATTTCCAAGTGCTCTTCTCCATCTCTCCTGCTTCCCTCAGAGCCCAGGATGGCTCAGGTGGGAGGGAATGTCTCCACTTTCACTAATAACTAACTCAATTAACAAATGCAGACATTTTGATACTATCTTGAGATGAGCAAGATACATTCCGGAGATGAACTCTCAGGTTTGAAAGAAGACTTTTTTTTTTTTTATCATGCAACTTTAAACCTGATCCCATCATCTCATTAGCAGATCATACTCTGTTGTTGGTGTTCAGTTCTTCAGTTGTGTCCAATTCTTTGCGACGCCATGAACGACAGCACGCCAGGCTTCCCTGTCCTTCACTGTCTCCCAAAGCTTGCTCAAACTCATGTCCATTGAGTCAGTGTTGCCTTCCAACCATCTGTCTTCCCCTTCTCCTTTTGCGCTCAATCTTTCCCAGCTTTAGGGTCTTTCCCAGTGAGTTGGCTCTTTGCATCTGGTGGCCAAAGTATTGGAGCTTCAGTTTTAGCATCAGAGTTTCTCCAACATCACAGTTTGAAAGCATACTCTCTGAGATAGATTATAAATTGATAGTTTTATAAATCTAATATCTCTGTGAACAATAGTATTTGTATTATTTGGACAAAAGTGGTAATGTTCTAAATTGTTACATTAAAACACAGTTTCTTTTGGTAATAGTGTCTGTTTTATTTTATTTATTTTGTTTTATTAGTGAAACTGAGATTTCAGAAGATGGAAATGGCCTGGGACCTTCTTGAAATATGAGAAACATCTCCTTTACTACCCCAGATCTTCCTCAATTTATTTTCCATACTTTATCTGGGTAATCTTTATAGGAGGGTGGGAGGGGCAGATAATAGGATAAAAGAGACATCCATGATGTGGGTTGACCTTGAAAAAAGAAACAAATCTTTAGCCAGGATATTATTTTGCCTCAGGAGGACCAGAGAATCTGCAATGCCACTCACTTATCCTCTCCTTGTCTATCATGACTTTTGGGTTATCTCAAGGGTGGAGCTGTGAAGGACATCTGATTTGCTATTAAAAAAAGAGGATGGATCAGTTCCTATAGAGCAGACGTAGTCAAGATTTATCCTTTTTATACATTTTTCTCATGTAGTGTCATTGAGTGCAGAAGGCAATGGCACCCCACTCCAGTGTTCTTGCCTGGAGAATCCCAGGGGCGGTGGAGCCTGGTGGGCTGCCATCTATGGGGTCGCACAGAGTCGGACACGACTGGAGCTACTTAGCAGAAGTGTCATTGAAATATTTTGATACAGTGACCATTCCAAGAATGAGGACTAGAAAAATCATTTTCTTACATCTCTCCAGTAAGTCCCCCTAAGTAGGTTTTTAAAGGCACTCTTCTTCTTTCAGAATTTATTATGAAATATTTACCCACCAATTTAGCAAGATGATTTATGCTTCTATTAAAATATGAGCATCTTGAGGAAAAACAAAACAAAACAAATGTACATAGTAAATACAGAAAGCACAGAAGAACAGCAATGCAGACCATCTCACTCTAAAGCAGTGTCTTCACTTCTGCACTATTGACATTTTGGACAATGTTCTCTGTTGGGGGTTGGGAGATGCTGTATTGTGCATTGTAGGGAGTTTAGCAGCATCCCTGGTTTCTGCCCACTAGGTGCCTATACTGGCCCCAGATGAAACTAACCCCAGACTCTCCAGATGTTGCCAGTTGTCCTTGCTTATCTAAGGCAACGGTAATTCAAATTTTACAATATTAACGTTTAGAGAAGTTGGTGTACCTGTGAGACTCGCAAGCCTGTATCTTTCCCCATTTTCACCTTAAGGAGCTGTCCACCCACCACTTGTTACTCTTGGGCTGGCACTTCCACTCCAGCTTAAATTCCCTGTTTCTCTCATTTTCAGTAATCCTCCTTATGGTCACAAAATTAACATTTCTACTATATCACTTTGATAATTGCAGTCCTACTTAGACACATTTAGTGTCTCCTAGTTATTGAATAAAATCCAAAGTTCTTAAACCTCACATTGAAGAGCCTTCAAATTTTGACCTCAGTCCACCTTTTTAGCTATCCCTCTTTACCTATGAAAATTTTATCTGCACCTTTAAATTCTTAAAGTGTTCTGATCAGTTTATTCCAATGATTTATCTCTTTCTCACTCTCTCCCTCCATCTTACTCTCTCTGTCCGCCTCTATGTTGATCTTACCCATATCTGGACACAGTGAATGTTCTAGGTCCTTTATTGCTATTTTTATTGCTGTTTATTTAGTGAAATTTTCACCTATTTACATCCTTGTCTCATTATTAGTACAAATGAGATTTTAATCCTTGAGTTCCTAAAAACACAATCAATAGAAGTCAATCCACTGTCCAGGTATGAAGCTGGAATCAGGATATATTTGAGTCTAATAAACAGATAACAAGTTAATGCAAGGCTTTTTATTTTAAAATAAAGATCATGGAGGGACACTAGTCTTACAAGCCCTATGTTCCCAAGTTGATTTATTGTTATTTAGAATATATTTGATCGCACTTAGAGAATGAACTCATGGTTGCCAGGAGGAAAGGATGGGCGAAGGGATAGTTGGGGGCTTTGGGATGGACATGTACACACTACTGTATTTAAAATGGATCACCAACACAGAGCTAGCGTATAACGCAGGGGACTCTGCTTGGTGTTATGTGGCAGCCTGGATGGGAGGGGGGTTTGAGGGAGAATGGATACATGTAGATGTATGACCAAGTTGCTCTGCAGTCCCCTTGAAACTATCACAACATTGTTAATCCACTATCGTGAAAGTCGCTCCGTCGTTGTAACTCTTTGCAACCCCACAGACTCTACAGTCCACGGAATTCTCCAGGCCAGAATACTGGAGTGGGTAGCCTTTCCTTTCTCCAGGTGATCTTCCCAACCCAGGGATTGAACCATGGTCTCCCACATTGCAGACGGATTCTTAGCCAGCTGAGCCACCAGGTAATACCCCAATATAAAATAGAAAGCCTAAAAATAGATAAAAATATTTGATCCTTTATATGACAAGGAAAGCCATGTGCCTATGAGCTGAGTACTCAGGGCATGCAACAACCCAAACTCCTAACGACCCCTTTTTGGGTGATTTGCTGGTGGAGACAAACAAATATCAGATTCAATCATCCACAAGATGTGAGTGAGGATTCCAAAGCATAATCGTGAAACACAAGTTAAGGTTACCACTCAGCCATAAAAGGAATAAATAATGCCATTTGCAGCACCATGGATGGACCTAGAAATTCTCATTCTAAGTGAAGTGAGTTGAAGACAATATCACATGATATCACTTATACATGGAATCTAAAAAAGAAATGATACAAATGAGCCTATTTACAAAACAGAAATGAACTCACATACTTAGAAAGCAAACTTATGGTTCCTAAAGAGGAAAGAAGGGAAGGGACAAATTAGGAGTTTGGAATTAACATACACACACTACTCTATATAAAATAGATAACCAATAAGGTATAGCAGAGAGAGCTATACTCAGTATCTTGTAATAATCCACAATGGAAAAGAATCTAAAGAAAGAATATACATATATACGTATATACGCACATACATACACGCATATGTGTCTAAATCACTTTGCAATGGGCTTCCCTGGTGCCTCAGTCAGTAAACAATCTGCCTGCTGCAATGCGGGAGACCGGGGTTTGATCCCTGGTTTGGGAAGATCCCCTGGAGGAGGTCATGGGAACCCAGTCCAGTATTCTTGCCTGGAGAATCCCATGGACAGAGGAGCCCGGTAGGCTGCAGTCCGTGGGGTCGCAAAGAGCTGGACACGACTGAGTGACTAAGCACATACATACATATATACAGTTGAAACTAACACAGCATTGTGAATCAACTATGTTTTAATTTAATAAAAAGTTTAAAAACACAGCATTTAGGAACTTCTGTCACAGCTACTTTTGTTTACTTAGTAATGAGCCTTAGATAACTTGCAGTGTCATCAGTAGAAGTCAGTGGCCCATTTAAAGATTTCCAAAACCCATTTGCCTTTCTAGCCAATCCTAATAGAATGTTCAGGTGACTCTCAGGGTGTTAAAATTCACACACACACACACACACACACACACACTTCTGTTACTGGCCACCACTTGAGGAAGCTCAGTACATTCCTTTCCCTGACTGTTATGGAATACTTTATTTTGACTAGAACAAGACTTTAATTATACTTTCTGAAGGAAGTGTGATCCATTTCCTAGCAAACACAAAGGCAGATAGATTAAAGCATTTATTTATAACTGTCAAGTAGCTGAGAAGTGGCGTAATTGCTTAGACACCTCTCTGGGGCAGGAGAAGAGTATAGGGAAATAGGCTTTGAAAGAAGGCAGATTAGACCTTCCAGTTGAGCAGGCGAAGAGCATGGAGGAACAGAGAGAGGTTACTAAAGGAGAAGGGAAAGGCGGAGGCTTCAGATCCATCTGAAGATGTATTTCTAAATAACTGAATAGCTTATTTAGTGGATTGAAGCCAGTGCTGTCAGAGGTGGGGAAAAGAAACTTTTTTATCTTTCTGTGGAATTAAACTTTCACTTTTTAAGAAACAAAAAATACATTTAAACTACTAGTTTTACAAACACAAGTGCTTTAGTGGTTTGTCATAATGATAGTCTGCTCTGGATATCTGCGGAGCGGTGTCCCCCTTGTGAAAGACTCGTGGGAATAAAGAGGGTGCAGCTTGGGCATGCGGGCGAGGAGCTGAGACGGGAGAGAAGACCTCCACTGTCCCCTCCGGCTCTGGGATGCTGAATCTAAATACAGAGGCTTTTAAAGTTACACTTTCACTGGGGTATAGCTGCCTTACAGTGTTGTGGTAGTTTCTACTGCACGGCAAGATGAAGCAGCCTTACCTGTCCATATATCCGCTCCCTCTGGGCTTCCTTCCATCTCAAGTCATCACAGAGCGCTAAGTGGAGTTCCCTCTGCCATCCGAGATGTTCTCACTAGTCATCGCTTGATGCGCAGTGCCGGTCTCTGAGATGTTAAGGTCTCCCTTAACACAGCGTACATCATGAGGGAGCAAGGCTCAGACTAATACGAGAGGCATCATTTGAGGCAAAATTACGCTCGATGAATCTCCAGTCTCCTGTGTATTTTTAAAAAGTTTTTTTGGAGGGTGTAGTCGATTTACAATGTTGTGTTAGTTTCAGGTGTTCAGCAAAAATGTTAAATCGGTTTTCTGTCTATGTATGTATTGTCTGCAAGGGCTATATGGGAAAAGAATCTAAAAAGGAACGGATGTGCATGTACATATATAGACGTATGTGTAAAAGAGTGGCTGTGTGTTTATCCACATCCACATCCATGTATATACACACACATCCACTCTGCTTTAGATTCTTTCCCTGTGCAGCCACGGCTGAGTATTGAGTAGAGTTCCCCGTACTGTGCAGCAGGTTCTCATTAATTTCTGTGTTATGCATAGTCGTATATATGTCAGTAAACTGCAAGCTTTGGACATATACACTGTGCATATTCATATGTGAGAAATCAGAGCAAGGATCAGAAATAGTGTCGAGTGAAAATGTCACAAAGGGTCATCTGTTACTGAAGAACTACCTGGGTGGCTGGGAAACTGGGTATAAAGTCAGTTTAACTCAGCGAGCATGGTCAGGTATGTGACCTTGCTTTATGTACAAATTAACTTAAAGCCACTGTAACTGGAGTGAAATCACTTCGTTTTCCCCCATACATTTTAACCCGAGTCTCTGCTCAGTTTTATGGAGCTTAACATGATCATTTTTCTCATTCCAGAGCAAGAAAAACAGAAGAAAAAGCATATTTTGCTGAGCTTCAGAGCAAGAGCAAGTTTGATCAGGGAAGAGCTTGCGTCAGTTTAGTTCATTGCTGTGTCTTTAGTGCCTCGATCATTGCCTGGCACACAGCAGGTCTGCAGTAAATATTAATACTTACCAGATGAGTCATGGAATCCAAATTTAATAATTTTCATTTAGCGAGTATGAATGAAATTATGTTGGTTTCACAAGCCCTCCCTTAAAGTTGACCAAATACAATGGAATTTGATTGTTTCACTGCAGTAATTACTCTCCATGGATACCACTTGCCAGGAAATACAAAGAACAAAGATCCTGACAGCAGATAAACAGTTTAGAGGTTTAACCTCCAGGTGGGGAATTGAAATATCCCAGGTCCAGATATTCTTGCCAACAAGCTCCCTTAGTGTGAAATGGCCCTACCTGGTCTAATCAATCTATTTAGAAATATGCGCTGAAGAACTAACTAAACTATTATTTATTTATTTTTTACTAACAACAGAAAGAAATATGCATTTAATTTGTAGTAGAGGGAAAAATACAAAAGTGTGCAATAAAATGGTTTGTTTTTCTTTATCCGAAAGACCTTTTAATTATGGGGTTCATGGCTGGCTTCAAAGCCTAAGAAATACCCACAGTGAAATAAGAAGCAATGAAAACCCGAGCCTGGACAAACACTGAACCCAACACACTTCTAAGCGACCCTTCGTCGGCAGTTGGTTAAGAGGATTTTTCCACCAAGTCTGTCTATAGTAAGGTGATGGCTCCTACAAATAGCCTAGATTATAGGGCTTCAAAAATCTGTTTCATGTGATTTTTATATGAGGGTTTTAATTAAATATGTTCAGGGAACTTAGAAAGATCTTGAGCCAGACACCAAAGTCAGAAAATATGTCTATTTTTTTTCCCAATGACTTTGAAAGAATTAGTTATGGTAGACAGTTTAGGGTAAGGAGACTTACTTATTTATTTATTTTTTTCAAGGAAATGGTTTGCTCATAATGAGAACTCCCACTAAACCAAAATGAAAGGCTTATTCACGATGGCCAAAAATAGTGATTATATCTCAGGCAAAATGACACAGACCAGGTCTTTTTATCCATACCAGAGCAAGCAGTTATTTTATATATATATATGTATAATGGCTTCGGTCAATAATCATATGTCTTCACTGCAAGTTACACTTCAACAGGATAGAACACTTCAAAACTATGCTCAGGCACCATGGAGGTGATTATTACCTGCTCCAAACCTAGGAAAATAGAGACGCAGACAAGTTGTATGATTTGCCGTAAACTCCATTGCCCAGGAAACGCAGAAATAGTCATTTTCCAAGTGAGCAGGTCAACCACTGACCAGGATTTCCACAGAGAAATCCAAACTCTATGACAAAGTAAATAGTTTATAGTATAAAAAAATAACCATTTCCTTATTTATTTAACAAACATTTTCAAAGTATCTAACATATGCTAAGAAGGCGGCAACTGGCAAAGTATATTCTATAGGGAAGACTTCTTCTAAATAGGATTCTGTAACTCAAGGACTGAAATCTAGGATATTATGCTAAGAGTAATAATTAATATTATATCTTCCCACTTACACGTATTTTTATTAATAGAAATCATAGACAGGTGGTTACAACTTCCTTTTTCCCAGGAGGCACAGTGGTAAAGAATCTGCCTGCCAATTCAGAAGATGGGGGTTCGATCCCTGGGTCAGGAAAATTGCCTGGAGGAGGAAATGGCAACCCAGTTAATTGTTCTTGCCTGGGAAATCCCATGGACAGAGGAGCCTAGTAGGCTACAGTCCATGGGGCTACGAAGAGTCAGACAGGACTGAGCAAACAGCACTCACATGTGCTGCCTAGCAACACTAGACATAAATTAGTGTGACTTAGCATGTGGGGAATTTTAAGAAGTCCTATAGGAAACAAACCTGTTTAATTTTGCTTAATGGAGTATTTTTCAAGCATACTTTGAGGGTTTTTGTTTGTTTGTTTGTTTGTTTTAATATATAACCTAATGATACCCTAAAGAGCACTTTGATAAATACTATGCTAAATTTGGAGAATTCACAGGTGAATAATATAATTTCCTTGCCCTCTACCATGTCTGGTGAGAAGGTCAGGAAGAGATCTAAAGAGAGTGAGTAGTGCGTCATGCCCAGAGAACTAAGTGATTGGCGTTGCCTAAACTTCAGCGGCTGTGTCATCAAGGTGGTAAAGTTTGATCCGGGCCTGGGAGGGTGAAGCAGTTGTCAGGAGCACCAGAGGATGTTTCAGGAGGAGCCGGAGCTGGGGACCAGCCTCACAGGTGTGCGAACTGACGTGTGCACCCACCACACCCCCACTGGGTAGTCGGTGTCTCTACGGAGAGGAGAGGGGACTGAGCCTCCACAGTTAGCTGTGGGAGGTGGTTCTGAACTACCTCGAACGTCACATGCCAGGGAGTTGCACCTTCTAATGCAGGCAGCGCATCTGGACACAGCCTGCGTCCGGGGAACAGATTTTCTTGGATGTTGACAAGACTCAAAAAGCGAATACACTTGCCCTGTGGTCTCCTTCACATTTTGCTTCCTGTTACTTTGCCAAACAGTTTCTCACCAGGATTCTAGCTCCCTTGAACAGCTTCTTGAAGAGGATGCACCTGGGTGGGGACATAGCACTTTGCTAAGACGGAACGGGTTCCTTGCTATGTTCCACAATTTAGATTTAACCATATGCTGGCTCTTGGGCTAATATTTTTTTAAATACTCTTTTAAAAAAATTTATTAGAGTATAGTTGCTTTACAATGATGTGTTAGTTTCTGCTCGTACAGCCAAGTAAAGCAGCTACACATACACGTGTGCCCCCTCTCTTTTGGATTTCCTTCCCATTTAGGTCACCACGGAACACTGAGCAGAGATCCCTGGGCCGTACATCAGGCTCTCATCAGCTGTCTATTTGATTCATAATATCAGTAGTGTATATATATATATATATATATATATATATATATATATGTCAGCCCCAGTCTCCCAATTCATCCCACTCACCACCCTCCCCGCCTTGGTGTCCATGTGTTTATTGTTCATTCTCTACATCTCTCTCAATTTCTGCTCTGCAAATAAGATTGTCTATACCAATTTTTTTTTCAGATTCCACACATATGCATTAATATACAGTCTTCTTAAAATGAATGGGATGGTGTTAACTTAGAATCTGGAAGCTTTCTCGAAAACAAGTAATGCATAAGTTTGGCTTCCCAGGTGGCACCCATGGGAAAGAATCCACCTGCCAATGTAGGAGACACAGGTTTGATCCCTGGGTTGGGAAGATCCCCTGGACTAGGAAATGGCAACCCACTCCAGTATCCTTGCCTGGAAAATCCCATGGACCGAGGAGCCTGGTGGGTGCAGTCCCTGGAGTCACTGAGACATGGCTGAGCACACAGGCACACATGCAGTGCATAAGTTTTCTTAAAATGTTAAATGTTCTTCTGTGAAACCGTTTGTGGGTTCAGTTCAGTTCAGTTCAGTCGCTCAGTCATGTCCAACTCTGCGACCCCATGAATCACCACATGCCAGGCTTCCCTGTCCATCACCAACTCCTGGAGTCTACCCAAACCCATGTCCATCGAGTCGGTGATGCCATCCAACCATCTCATCCTCTTTTGTCCCCTTCTCCTCCTGCCCTCAATCTTTCCCAGCATCAGGGTCTTTTCAAATGAGTCACCTCTTTGCATCAGGTGGCCAAGGTATTGGAGTTTCAGCTTCAGCATTAGTCCTTCCAGTGAACACCCAGGACTGATCTCCTTTAGGATGGACTGGTTGAATCTCCTTGCAGTCCAAGGGATTCTCAAGAGTCTTCTCCAACACCACAGTTCAAAAACATCCATTCTTCAGCACTCAGCTTTCTTTATAGTCCAACTCTCACATCCATACATGACTACTGGAAAAACCATAGCCTTGACTAGACGGACCTTTGTTGACAAAGTAATGTCTCTGCTTTTTAATGTGCTGTCTAGGTTGGTCATAACTTTCCTTCCAAGGAGTGAAGAAGCAGTAAAAAAACATTTCTATTTTCAGGGAATTTAAACTTCTCAACCTTTAATGTTCGCCCTTTTTAATTAAGTCCTGACATTGAGTCTGTAAGACAATGATCTTACATGGTCTTATAGACTCACTGTCTATAGATATATAGACCATGGTTCCCACACCATAGAGTGGGGACCTGGATTATAACAAGTCTGCACATGATAACATTTTGCATCACATTAGTTCCTAAATCGATTTTATTTTAAACATCCTTCCCTTTCTCTGAATACAAAGTAGATATCTTTTGCTGCCTGAAACCTGGTGTTTCTGAAACTCATTGAGTATATAAATATACATATCCACTCCAGGAACACGTACCCAAGTTTGACTATTTCCTGGAAATGTGCTCTCTACTGAGAAACCTGCTTAGGCTATTAGTGTACTGTGGAAGATCCCAGTTCTCTGAATAAGAGGCAAAAAGGCACTTCAAGTCGTGGAGAAGGTCATCAGCTTCCTGGGAATTTTGCAGAGTTTATGTGTGTTAATATGTTTGAAGCTAATTTAGATAACATCATTTATGTTAATTAAAAAGCAAACTTGTATGTGAAGTTAAAAGAGAGGGTTTTCTTCCCTGGTTTGGTATAAAATACAAAGCCACAAATGCTTCATCTACACACTCCATCTCTTTCTTCTGCCAGTAATTCTTAATTACTAATACATGTTCTTAGTCCCTGGGCCTTCCAAAAAAACTAAGTGCTTCTTGTGTAAGTTATTTCTGAGAGATCCAAGAGGATCTAATTATGCTGAAAATTTAAATCTGCCATATTTTCAGTGTATTCTAAACTTTTGGCAGACAGTCACCACTGCTGTAATAAATCAAGCCTTAAATTTAAGCCTTTTTACTTTATTCTATTTTTGGTAATAAAATGAAATGTAGGTGTATCTGGGGAATTACAATTGTGACCTTTTAAACACTACTATGTTACACCTCATTGTATAGTTACGTTTTGAAATTTGTAATTATTGATTTCCTATTTTTTTACATTTTTAATAACTTCAATATCCCCTAATGCCTTGCACTTACCACTCAGTAAAGCATGGGCCAAATAAATCAGACAGAGATAATTGGCCTAGTGTGCACATTCCCTGAGTAATAGAAGGGATTTGGGAGAAATTAAGCATGTGTATTATGTTGTCTACTCTTTGATAGATGATCAGGGAGTTTTACCCGAATTTTCTGTCCTGTTTTGTTAATGTTCTCATCATACAGAATTCTGGTAATTAAAGAACCATGTCCTAAAAACTAAAGATGATTGGGAACTCTGACCTCAGTTCAATTCAGTTCAGTTCAGTTCAGTCGTTCAGTCATGTCCGATTCTTTGCGACCCCATGGACTGCAGCACTCCAGGCTTCCCTGTCTGTCACCAACTCCTGGAGCCTACTCAAACTCTTGTCCATTGAGTTGGTGATGCCATCCAGCCATCTCATCCTGTGTCGTCCCCTTCTCCTCCCACCTTCAATCTTTCCCAGTATCAGGGTCTTTGCCAATGAGTCAGTTCTGTGCATCTGGTGGTCAAAATATTGGAGTTTCAGCTTTATCATCCATCAGTCCTTCCAGTGAATATTCAGGACTGATTTCCTTTAGGATGGAATGGTTTGATCTCCTTTCAGTCCAAGAGATTCTCAAGAGTCTTCTCCAACACCACAGTTCAAAAGCATCAGTTCTCAGTTCTTCAGTGCTCAGCTTTCTTTATGGTTCAACTCTCACATCCATACATGACTACTGAAAAAACCATAGCTTTGATTAGATGGACTTTTGTTGGCAAAGTAATATGCTGTCTAGGCTTTTAATATGCTGTCTAGGTTGGTCATAGCTTTTCTTCCAAGGAGCAAGCATCTTTTAATTTCATGGCTGCAGTCACCATCTGCAGTGATTTTGGAGAGCAAGAAAATAAAGTCTCTCACTGTTTCCATTGTTTCCCCATCTATTTGCCATGGAGTGATGGGACCGGATGCCATGATCTTAGTTTTCTGAATGTTGAGTTTTAACCAACTTTTTCACTCTACTCTTTCACTTTCATCAAGAGGCTCTTTAGTTCTTCTTCACTTTCTGCCATAAGGGTGGTGTCATCTGCATAT
Source organism: Odocoileus virginianus (assembly GCF_023699985.2). Taxonomy (NCBI): domain Eukaryota; kingdom Metazoa; phylum Chordata; class Mammalia; order Artiodactyla; family Cervidae; genus Odocoileus; species Odocoileus virginianus. The sequence goes on from NC_069684.1 coordinate 2,738,244, forward strand.
TTGAAGTTATTGATATTTCTCTTGGCAATCTTGATTCCAGCTTGTGCTTCATCCAACCTGGCATTTTGCATGATGTACTCTGCATATAAGTTAAATAAGCAGGGTGACAATATACAGCCTTGATGGACTCCTTTCCTGATTTGGAACCAGTCTGTTCCATGTCCAGTTCTAACTGTTGCTTCCTGACCTACATACCAATTTCCTCAAGAGGCAGGTCAGGTGGTCTGGTATTTCCATATCTTTCAGAATTTTCCACAGTTTGTTGTGATCCACATAGTCAAAAGCTTTGGTATGGTATGGACCTAACAGAAGCAGAAGATATTAAGAAGAGGTGGCAAGAATACATAGAAGAACTATACAAAAAAGATCTTCATGACCCATATAACCGTGATGGTGTGATCACTCACCTAGAGCCAGACATCCTGGAATGTGAAGTCAAGTGGACCTTGAAGTCAAGTGGGCCTTAGGAAGCATCACTATGAACAAAGCTAGTAGACATGATGGATTCCAGCTGAGCTATTTCTAATCCTAAAAGATGATGCTGTGAAACTGCTTCACTCAATATGCCAGCAAATTTGTAAAACTCAGCAGTGGCCACAGGACTGGAAAAGGTCAGTTTTCATTCTAGTCCCAAAGAAAGATAGTGCCACAGAATGTTCAAAGTACCGCACAATTGTACTCATCTCACACACTAGCAAAGTAATGCTCAAAATTCTCCAAGCCAGACTTCAACAGTATGTTAATTGTGAACTTCCAGGTGTTTTAGCTGAGTTTAGAAAAGGCAGAGGAACCAGAGATCAAATTGCCAACATCCATTGGATCATATAAAAAAGATAGTTACCTAAGGCTTAAAACTCATTTATCTCCTGTGGGTTTAGGAATTAAAATAGAAGAAATGGAATGAGGAAGGAAACTGTTTATTATTGAGATTCACATAGGTATAAAAGAAAACCAAATTGATACTCCCAAATGTGGCCTATATTTTAAAAAGAATTTAAAGACAGATTACCCATTAGTTGTGATAATTGCCAAGAGTTTTGTAAAGAATAGACTAATTTACTATGGATAGCTATCAAGGAGAAGAAAAAATAATTTTGAGATTTCTGGTACCTAATTTTACTTTTAAAATTAAATGCAAAATGGAGATCAGGTTTGAGAATTCCCTGAGCAGACAAAATCATTTAAGCCATATAAAAAAAGCTAAATCTACCTTATTTTATAAATAAAAGAAAAGGGTTTTTTTTAGAATTTATCTCTAATAATCATTAAAGTGTCATTTTCCTGAAGTGGGATATGATAATTACTTTTAACCCATTCCCTGCTATCTGGAAACCCAGTCATAATAACCAGACATTGTAAGGGCTAAACAGCTCTTTCTTTCTCACATTATCAGCCATCCAGTAAGTTTGCCTTTGAGCTTCCTGTATGTTTGAGTTTCAAAGCTCCCAGTTTGTGACCTTAAATGCACAATAAACTCTTACTAAATATTATTTTACTGTTCTGGTTTTATCTCTTATTGTTTCTGAATTTTTGACAATATCACTATATATTTCTAGGTTCTTAAAAGAAACTATTTCTCAATGTATTTGCTACTTTTTTATCTGTGACAATAATAAAAAAGAATAGTAAATAACATTTTTGAAATATGTATTTTTATGTATTATTTTAATAGAACTATACAAAAATACTCTCAGGATTATAGATCTATGGTAAAATATAAATTGCAGCAGTCTTGAGTTTCACTTCTTGAATGTTGGAATACACTTAGGCTTTCTAGCAAAGTGTAAGTTCTTAGCTTATTTTTATTTCTTTCCTTGAGGCTGCATTTTCTTAGGGCTCATGTTTCAGTGGTATTGGTACATATGGATCCCTGTCCATGTTTTTGAAGGTAGCGACAAGAGATTTTCTGACGTGAAGTCAACCTTCCATACACGTCACCCTAACTGAATACCTTTCTGGGCAGCCACACAGCACAGCACCAGCAAAGGGCTCATTAAAACCCAGCGATCTGGGTTTAACACTTGGCCCGTGAAAGTGAGATTCTGGATAATTTATTTTTCTAAAACTCCATCTTCTTGTATATAAATTGAGAATCATGGGCTATTACTATAATGTTCTATAATGGGAATACCATGCCTATTTTGCTTAGAGTCGAATTAGTGCTTGAGAAGCAGCAGCTGACGACCTCAGAGATGGTCTTATCAAGGGGATGTTTCCCAGCGGGAGGCTCAAATCAGAGTTGCTACAAAGTGTATCTCTCCTTCCTTAACTTGTATTTTTTAATCCATCTTTAGCTTGGTCTTTTCATTTTTAATTACCAAATAACAAAGGAATGCATTTTCATAAAGCATATAAGGAGTATTAAAATAGAAACAAATCTTGGAAATTTTACATTATTTCACCCCTCCTCTGACATGCTGCTTAATTTCACTCCACAAACTTGACAGTTGGATATATGTTTTTGCAGAAATTTTTCCTATTCCAGTTACATTGTAAACATATATGTGTGTGTGTATATATATATATTTATTTATATGTGTATATACATGTTTGTGTACACACATATGTACATTATACATGTGTGTGTATGTATATATATATGTGTGTGTATATATATATATATATGTAAGTGTTAGTCACTCAGTCGTGTCTGACTCTTAGCCACCCCATGGACTGTAGCCCATCAGGCTCCTCTCTCCATGGAATTCTTCAGGCAAGAATACTGGAGTAGGTAGCTGGCTATTCCTTTCTCCAGGGGATCTTCCTGATCTAGGGATTGAACCTGAGTCTCCTGTATTGCAGGCAGATTCCTTACCAGCTAAGCCACCAAGGAGGCCATATCAGACATATATATGAACATATATATATATGTATATATACACATATATTATTATATTTCAACCCACTCCAAAATTCTTGCCTGGAAAATCCCATGGACAGAGGAACCCAGCAGGCTGCTGTCCATGGGGTAGTAGAGAGCTGGACATGACTGAGCCCACACACGTATACACACTTTCTAATCTGATGTTTAACAATAAATGCAGAATTTTTTGCCTCAGTCGTAGGTGACTCTTTGCGGCCCTGTGGACTATAGCCTGTCAGGCTCCTCTGTCAATGAATTTCCCATGCAAGAATACTGGAGTAGGCTGCCATGGGGTCTTCCTGGGATCTTCCTCCTCCAGGGATCTTCCTGACCAAGGGATTGAACCTGTGTCCCTTATGTCTCTTGCATTGGCAGGCAGGATTTTTCACCACTAGCATCACCCGGGAAGCCCTTAACAATAAATAAAATGGTATTAATTGGATTTGCTTTCTTAAGTGTATTAAACACTCTATGTTAGGTCATAGATATCTACCTACTTAAGTATATTAACTTTTGCCACTTAAAAAGTTTGATTTATTTAAGCTAAAGAAAAACAAAAACAGTTTATCCACCTTTCCCTCTTGTCCATCTGGCAGCCACCATTCTGTTCTCTGTGTTTATGAGCTTTGCTTGTTAAAAAACATGTCTTTATTTTTAGGTTCCATGTATAAGAGAGATCATCTTGTATTTGTCTTTAACTCATTTCACTCAGCCTCATGTCCTCGAGGTCCAACTATGTTATCAGAAATGGCAAGATTTCATTTGTTTTTACCGCTGAATGAAATTCCATTGTGTTTGTATATGTGCTACAATTATTTTATCCATTTCTCCATTGATAACACTTCAGGTTGTTTCCATATCTTTTCTATTGTAAATGAGGTTGCAAGCAATATGGGGTGTATATATCTTTTTGAGTTATTTTTTTTATTTTATTTTCATGAATACTCAGACGTGGCATTTCTGGATCATATGATAGTTCCATTCTTGATTTTTTTGAAGAGCCTTCATACTGTTTTCTATAGTAGCTACCCCAATTTATATTCCCGACAACAGTGCACAAGTGTTCCCCTTTCCCTACCTCCTCACCAAGGCTTGTTAGTTCAAGTCTTTTTGGTAGTAGTTATTCTAACAAGTTTGAGGTGATATCTCATTGTGGTTTTGATTTGCGTTTCCCTGATAACTACTTATGTTGAGCACCTTCTCATGTATCTGTTGGCCCTCTGTGTATCTTTTATGGAAAAACATGTGTTCAGATGTTTTGCTTTCTGGGCCACTTTGCTATTGATTGTCTGAGTTCTTTCTCTATTTTGGATGTGAGTCCCTTGCCAGATGGATGATTTGCATTTATGTTCTTTCCTTTAGTAGGTTGCTTTTTCTGGTGGTTGCCTTTGCTATGCAGGACCTTTTTAGTTTGATGTCATCCCATTTGTTTGTTTTTGCTTGTGTTGCTTTTGGTTTTGGTGTCAGACTGAAAAAGCCATCACCAAGCCTTATGTCAAGGAGCTTACCACCTATGTTTTCTTCTAGGAATTTCATGTTTTCAGGTCTTACATTCAAGTGTTGAACCCATTCTGAGTTAATTTTTCTGCATGGTGTAAGACAGTGGTCCACTTTCATTCTTTTGCATATGGCTGCTCAGCTTTTCCCAACACCATTTTTGAAGAGACTGCCCTTTCCACATTGTAGGTCTTTGACTCCACCATTGCAAATTAACTGACCATACCATCCATGCCTGGGTTTATTTCTGGGCCCTTTATTCTCCTTTGATCTAGGAATTTGTTTTCATACCAGTGCCATATTGTTTTAGTTACTGTAGCTTTGTAATATAATTTGAAATCAGGGGGTGTGATGCTTCCAGCTTTGCCTTTATTCCTCAAGCTTGCTTTGGTTATTTGTGGTCTTTTATAGTTCTATACAAATTTTAGGGTTGCTTCTATTTCTGTGGAAAATGCCACTGGAATTTTGATGGGAATTGCATTGATTCTGTAGATGGCCTTGGGTAGTATAGACATTTTAGCAATGTTAATTCTTCTAATCCATAAGCATGATGTATCTTTCCATTTATTTGTGTATGCTTCAATTCTTTTCATTAATGTCTTGTAGTTTTCAGTATATAGGCATTTCACTTTCTTAAGTTTATTTGTAGGTATTTTATGGGCTTCCCTGATAGCTCAGTTGGTAAATAATCCAGCTTCAATGCAGGAGACCCTGGTTCGATTTTGATGAAATTATCAATGGAATTGTTTTCCTAATTTCTCTTTATGATAGTTTATTACTATTTTATAGAAATGTGATAGACTTTTTTGTAGTGATTTTGTATTCTGCAACTTTATCAAACTTTTTGGTTGTAACAGTTTCTTGAGGGGGACTTTGGGGTTTTCTACATACAATGTCATGTCATCTGCAAATAGCAACAGTGTTACTTCTTCTTTTCCAGTTTGGATGCTGTTTGTTTCTTTTCTTGCCCAGTTGCTCTGTCTAGGTCTTCAAACACTGCATTGACTAAAAATGGCTGGGTAGGCACCCTTATCTTATTCCTGATCTTAATGACTGTTATCTTCCAGTATTGGCGGCCAGAAGTCTAAACTCAAAGTATCAACAGAGCTGTACTGGCTTCAAAGTCTGGTCCTTGCCTCTTCCTGCTGCTGACGGCTCCAAACGTGCCTTGCCTGTGGCTGCATCCATCCAGGCTCTGCCTCCCACGATCACACTACCTCTCACAGAGATCACACTGTCTCTCAACTTCCTTTCCTCCTTCTTATAAGGATTCTTATGTCCATCTTATAAGGACTGCATTTAGGGTCCACCCAGGTACCCAGGTAATCCAGGATAAGCTTCTCCCCCTACATCCTTTGTTTAATCACACTTCTTTTTTCTGCAGGATAAGGTGATATTCAGAGGTTCCAGGAATTAGGACATGGCCGTATTTTAGAGGCCAACATTCAGCCCCGTGCACCCCTTTACATTCGACCTCCTGTTTTTCTTGTTGTTCAGTCATTAAGTCACATCCGACTCTTCGTGAGTCCATGGGCTGTAGCACCTGAGGCCCCTTCATCCTCCACTGTATCTTGGAGTTAGCTCAAATTCATGTCCATAGAGTCGGTAATGCCATCTAACCGTCTCATCCTCTGCCAGCCTCCTCTTTTGCCTTCAGTCTTTCCCAGGATCAAGGTCTTTTCCAGTGAGTCATCTCTTTGCATTAGGTGGCCAAAGTACTGGAGCTTCAGTTTTAGCATCAGTCCTTCCAATGAATATTGAGGGTTTATTTCCTTTAGGATTGACTGGTTTGATCTCCTTGCTGTCCAAGGGACTCTCAAGAGTCTTCTCCAGCACCACAATTGGAAAGCATCAGTTCTTTGTCACTCAGCCTTCTTTATGGTTCCACTCTCACATCTATACATGACTACTGGAAAAAACCATAGCTTTGACTTATATGGACCTTTGTTGGAAAAGTAGTGTCTCTGCTGTTTAATACACTGTCTTGGTTTATTATTGCATTTCTTCCAAAGAGCAAGTGTCTTTTAATTTCATGGCTGCAGTCACTGTCTGCAGTGATTTTGGAGCCCAAGAAAATAAAATCTGTCACTGTTTCAACTTTTTCCCGTTCTATTTGCCGTTAAGTGATGGGACTGGCTGCCATGACCTTAGTTTTTTGATTGTTGAGTTTCCAGCCAGCTTTTCACTCTCCTCTTTAGCCCTCATCCAGAGGCTCTTCAGTTCCTCTTCACTTTCTGCCATTAGAGTGGTATCACTGCATATCTGTGGTGGTTGGTATTTCTCCTCACAGTCTTGATTCCAGCTTGTGATTCATCTAGGCCAGCATTTTGCATGATGTACTCTGCATAGAAGTTAAATAAGCAGGGTGACAATGTACAGCCTTGTACTCCTTTCCCGATTTTGACCCAGTCAATGGTTCCATGTCTGCGTCTACATTTCACTTCCTGTTTTTAGGCACCTATACATTTTCCCACACTTTTATGGAAGTTAAGATTTTCATTCTGTTCTAAATCCACACTTGTTTTCCACCTGCGAAGTTTGTGCTGATTTGCTGAAAATAAAAATAGCATTTACACTGCTGCCCGATGTGTATTGTCGGGATGTGGTGTTAGGTCTAGGTAGGTACTGCTCACTGCGGTCATGTGCATGCTAGTCACCTTATCTGCCTAATTCACCACCCCTCTGCCAACTCAAAGATTTTCCCTCATGTTTAACACCCAGGAATTCTTTTCTTCTTCCAGTTAATTCCGTATTTTACTTTCTTGTATAGGCTTTTACATTTTCTTTCCCTCCAGGATTTTTTATGACTTTCTTCCTATTGGTTGATATAAGACATTCTATTTTCTTCACTGTTCCTCCAAAGTTATCCAGAACCTTGAATATCTTCTCTTGATTTTCTAAAATCCAATTCTTCCTTCCAAATTTTTCTACCCAATTCATCCTGAAGATCGTCTTATAGCTCACTGACTTCTTGCCTCTTGCTTTTTTCTAGGGACCTTCCCAGGTGGCTCTCGGGGTAAAGAATCCCGCCTGCCAATGTAGGAGACCAAGGCACATGGGTTTGATCCCTAGCTCATGAAGATCCCCTGGAGTCTTCTATCCTTATACTCCAAATATTTTTCTTTTCCAAATTTTAACACTGTTTTCTGAATACATTCTTGAGTAATTTCTGAAGAAATAATGTATAGGAGGTGATTTCTACAGAGTCTTTGATTATTTTAAAATGTCTTCATATGGCCCTCACAGTTAGTTACTACATTGCCCAGGCATAGAGCTCTGCACTTGTGTTCATTTACCTTGAATGCCTTGGAGACCGTTTTGTTGATTGTGGTGGTGATGGTGTTTTTTGCGTTCATGGTGCCGATGAGAAGGCTGATGACAGTGTGACCTGGGTTCTTTGTAAGGTGACCTTTCTCAATTCTGTCTCTTCTTCTGGAAAGTTTGGGGGGTCTTTTTTTTTTAATTAATTTATAAAATTCCATGATGAAATGCTACTTATCACATGGAGAGCAATTTTCATCTAAAAACGTATCTATTTCTATGTTGATTTGATATTTTCAGTTGATTTCAGCTTATTATTATTGTCATTGTTATTGATGGAGATAAATTCACTGAAAGAATATCGAGTAGGCACTGCAGTCTTCGTATCTGTAATTGGTCAAAAGTCTATAGCTGTTATTTATGCTTTCTTCCTACAATAATTGTTTCCTGATCCATTTTGCCTCCAAAAAAAATCCCTCAAGTTGTCTTTTCTTCATCTGGAGAGATGACCCAGTCCTTTATTTTTTCAGGGATCTGAGCCCTTAATGCTCCCATCTGGGTGGGTTTGCCATCCTCTTCCATTCACTATTACCACTGGTCATGAATTCATTATAATTTCTTCTGCAGAGGGGCCATTTTGATTGTTCTTGGGTCAATCTAGATAAAATCACTGAAATAGTAATTCGTAAATATTGCTTTCAGCTTCTCTCCAGCCTTTCAATTATCCAGCAGCAAACTTTAATCCTTCTGTCTTTCCATCAAATTGTAAACAAAGAATTACCCAAACACACATGTTCTTTATATTTCCTGTTTTATTCAAACCATCTACGTATGATAGTAATCTAGCTTCTCCTTCTGCAGGTTTGAATATATTCTTTTCTCTTGAATTTCATTCTTTTTTCTTTCCTTGAATTCTATCTTTTCTTTCTTTAAACTTTGGAGTATAGGGTTGGAGTGTTGGGACTCCTTTCTGAAAGCCATGCATTATTATCTGTGCCTAATTCTCTTCCTTTTCACCGCAGTTACCTTGCACTTAATTCCCAGCTTTTGTTACCTTCCATCACCACGTTACTTCTGCTATTTTCATGTGTGTCAACTCTTAGGCTTTTAAACTCCTTGAGAATGTTGAAAAAAATGTACAGAATGAGAGTTGCAAGTTAAGTTTTACTTGGAGCAAAATGAGGATCGCAGCCCAGAAGATAGCATTTCAGGTAGCTCTGAGAAACTGCTCCGAGGAGGCAAGGGGAAGCTAGGGAATATAGGAGTTTTACAACGAAGGGCAGGTGGGAACATCAAAAGATTATCATTAATTAAAGAAAACCAGATGTCTCAAGTTAAGGAATATAGGGCTTTTCTGTGTATGGGGAGATACCAGAGTCTGGGCTCCCTGAAATCATTCCTTTGCTGTGCACCTCAGCTTCCTGGGGCCAGCATGTGGTATTTTCACAGCCTGAGTTGTCTCAGGGCTCATCGTGGGGAGTGACTGCAGTCTGCAGGCTGGCTAGATAGCAGGTATTTTTTTTTTCTTTCCTGAATTGGCAGGAAATATTACATTTCTTGGGCTTCTCAGATTCTGCAGTGGTAAAGAATCTGCCTGCCAATGCAGGGGATGCAAGAAAAGCAGGTTCGATCCCTGGGTTACGAAGATCCCCTGCACTATAAAATGGCAGCCACTCCAGTGTTCTTGCCCAGAACATTCCGTGGAAAGAGGAGTCTGGTGGCCTGCAGTCCCTGGGGTCACGAAGAGTTGCACGTGACTTAGTTTATGCACACGCACACACATATGCACACATTGCATTTCTCAAGAACGAGCACTGTATTTCATTCCTACAGAGTCTCCTCACAGGACCAAGTTCTGACTGCACACAGCAAAAGTTAGGTGAATCCTGTGTGTGTGTTAGGCACTCAGTCACGTCCAATTCTTTGTAGCCCACCAGGCTCCTCTATCCATGGGATCCTCCAGGCAAGAATACTGGAGTGGGTTGCCACTTCCTTCTCCATGGGTGAATCTTACTTACACCTTTAATGACATTCATTTGACAAACCCTTAGAGAATCCCTCCCATAGGACAGACACATCTTTAAGAGCAGGGAACATAGAATTGTACCCAAGGCCTAGGGCTTATATTTAAATGCTTCACTACAGGACATACTATTCTATGTAAATTTGAGTTGAATTTATTTCAAGGGATTAAACTCAAACTTGTTGAGCACCTATTCTGTGCACACACATAAATGCATTGAGTTCTCTGTGGGGAGAAAATGATGTAAACGTGTAGACACAGGTTCAGATGCTAAAGGCCCGGACCATCGAGTAAAGCACAACAGTGCTTAGAGATGCAAGGAAACATTGTGTAGAGATGTAAACGTTGGGTAGAGATGCAAGTAAGTGGGAAGAGGAATCTATAGGTCAGAGACTCATGCTTTGTAGGAAAACAGTGACGTTTTCATGGGAGAGACCTTCCCTTGTGGCTGAGCTGGTAAAGAATCTGCCTGCAATGAGGGAGACCTGGGTTTGATCCTCGGGTTGGGAAGACCCTGTGGAGAAGGGAAAGGCTACTCACTCCAGCGTTCTGGCCTGGAGAATTCCATGGACTGGATAGCCCATGGGGTGGCAAAGAGTTGGACACGACTGAGCAACTTTGACTTTCACTCACGGGAGAAGTGGCACATGAGCTGGCCTTGGGGTGGAAGGGATTTGAGTGGGTCGATCTGAGGCCCTGAATCTACTGTCCTCAGTTAATGGGATCCTCCTCTCATCTGAGAGCCACCAGGAAGCCCTCTTTTCAGGGTCAGGAACAGCAGGCTGACAGTAATGGTCAGCTCTAAGGGGCACCAAAGCAGAGAACTGAAGTGAAAGTGAAAGCGTCAGTCACTCAGTCCTTTCCGGCTCTGCGGCCCCACGAACTGTAGCCTGCCAGGCTCCTCAGTACATGGAATTCACCAGGCAGTAATACTGAGGTGTTGCCATTCCCATCTCCAGGGGATCTTCCCGGCCTAGGAATCGAACCTGCATCTCCCGCAGCAGGCAGAGTCTTTTCTGTCTGAGTCACTAAGGAAGCCACGAGAACCGACCTGTCCCTGTTCCAACCCTGGTCCTCCAGACCTGTTTGCAGCTCTTGTGTGGCTCTGGTCATACAGAGAGACTCTGGGAGATTTCACTTAAACCGCTGTTTGTAGAAATATTTCTTTTATCCAGTGTGTTTTGTTTATGTCATATTTAAGTTCTCTTTGTATTCTCTTGCTGAATTCTCTCTTCCAAAGTACGCTACCTCTCTTGCCACGGTCTTTTTCGAAACCACGAGCCCCTCTCACTCTAGTTTTTATTTTAAATAATTCATGAAGCCATTAGAGTCTTAACCTAGAAAGGAATTTCTCTTCCTTTATGAAAGCCTGCCTGAGCCCCTTACAAGCCTAACGAGCAAATAAAATCCTGGATCTGAGTTGTTTTAAGAGAGCTTACAGGCATATTTTTGGCTAATGTTCAAGGTTCTCTTTAAATATTTCACCATAAAGTCTCCTGACTGCCCCTCTTTGTGGAACTGAAATGGCATGTTGGGAAAATATGTATTTTCGTTTAAAGTAAAAATGGTCACACAGTGCAAACTTTTTGTCCCAAGAAGCTTGAATTACAAGCTCCCAGATCAAGCTTCTTTTGAAGTTTTAATTCCTTTTCTCATAAAGAACACAGCACCAAGCTATATAAATATCCATAATGTGGAAATATGGTTGTTTCAAGCATCGGTAGCTTTTGCATTGGAACACTTGAAAAAATACAATAAGGATCATCTGAGTATATCCTACCCTTTGTACTGAGACTAGCTCTTTTATAATTTTTCAACCTTTTATAAGCTAAAAATAACAAACAATACATAAAAATAAAGACAGTACATTTTAAACTATTCAGAGACTAATTGCTCAGTTTCAGAAATATTTGAGTACTAGTGTTTTACTCACTGACTTGGTTCTGACACTGCATCCTCACATAAAAACAGAGTGAAATGGAACAAGCCTAAATTTAAGCTCATCTTTTACCTGTACGCAAGTCTGGTAAGGGGCTTGATGGGAAGGAAATTGAAAAATAATTTAGCAACTTAATGTTACCTGCAGATGTGAAATAATGCATGCTCTGTTCCTCATTATCTTAGAAAACAGGAAAGCTGCATAAATTGATCTGAGAGAGAAAACACCAGTTTATTTGTTAGATGCCATCCACATATTTTCTGCAACCATGAGAAAGGCATGATCCAGAATATATGGGGGTATGGCTATGCATTCTGATCAAATTTAATTCCAAGCAAACTGAGTCATTTCAGTGTAATTAAAGAAAGACTCTTGAGAAGTGAAATAGCCTTTACCTGGAGCCTTTGCTCACATTCCCCTATAAAGAACCACTTTCTGTTCCGTCAGCTTCTGTTTCTTGTTTACTCAGAGGTCACTTCTGTCTCAGGACACTGGACGTGAGATAGTCACTGGCATTTGTAGTTCACTTGAAATTTGACAAATTTGTTTTCAGTACACCCTCTCATGTGATTGTCTCAACCGCTCGTTTTCTATAAAATCTTTCTATTTGACAGTTGTGAAAACTAAGGGGGGAAAATGATGGTAGTTTTGCCCCTAGGCACCCAGCTGGCTAGAGAAGTGACTATGACACATTCATTCAACAAAACCCATACCTTTTCATCTGCTTTCAAATAATTAAAAGAACACCTTTTACTGGTTATATTTATGCCGGGTGCTATACTGAGCACATGATGGTAATGATCTCATTTAGTCCTTACAAGGGTCAACGGTGCCCCCATTTAGCAGAGAAGGACTCTGAACCTGGAGAAGTTACATGATGTGTCCAAGGTGATAAGTTGGTAGAGGTAGAACCCACATTGCTGGCACACATCTTGGTTGTACATTCTCTGGGACCTTATTTTGTGTAATGAAAGTGAAAGTGAAAGCTGCTCAGTCGTGTCCGACTCTTTGTGACCCCATGGACTGTATTGTCCATGGAGTTCTCCAGGCCAGAATACTGGAGTGGGTTGCCTTTCCCTTTTCCAGGGGATCTTCCCAACCCAGGGATTGAACCCAGATCTCCCACATTGCAGGTGGATTCTTTACCAGCTGAGACACCAGGGAAGCCCAAGAATGCTGGAGTGGGCAGCCTTTCCTTTCTCCAGGGGGTCTTCCCGACCCAGGGATCAAACCAGGGCCTCCTGCATCGCAGGCGGATTCTTGACCATCTGAGCCACCAGGGAAGCCCTTTGAGTAATGAGAAATCGCCTAAACGCTCGAGTGTGTCTGATTCTCTTTAAAGCGTGGATTCTGTGCAGCAGCACGTGTGAAATAGACAGCTAGCGGGGACCCCCGGGAGAGCGCGGGAAGCTCAGCCCTGCGCGCTGTGCTGGCCCAGAGGGCTGGGTGCAGGTGTGGGAGCGGGGCTCCCGAGTGGGGGGCCATGTGTACACACAGTCGATGCGACTCATTTCACAGCAGAGACTAACACCACACCATGGAGCAATTGCGCCCCAGTGAAAATACACTAGAAACTGAAAAACAGATCTTTCAGAGAGTTTTGGGGACTGTTTTGCCAGTGTGCTCTCAATGCAGTAAATGCCATTTGTTGGTTTTTCTAGTTGTCGTGGCTCTGTTCTGTTTCTGATTGGCGTATAATTGCTTCACAATGTTGCGTTCGTTTCTGCTTACAGCAGCGTGAATCAGCTATCTGTGTCCACATGTCCCCTCCCTCCTGGGCCCCCCTCCCACCCCACCGCACCCCTGCAGGTCCTCGCAGAGCACCGAGCCGAGCTCCCGGCGCTCCGCAGAGCTTCCCGCTAGCCGTCCACCTTACACGAGGTAGCCAGTGTGCGTGTCTGTCTTGCGCTCCCCATCCGTCCCATCCTCTCCTTCCCCCGCTGTGTCTGCAGGTCTGTTCTCTATCTCTGTGTCCCCATTCCTACCCTGGAGTGGGTTCATCAGCGTCATTTCTCTAGACTTCACATATATGTGTTAATATATGATATCTGTTTTTCTGGCTTCACTATTTTATACTGTATATTCTGGAGTTGGGGAGGGGTGTTTGAAGAAGGAATTCATAGGGCCAGGACTCCATCTCAGGCCAGTCCGTGCTGATCACACTCGGCTGCCTCTCCAGTGGACTCTGAACTCTCTGCTTCATGCCTGCGGGAATGACAAAGGAAGGATAAGACCCCCTCCGGACAGGGGAATCTTGAAGATCACATCCAGGTTACTCATTGCCTGAGAGGAAACCTACCATAATCACCCCTGTCTCCGGACAGGGCATAAACTTTTTCCGTATTTATCAGGATGTAATCACAGGCTTATCGATTATTAACTGGTTGGAACGTGACCACAAGCTTATTGATTATTAACTGATTGGAATGTAACTGTGGGCTTATTGATTATTGACTGTTTGAACACCTAACACGTGAATGATGGGGTTATTGTAGTTGTATTTACCCTACCTTTGTTTATGAAAGTCTCAAGGGAATTGGGATGGTGGGTTTGGACACGTACACATGGGGTATAAAAGGTTTTCACAAATGCTGGTCGGGGTCCTCGGCTAAGAGGAGACTCTGCCTTGGGCCCGCCGGTGTAATAAACTGCACTCCACTGTCTGCATTGTCCTTCTGAGTGAGTTTGTTTCCCGGAAAACGTGGCTATAACATGTCGACAAAGGAGTTGCAGGAAAGGTTTAGACGATTAGTTCAATTATAATACAATTCTTCTCAGGTCTTACTTTACTGAGGTTTGGTTGTTTTAAGCTTTTACCCTTTCTTTTTTTAACTTATATGTATTTTTTATTCTCTATGGATAGCTATAATGTGGCAAAGATGAATCAATTCATATTTTTCTAGGTTGTACTTATTCTTTGGAAAACTGTATTCTTTTGAAAAACAATCTCACACAGAGAGAATAAATTCTGTGTTTAGATGGAGACCTGTCTCTGCTGAGTTTGTGTGGACGTGGCTGAGGCAGGTAATTCCTGCTAAGAATTCTTTGGCTCTGATCCACCCCCACAAATCTGGTTCTTTCTTTGTCAATTAGATCATGTGTATCCCCATTAAAAATGTATCTCAGCCCTCAGGGGTCGTATCTGTGATTTTACTTACAGTAGGACTATCAACCAAAAAAAAAAAAAATCCAAGGGGGAACGGAGATTCTAATCCCATTATAAGATTTAGGTGCAATAATTGCACTGGGATAAATTAGAATCTTTTAAAAATTTGGAATGTCCTAACACCCTTATGCAATCTATTAATTGCAAGTTATATAAACTTATTCACAACTTAAGCCAATATACTAATCAGGATTTTATTGTGTTTGTGGAACTACTGAATTTTACTAAATTTCTGAGCATTTAAAAAGAATGATCCCTTTCTATCCACTTAGCTATTGTTATCCCAGTACCAAAGGACCCACTCTGAGGTCTTAGAAATTGGTTGTTTTGTGTGCTGTACCTTGGCGCATGGTGAGATACATATATATATAATATATGCACATATACCTCTAACCATAGCTATCTATCCATATAGATCTAACTATATAGAAGCAATTTAATTTGATTATAAACTTATATTTTTCATGTCCTATTTTACTAAACTTTGGTCGTTTTGAGCTTTTATCTTTTGTTTTTATTATTCTACATACATATATAGATAGATATAGACATGATGTAGATATAGATAGATATATACTAAAGAAAATGAGAAATACTTTATTATAGAAATACAGGATTAGGAAAAATAAGGTACACAATGAATCAGAATAGAAAAATATAAATATTACATTTATGGTTATAATTATTTTATATAATCTCCATTGGCTTCCTATATATGATCTTTTCTATGGGTTTTTCTCTCATAATAGCAGATGATAATGTAGGTACTGGTTATTTATTTACATCACCAAACTGAAAGCAAGCTTAAAATTGTATGTGTCCATATCATTTTCATTATATACAGCCAATTTGTGTTATTGAGTATTTCCTAAGTAAATAATTCCATTAGGAATTCCATGTTTTTACTTGGTCATATGACTATACATTTATAGTATGTCTATTTTGACTACTTGGCAAATCTTGCTCACAATAGTAGTAAAAGAGATCCTTTCAACTTTTCAAAATATGGATAAAACAATTAAATCAACTTTGATTATACTTTAGTATACAGTTAAGGAGAGAAGGCTGGTCATCGAATGAGCTTGATCCAGTTAGGAAAAATATATAAATATTAATTTATTCACTCCTTTTTTCCAGACACATTTCATGAGTTCATCTTCGTGTTAGGAACTATGCTAGGTGCTAGGGTAGCAGTGAGCAGACACATTCTCAAAATAAATACAAGAGACTGAATTCATCTTAAACTCCTAACGGGCATATTTAGTTAGGCTACATTACAGTCAATAGCGTCATTTCCCAGAATCAGGTGAGGCTGTTTTGCTTTGTTTTTGCTTTTTTAAGAGGGCATTTGGCTTTTAATTTATGTACTTAATTTAAGCTAGATCACGTTGATGAAGCATGTAATAAGAATGCAGAATTATCCTAAAGGTCTGTCCCAGATGCAAGCTCAGAAACCTGGAGCTTGATTATACTCATGAAACTCTGAATCTTTTCTGAAACTCTGACCTCATTTCCACCAAAATAGATGGACATTTTGCAAAACCCGTGGTTCAGCGACATCTGTTTAATCTACCATTTGAATATCAATGTGTGCACTCTGTTATGCAAGTCAACAATACCCTTTTCTTATTTTCCATGCAGGTTTAAATTTCCCATCTTTGGGGAGTTCTACCAGATCACTAAGAATGCTTAATTTGAAAGCTGGTAAATGGCTGACATTTTGGGTCCCTATGCAAAATTTTATTCAAAAAAAGTCATTGATCAGGAATTAACTCAGAAAATTCTTAAAAAGCTTTCCTGACTTAAGTATCTGTAGCGCTAACAAGAAGAAGAAGCACAACAGACTCCCCCGCACTTTGTCCTGAACGGGTTAGAAACAGGACAAAGGAGATTTGCTTTCTTGTCCACTT
This sequence comes from Odocoileus virginianus, assembly GCF_023699985.2. Classification (NCBI taxonomy): domain Eukaryota; kingdom Metazoa; phylum Chordata; class Mammalia; order Artiodactyla; family Cervidae; genus Odocoileus; species Odocoileus virginianus. The sequence goes on from NC_069684.1 coordinate 2,754,903, forward strand.
AGTCTTACCCTCACATTGTAAATCTGACTTGCAAAGATCACAGCCTAAACTCACCTGATAAATAATTCAGTGCAACATGGAGCTCATGCATGCCTGCTGTCTCTCAGTCGTGTCTGACTCTGTGACCCCGTGGACTGCAGCCCGCCAGGCTCCTCTGTCCATGGGATTTCCCAGGCAAGAATACTGGAGTGGGTTGTCATTTCCTCCTCCGGGGATCTTCCGGACCCAGGGATCGAACCTGTATCTCCTGCATCGGCAGCTGGGTTATGTACCATTTACCCACCTAGGAAGCCCTCTGGGGCTCACTAATCTTTTCTTTTGACTTAAACTCTTAGCACCTTTTTCATGGCAGGTACTTCATTTATGGTTATTGGCACTATTCTACTTTTTACTAACCTTCCAAACTTCTTTGGAGAGAATAAGGCACATAGTTGAATATCATTTATTAACAAATCATTTAAAAAACCTGCTGAAAGCACAAGGTAAATCCATATCCTGGGTCTAGATATTTAAACTGTATTTTGGGTATTTGCTGCTTTCACATCAATTGTTATTTATTTATTTAGCATCTCATAATATCACTTTCCCTTATTATGAATTGAATTTAATTCATTTATTTGAAGGATCTGAGTTTATCATGTTGGTTATATTATGTGTTATCCAAATATAATGCTTTTATGCAGCATCATGTGTGTTGTCGGAGAGTACATTTCAAATGGTATT